>NW_017728947.1:18695280-18733853 GCF_001723895.1 Crocodylus porosus
CCCCCCATTTTGGGTCTGGACCTGCTCCCCCATCATTCCTCCCCTCCCCCCATAGTCTGGGCCCATTCCCACCCTATCTCCCCTTCAGGTTTGGACTTGTTCCCCTCTTCCCCCACTGCTTCCATCCACCCCCCCGCTCCAGGTCTGCCCGGCTTGCATCCACTTGCCACCCCACCCTGGTCCCCTGCCTCCCTCCCTCCAAGCTGTTGGCATAGCCCAGTGGCAGTGGGGCACTGTCACCGTGCCCCCCCTGCTGGCATTTGTCGGGGCCCAGTGGTGGTTGGGCAGCAGTGGCGTGCTCACCACCATCATGGTGGGCAGAGATGGAGTCCTGTGTTTGGCCCTACCCCCAGTTCTCATCTGGTTGGGGAAGGGGCAAACAGGCCCGCTCCCCCCACCCTTGCCCTCACCACTTTGGGGCCATGCCCAATCCTCCCCACCCTTAAGGGCTGTTGTCAGGGCGCAGCAGCGGCAGACGTGACAGCTGCCACATGAATGCCAAGTGGCGGGGGGAGTGGAGTGATCCCTGCCCTGCACTCACTGGCTGCAGCAGTGGCGATTGGGGCCTCTGGGTGCTCGTGGCAGAGCCCCTCCCTTACACACAGCACATGGCAGTGGGGGGCAGCAGGAATTGCTCTCCTCTGCCTGGTACCTGCACAGCAGCTGCCCCATGGCATGGGTGTAGTGCAGCTCAGCAGAGTGCTGCATGCTTTTTGGGAGCTGGGGTGGCTCCATGCGTCAGCTGGATCCCAGCACCACTCAGCCCCAGTGGCCCCAGCTCCCAGGCAGTACATGGTACCCTGCCAAGCTGTGCTGCACCCACGCCATGGGGAAGTTGCTGAGCAGGTGCCAGGGGAGGGGGGCAATCCCTGCGGCCCCCCACTGCCCCATGTTTAATAATGGGGGAGCTCTGCCACAAGCACCCAGAGGCCCCAGTCACTGCTGCTGCATCCTGTGAGTGCAGGGCTTGCTTTTTTTTTTTTTTTTAGTGCTGGGACTAGGCTGGGGCTGGGTGGAGATGGGGCCAGGCAGGACAGCCATGGGGGCTTCTCCTGCAGTTCCCCCTGCCCAAGGAGAGGCAGGCACAGCTGGAGGACCTGTGGGAGAACCTGCAGCTACCCAGCTATGCCTGCCTCTCCCTGGCTGATACAAATCACCGAATCTCTCCAAATCAGCACTGAATCTTCCAAAGCTGATTTGGCTGAATCTATTTGGAACAGTGATCCTAATCTCCAAACTGAATCACTGTCCTCCAAATTGGCCAAATTGAAATCTGATTCAAATACTTCTCTATTCACACAGGCCTACTTTCCAACCCTATTGTAGACAAATATATTGTCAGGAGAAGGTTCTCAGAACTAACATAGTGGAGGATGTCTCTCTTCCTGCTACTAAGAAATAGTTTTGGGGTTTTTTTTAAGGAAAGTGTGAAATGAAAGTATTAGGTGATCAGGAACATCACTCATCCATGAAAGAGAACAGCATAGATACCATTCATTTTTTAAAGATGCAGTGACTTAAGAGTATCAAATAGAAACAAATTAATATTTCTCATGGTGAAGCTGGGTTGTAATGTTGTAGCCACGACTGTCCAGAGCAAATGCAAGAAAAAAGATTTGATAATATCTTTTATTTGACCAAAATTCTAGCTGGAGAGATGTTAGATAAACTTTCTGGCACAAAATACCTTTCCTCATGTCTGGGAAATAAGTAGATTCAGACTAAGCTAAATATGTGTTAAAATAATTACTTGCATTAAAGTAATCTGTAACAAAAGTAATCCTTCTAACTAATATTTAGCTTTGGCTGTATCTCCTTCTTCCTCAAACCTAAGGAAAGAAAGAGAAGCTGCATCTGAAAGCTTGTTTAATGTTGGTCCAATAAAACATACCATCAAAGGAATCTTGCATCTCTTAGATATTTCTCTTTGGCTGTAAATAGATGTTGCACTTGTCCTGGGACCCTACAGATATACAACACACCTGTTCTGCTTCAAGTCCCACCAAAGCCTGCAGGATAAAATGTGCTATTTTTTTTCCCTAGGACATTATGGTATGCAGCTGTAAGGTTATTGTGGATCATTCTTTAACAAGCTGGACAGGATGTGTGCTTTCACCAGCCATCTACTGGCAGAGGAGTACCAGTGCAACTTGGAAGCCACCTGAATAAGGGCACTTACACACATGCAGAGACCATGCATTGGATTTCCAGTGCATTGGAGCAGACTCGATTAATCAAGTCTGTTGAGCATGTAAATTGATGCACTCTGGCAGCCTTGCACGTCACATATATCAGCAGTGCAGGGCATCTCTGTGCTGAGAAAATGGTGGCAGTGCATTTTGAAATAAAACATGTTCTATGTGCTTTAGTTCAAAGTGCCCCACCACCATTTTCTTAGCATGCTCTGAGTTTCCTTTTAGAGAACATGAAATGCCGATCTTGACACGGTAAACCTGGCATATCAAGATCAGAAAACATCTATAGATGTGTGCAACAGTGATATGATATCCATGACAGAATCGCTTGGCCTCTTTGAGGTTGAGTAACCCCTTTCCCTCATACTTCTCTGAACATGTTGAGGCATTGCTCTGGAGAATCACACCCTCCTGCCACATACCAACAGTCTGTACTTCTATTCCCAATACCTGAGTGTCACTACTAGACTGTGTATTACAGTCCTCTATAAGAAATGGAAGGATATTTTGCATAATACTAATACACAGAAAGTAGTTTATTTTTATCCAATGTTTTACAAGTTGTGTGCATGGTAGCTTTATGACAGTGTCCAGAATAACCACCCATAAACCAGCTGCCAAAAGACTCTTTGCCAATGGCCCTACCCTTACATAGTGGACAAGTTCCTGCTAGCCTGCATTCAGCTGGTAAGTATTTTGCAGGGCAGCATTACACATGGATGATGCAGTGATATTATCAGGTATCTTACTAACTGCACTTTAATAAATCATACTCAAGTGATAACATCTAAGTGTAGCATTTTTGGAGCACAAGTAACTTTAAGAAAACTCAAATTATATCATCTATTAGAAAATAAAATTAAAAGGCAGAGAACATTCTGGACCAACATATATTATCATTATTTTCAGAACAGTAAATAAGATGCTAATCCATGCCACTTTTTGGCTTAAAACGATTTCTATTAATGTATGCTAATTTCTTTCAAGATGAGAGAAGGATCTCCTTTCCATTTCCAATTTAATTAAAGAGGGAAAGGACGAATTCAATTAAAATTTCACTGGGAGAGAGTCACTGTAGTTCAATATGTTGCAGGTGAGTAAGATGGGGGTTCTCAGAGGGGGAAATAATACCACACAAATTATTGAAAGACAAGGTGACTTGTACTGTGAAGTAGACCAGAGTGACTTTTTTATGTTCAACAGTAAATTGGCTAAAAATGGGATACAGGTTTCCCTCGCTTCATGCGGGTTCTGTATGTATGAATTCACTCTTATGCAAGGACACTTTTTATACCAAAATTTTGTTATATGTGAGTAAATTCACTCTTATGCATTTGGTGTGGTAGAAGTCCAGAGTCAGCTGCTTTGTGCAGTGCATTGTGGGAGTGACATGCACCAAAACAGTCTCCTGTGTGGATCTGTGCTCCTCACTCATTGCCTGCAACACGTGTTTCTGTAGTTGCTGTCCCCATTACGGGAACATTCACCACCACCCTGTGCTTGTATATACTGTCAACTGTTGGCGAGTACCAAAATTACCTTGTAAAAGTGGTAGAAATGGGCCTGGGGGTCAGTACAGTCAAGGTCTTGGAATGTATCCCTATTTGTTACATTGTAAAGTGGGTCACCTTTATGCAAATTTGAGTTATGTGCCATTTTCCAGGAACGCATGTACAGCATAAAGTAAGCGAAACCAGTATTTATGGATGAAATAATTTTATACTTTTAGTTGCTTAAAAACATAGTGCCTCTGCTATCATCTTTTCATCTAATAGTCAAATTTTTAGAGCTCTCACTCAGACTATGAGAGCCCTAGTACCATTTCCTTCTCTGGCTGATGAAATCTGAACAGTGTCAGGAATCCTGTTGCGTTTTGGGGGTTCACAGCATGCTTTGAATGTTTTCTTGTGTTCTGTTGTACTGATATGTATGGTCTCATTGGAAAACCAGTGTTATCCTGTATCCATTTATGTTACTGCCATCATTGTATAGGTTAAGTTATGCTGTCTATATATATCTTTATGGTTTTGGATACAAGTTAATCAAGGAAAGGGAGTGGGCAGAATTGCTAAACTCTATTGCTATTATGGCTCCAGGGCAAGAAGAATTGCCACTCCCAGACACAGGCAGAAGGGGTTGGGCCCTAAAGCATAGATAGCAAAGACAGCTGAGAGGAATGGCCTGTCCAGCCAAAGGATTTTAGGTGAAGTTATCAGAATTTTCTAGAGAGTTCTGATAAATGTTGAGAATATGGGGGGAGGAGGGAGGGTCTTGTTGGAAGGATTTTGGCAGTTAGCTGTGGGAGAAGAAAAAAAAATGAGAGAAACCCCACTGACCAGGGCTCGCAGAAAATCAGCAGGAAGGTTGCTTTCTGATGATGGGGCAAGACTCTCAGGAAGGCTAAGGTGTAGAGAGATGAGAGGGTAAGGAACTTTTCTTGGTTTGCCCTTCTGTCTCCAAACCTCCAGTCAGTTTTGCTTGTATAATTCTTTTCTTCTACTTCATAAATCTTTGTGTTGTTGGGGTCTTTACTGATTGCCTGCAGAAAGAATAATTTCTGGGCGAGTGATATTCTGGGCTAGTCCTTCCCACTTAGATTATTATTTCATAATCCAACGGGGTAGCCATCTAGGGCTGGCAGAGTTTGCCTGACTGCAGCTGTAGGATCTGGTATAAAAGCAGTGGAGCTGAGGCTTTCTGGGATAGGGAGCTACCTCAGAGCAACCTCAGCCTGTTCGTTGAGACGAGCAGGAGCACAGTTGGGACAAACTTGGGGCTCTAAGGGCCCCTGAGAGTTGGATTTGTGACAAACACACATCCTTGCATCTTGCAGGAGTGAGAGCAAATCACCAAACTCCAGGAATGCTCTCAGCCTCTACCTCCGACTCCTCTCTACTTTTAATAAATAAGCACAAGTGCCATGGGAATCCATGCATCATACCTTGAAGCAACTGCTGTAATCATCACACTACAGGACACTCAGGGTGCTGACACAAGTTAGATTTTGTTGCACGACTGGCCACTGAAAGCACTCTACAGTGGTGCCCTGACAGAAGGGCATGGCTGCAGAGCACTTTAAAAGAGGCTGCCCTGAGACAATCTGAACACTCATTACAAGAGGGTTCAGATGAAGATGCTCTAAAGTGGAGCACCTTAATTAACTTGTGTCAGTCCGCGCCAGGAGTAGAGCTGGTCTGACACAGCCCAGCCCTGCTCCCAGCTCCGAGCTCAGGCTGGGAGGAGGGGAAGGGAGTGAGGGAAACTCATTCTGGGGTTGCCCAGCTGGCACTGGAGGATGAGATTGGTGGATTGGAGCCCACCCACCTCAGGGGGGCTCCAATCCACAAAGCCCACCCTCCAACACCTGCTGGCACCCCCCAGAATGAGCTCCCTCTGATTCTTTCCCCCACCCCCCATTCTGAAGATGGTGCCGGGGCTGGGAGGGAAAAAGATGGGGTTAGGGGAGAGCAGCTGCAGACCTGAAGCTACTCTAAACTGCAGCTCAATCCCCCAACCCCTGAACCCCAACAGGGAATGTCTGTTGGGTGTGGGGGATTCCTGTAATTCATGGCTCTTCCAGTGAAGTGCCATGAGTTATAGCAGGAGCAGCACATCTGTCTGCACCCTCATTCTACCCCTTTCCTTTCTGTGGTTCAGTGAGCATTTAACTATGGAAGAACTAAGTAAAGGAGATACTGCTCCAACAGGAGGAAATGAGAGAGAGGTCAAGCTTAGAAGAGTGTCGAGCAAGGGTTGGCAAACTACAGCCTATGGACTTGATCTGACCATTGGAGCTACTGGATCAGGCTTTGGATCATTTGATTTCAGGGAGCTTCATCCATGCCACGCCATGCCATGCCAAGTGGTGGGGAGCTTTGCTTATACTGAGCCATGCCATCCTTGAAAGGATCTTAAGGCACCCCAGGGTGCCATGGCATGCTGGTTGAGAATCACTGCTCTGTTATTTTTCTGCACTTAAAAGACAAGTGGTGACTTGAGTCAAACCAGATAGAGAACCAGTGGCATGCTATTCCGGATATTCTCTTGTATGATAGGAAACGTGGTTTCAAGTATTCCAAAACCAGAAGAGGGAATTGTTTTAACTGTTTTTAATTAGCTAAAAGGTAGAATGCACTTTCACTATTGTCTTGTCCTCTCAAAGTTTAGTGAACTTAGCCCTGTTTCTTTTTCTTACAAGTTCCTAAAAACGAAATGTTTTGTTCAACATAAAAAGCAATTTTATCTGATTTGTATTCAAGGAACAAAAACAAAACAAAAAATTAAATTCAGAATTCAGCTGGTTTAAAACTTCTTCCCCACTCCCCCAATTTTTCAATTCAGATGTTGAAAAAGAACCCCAATCATTCACACAGCACCCAATACTAATTCTTTTGGGGACTCTGAAAGTCGAAACAAACAACAAACAACCTCCCTCCCCCACAAAAAACCAACCAAAACCCCAAAAACTTGGAGTGTAATGGGACAACTTGTGTAGTTAAAATTAAGCATGTGTGAAAATATTTCGAGGTTTGGGACTTACACCAGCCAGTAACTGCAAAAATAATCAAAGAATAAAATTTGTTAATTTGCAATACTTAAAGATAATTCTGTCCTAAACACTAGGACAATTTGGAGATACTGTTCACTTACAGGTGCAATGTGAATTAGTCAATATGCCAATATTTACGTAATTATCACATTTAAAATAAAAACTGTTTTAAACCTTTACTATGAAAGAAACAACACATTTAAGCCTACCACTGCTAGACACTCCTACCCAGAAACAGTGGAAGCAGTAACAGGAATGCCTGCCATATATAGAAAATGTTTAATATAAACAAAGCGAGTACTGCATGCAATACTTTGAGTCTAAGAGTCCATCTCTGAGGTTTAATTCTTAACTCTTTCATCATCTCATGGCATGATCTTAGGCAATTGGCCTTGGCCTTGCAGTAAGCGTTGCAGATTCAGGAGTCCACTACTGTACAACTCATTGCAGAATTAGGGTCTAAGCCTCTATGTTTCAGTTTGCCAAGAGTTAAACAGTTATATCATTAATCTTCTCTGCAGAATAATGGTCAGATTACAGAAAACATGTAGAAAGGGCTTTGATTTCAAACCATGCAATATAAATTTTATTTTTATAAAATGAAAGCCATTTGTAATTGTTGACAAGAATTACTTTTAAGGTATTTTACACTCTATGTTAGGAAAGGACTTTCTAAGGCTTTCTATGGGAGTTTTTATGTTTAGTTTAACAATTTTAAACTAAAAGTTATCTTAATATCAATGTTAACCTGATCTAAACACACTGCTTACATACGTTGTTAACTGGTGTTAGAATCTATTTCTGTTCAATGAAACACTGAAACGCATTATTTAAGCACATATTTAAGTGCCTCTGATTTCAAAGGGATTTAAAGAGATGCTACTGAGCTTTTGTTGAATCAGCTCGTAATCCACAGTTCCTCCATAGAGCAATCAGAACTGATAATTTTCCAGTAAAGAGGAACGGTCAATATTTTTGTGGCAATATTAGATCCATTGTCTATTTTGTCCGTGAAACAGGAAAACAACCCAAACCAAAAACCCTTATTAGAGATATTTTTATTAGCTGCAATTAATCACAATTTTAATTGCACAGCTGAAAACTCAAAATTATGTTTAGAAAAACTCAAAATTGTACAAAATTATGCAGGTATTTTGTATAGTTGGGGGTGTGTGCATGTGTGTGGGGGGCAATTTGTGGAGGTGTGAGGGGCTGTGGATGTGTATGTGGGGCTTGCAGCCTGGGGAGGGGGAGGTCCCTGCACACCCTGGCAGGACGCAGGGCACTGTGGGTCTGGAATGAGGGGCAGCAACAGGGCTGGGGGGGCCTGTGGCTTGGGAGTAAGGGCAAGAAACACAGACACACAAACACAAACACGTGCACATGCACACATATACAGTGCCCAGCAGGTAAGTCTGTGGAGGGAAGGGTGGAGGGGGGCAGATCAGGGTCCCCATGGTGAGGCAGGGAGGGGAGCAGGGGCAGAAGCAGGAGCTGGGGTGAGTGGGGCCTCAGGCTAGGGCAGGTTGTGTGATAGAGCTGCAGGAGGCTCCTCCAGGGGTGAAGGACAGGGCACAGCTCTCCACTGCTGCACGCACCATGGGGGGAAAGACATGGGGGGCAAATGCCCCCTAAATTTGCATGCAGGATGGAGGCAGGCTGCCTTCTGTGGGCTGGGGCTCTGCACCCAGCCAAAAAATGAATGTAAATTAGGAGCTGGCATTTTCCAAATAGTGCCTTGAGTCTAATGAGGGGTGCCTTGAGACTAAAAAAAGTTGAGAACCACTGGGTTATGGTCACAGTAAACTGAAAGCAAACTGTGGTTTTGCAGACAAATGGATTTGGAATAAGAAAAGAAAGATTCTTGATTTAGTAACACTTTAAAATAGAACAAAGATCTTAAAATGAGTGAAGAGAAAAGACTAAATTTGGTACTGGCATTCATGTCAACCTCATACTATATTATAGTTCAGCTTCAGATCAAGCCACGGGACAGCAGGAAATATATCTGTAACATTTTCTGCTTAAAAACTTACAGAAACTAATAGTTTGTTAATATACTTGACTTGTCTAACAGGTTATTCATCTATGCCCAGCTTTCCACCAGCCTTCATTTAGCAGAGTATTATGAATAATACACAATGGTTTCATTTTACATGCCTTCTGCTTACAATGTTACACAACCAACTACTAAAATCCTTGTATATTAGGAAATCAAACAAACCTTTTTAAAATAAAAACACTGCATAATGCAAGGAGGAGACACTACAAGAAGGCAAATCTATTCTGTACCTGTTTACTTAGGGCAGTCCTGAATCAGAAATGTGCACATGTTCCTCAAAATCTAGATTTTACCTGTTGAAGCATTTCTTCAGTAGCATTAAGTTTCAGCTGATGTCCCTCAAGACAGACTTCTAGGTCCCGAATTTTCTCTCCTTGAGCTTCCACCTGGTCTGTGAGGACACTCACCTGTAATTTGAGAACAAGGGCAGGAAAAACACTGGTAAATTGACTGTAAATAAGACTGCTTCTTTATAAAGCAAACAAGATGACAGTGTACCTTTATAGCCAACTGCTACTTAAAGTCCTTAAAATTTTAAGTCTTGAGTATCCTAATATCTTCCTGTATCAAAACTTGCATAATTTCTGAGTCTTACCTAACATTGTTTGCTTTGAAAGCATTGGTCAACTTGTAGTTTTACAGTCAAAAGGAAAGACCCAGTGTCTCTGGGAGGGCCAACAAACTATGCATAAGCAGCCTGAATAAATTTAAGTAGCGTGCATACAGCCAATATTTTTTTAAATAAATAAATTAGAACAAAGAATACTTTAAAGTGCTATCAGAGCAGGCATTACAATTTCAGCTCCCACTAGCACTTCCCTTCTTAGAGTGGATAAACAATAAAACTCTTCTTTAGGAAACTAACCAATTACCTAACTACTTACAAACACATGAGAACAACTTACCTATCAATAAAGGTTTTTGAAGCTATAAAAGAATGCAATATGTAAAAAGGCATGTTTTAGCAGCAACAAAGCTCTGCTCCACAAAATTTCCAAGCTCTACAAGCCAAAACATGAAGGCAAAAGAACTGAAACACAGGCAATGAATCACTGTGCAGGAAACAATTAGTAATAATCTTGAAGAATTATACGAATGGTTGTAATAAACCAGTGTGTGGACAATAAACAGAATGAGAAGAGCCCACCAAATTAGCCCAGAAACCTAAAGCTCAGAAAATTATATTCACCATAAGGTTACAGAGGTGGGGAACAAATAGCCCTTTGGCCTAGACATGATAGCACCTGAAGGATGATCCTATGCATTAATTTATTACTAGCTACTATTATTTAGAACTCTGAACACACACAAAGGAGACAGATTGTCTTACAAAAGTTATAATGTCTTTAGAACAATCCCCCGAAATACATATAGGAGCAGGCAGCCCAGCAACTTACAGAAGCTAGGAGAAGCATTTGCAGGTCCAGCTTTGCTGCCTGACAAATTTGTTGGGCTTCAGAAATATGCAACAGTTACTCAACATGCAACAGTCACACCAGAGCCATGTATAACATCTTTTAGAAATAATGTTATACTAGCATCCTATCATGGCAGGATTTCTGAACTTGCCTTGCTGTTTTCAAAGCCTTGCCCTGCATCCTAGTCTTGAATTGATTAACCATAATTTGCCTGCCTCAGAGTAGAGTCGTTCAGTATACACAAGCTATTATTCTAAGCACTAGAATCCCCCCCCCAGCCCATCCTTATCCTGAACTAATAAACCCTTCAGTTTTGAAACTTAGCTTTACTAAGAAAAACCCTCAGGATGAACCCACAAAATACAGATTTCATAGATTTCACTTTTAACTGAAGTTCAGATAACAACATGAATGGCATCATCACCTCCAGCACAAGCTTTCACAGCCAGGTATGTCACTGTCTTGCAGGAGTTCCATAACCCACAGGCTTAGAAAAGGGCCTGCTTGGGCAGTTTTTTTTGAAGATGCACTCAATAAAAGGTAATGCTTAGATGCGCACAGGCTTTTGACTCAATCTCCTAACTCACTTGGACGCTCTGGTTCCTTGCAGCTCTGGATGCTTGGGTCCATATTAGAGTCCAGACCATGTCACGGGAGCAGCAGCTAGGGACTTTTTTAAGCCCTTGAAGCAGGTGAGAATCTAACCCCCTCCTCTCAGCTCTCCTTTTCCCCTTCCTGCTCAGCAGCACCTGCCCCCCACTTCTATTCTCATCCTCACCCTCTTTACTTACAACTCTTGGTACAGGAAGGGCAGGACCTACCCATCCCTGCTGCTGGTTCTAGCTGCCCTAGGGGCAGAAGGGACCCCAGAGCTGCTCCTGCTTCACTCCAGATGGGTCTGTTGAGAGGCTGTGGGGGAAGCCAGGCTCAGCTGGAGAAAGTGGTGGCTGATATTGTCATCCACAAGGAAAATTTTTAATGTTTAAGGTAACCCACAAAGTCATTTAAGAAGATCCCAGCTGCTTTGCAAGTATAGGCTGAATGTTTCAGTATTGAGATGGGAGCAGCTTAAAACTCACTGTTTCCTCATGTTTGTCAAAGCCTTCAGGTCACTGGGTTGTGCTTAGAGAAAGGGTGGGTAACTCTTTTGGCTGGAGGGCCACTTTAGGAACTTGGGTGAGCCAGGAAAGGTGGGGAAAGGGATGCTGAACTGGCTTGGCACACTACAGGGGAGGGAGAAGGGGGAACAATTGATCCTATAAGGCCTGGGCCTATCTGCCTTGCACCCACTATGCCTAGAAAGCACATGCCCACTGGGAGCCACCTCACACTCGTGAAATTACCAACAGGGTCCTGCAGAAGGTTTCTATCACCTCTAGGCTTTCTGAGAGGCAAATGGATATAATGTGGGACACTGAATCTGGCCTGAAGTCTGTGTTATGGCTCTTAAACCACAACAAAAAAATCACTTTCAGGTTGAGAAGTCTAGACATTGTTGATTTAGTTTGGAGGGACTGTGGGGCAGGCCTATTCTTCTTACCAAGTGCATGTTATGGGACTCTAGTCCTAGTCGGGATCTCACTCAGTACTACTGTAACACAAAACAGTAGTAAGGCAAGTTGGGGTGGGAGAATGAGTTAGAATGAAATGCCAAATAACCAACTTTCACCTGATTCCTGAGGATAGTCATGTAAGGCACTGACAGATGTGGGGGGAAAAAAAGCACTTTACTAGAAATAGCAGCACGCTACTTTGACTTGTCTCTACAGTATCTGTACAGATGGGGTGCTTCAGCAGGGCTTTTTCATGCTTTTAGCTAAAGCTGATTCAATCAGCTACTAGATAAAAGCACCAAAAACTCCACTAAAGTGCCTGATCTATACAGACATTGGGAAAGTCAGGTGCAACTAATGTAATTCCTCTTCTGGGCATGTGTTGGGTTTGGTGCTGAAGCGTGTTGAGTTCTAAGTAAAGCACTGTTCCCCCCACCCCTCCCCCAAGTCTGTAAGCAGCCACAGATTCCTAAGGCTGATGGTGTTTTATGAAATTCCTTTGCAGACAAACCCAAACAGGTTGTTAAGCATGCTTAGAGCTCAACATTTATGATTTTAAACAGGATTTCAAACAGTTTAACTGCAGAATTTTTGCTAATGGCAATTCTAATTAGAGTGGTATGAAGACTTCAAGACAAGCCATATGATTATGTCTTGTGATGGGTTTACTGTTTATTTTATAATGGTAACGAGAACTTTAATCGGTAAATTAAATCAAATGAGAACAGAAACACATACATGAGACACTTTCATAGAAACTCATTACTAAGATGAAAAAAAAAAATGTATCCACATGTTTCAGGCATGGACAAAGAGTTAATTATAGATGCAAAGGGAATGCATACATAGACAGGCTCCTGCTTTAGGTTTTTAAGACCAGCTGCTCTGACATCCAGGAAAGGAGAAAATATTCAGAAAAACTCAAGGACTTTCATCTATGTCTGTGCAGCATTATATTCTCCAAGCATAATACTTCTTCACATAGGGCAGAAGTCCTGCTGCAGACAAAGACTTGGGAAACAGAGAAGCTGGAAGCCTGGCAGAAGCTGAATCAGTTTCAGGCTTAAATTTTCTTTGGATGTTATCATTAAATTCTCCCATCCCTTTAGATTCTTGAGGATGGGAAGTAGTTTAGGTAATTCAAAGGCAAGGATTTTGTAACAGAGAACCAGGATTTGGGCAAGCCAAATGTCACAGGCTTTTCTAGAAAGTCAAAAAACTTACTCTCATTGGGGTAAGAAGATAAAGGACAGTTGAAAGGGCTGCTACTTAGTGGGTAGAAGTAGCGCACGTTGAAAAACTGCACTTCACTGGGGGGACATCAGTTCCTCTGTAATTTTCCCCAGATCCCAAAACTCCTGGTGCCCCATGTGTTTTGTTTTGGAGGTCAGATGTCCCCCAGGACAATAATGACCACAAGGGCCATCTGGAAGTGCATTTGACTCACAACTTCTCCTTTCAATTTAGCGTACAATGTTGAGCAACATGCTGCAGGACTTCTCATATCTGTCATATCTTCTCATATCATATTACGGCAGAACCATAATACAGAGGCAATGGTGCAACTGGACATCCATAGACAGTGATAAACTCTGAAGGACAGGTCCTCAACAAGCATCACTTGACATGACTCCACTGACTTCTATGGATTTATGGCAGCTGAGCCTCTGGAGTTGGGGGAGAAAGGAATGTAATGTGTGCACCACTCAGTGAAATGCAAAAATCTAGAACTCTTGGTTCAGAGATCATACCTTTCATCAGACTGACTAAGAAATTGTAAAAAAAAAATCGTCTTTCTGAGACGTCTTACTTCGTCTAATAGAAGGTATCATTTCTGAACCAAGAGTTCTAGATTTTTGCATTTATTTTTGTCTCAGACTAACACGATTACCAAACACCGCCCCCCCTCAGTCAGAGAAGGATGACACAAAAATCATATTCTCTACAAAAATCAGTTCAGTTAAAACAGAGCAATCACTAGGAACAGGCATATCTGATCATTCTACAGTGTCATTAACTTGGGCTGAGAGGCCCATGAAAAGCATCTCATTCTGCATATGCTTTTACTTCTTGCTCACTGCCTCATTTTTTCCTATATGTTACATATACAAAAACAAACTGGATAATAGCCAGCCTGATTAGCTGCAAGCTTAAGATTTCCTCCAATCCAGCAACATTTACATTCACAGGCCAGCCAATGTTTCTCGTACAGGGTATGATTTATTGCTTTACGAAACAGACCTGAGATAGATTGCTTCATACATCTTCCATTCCTCCCTCTAATCTGTATCCAGTAAATGCCAATGCTGTTATACATACCTGCAATATGAGGGATTCTTTATCACCTTCTAATCGTGCCAATCGTTCTTGATAGGTTTCATTATTAGCTGAAGAATGATGATTCACCTGAGACTAAAGAAAAGAAATACTAAGTAATTAAAATGAAAATGTCAAGCAATAGCTAACAGAAAGCGAGGTATAATTGGGTGGTTGCTATAATTCAAAATAAATGCACAAAGCATTCAGAGTTTGATCTTGCAGACAGCAATCTGGTATGCCACAAGCAGTTTGAAGGTACTTTTTAATATACATTTGAAATTTGAATATTCTAGATCCCTAAAAATAAGAGAATGACACAAAGCTGAGTATTTCTGCCTTAGGACTGGTTGGAAAACTTTCCAGCAAAAACTAACTTTCATGTCAGATTAAGTAAAACTTTCCCAAGTCTTAGCTAGAGTTCTACCAGGACTCCTATCAACTGCCCCAGTGCTAAATACCCCATGTACTTCCAGGGTCCATTACACCACGACAGATTGACTCAATGCATGTACTGAACTAGAGATTCTGGAAGCTCTAGATCTCTCTGTCTCTCTCTCTGGGTGGTCTATCTGGGCATGGTCTGTGGCTCCAGGACAGATTATCCATATGTAAAACCCAGCACCAGGTATCCTTGGATTCCAGCAGCTGGTAAGTGGAAGTCTAGGGATTCCCACCTCTGGCTCAGAACCTGGGACTCAGAGTCTGGAAGTCATGAGACAGGATCCCATGGTCTGTATCACCAGGGCTGAATGGCAGGGCTACTCTCGAACCACAGATCCTGTCCTGAAGCAAGGAACAGCAAATCTGACAAATGTCTATCTTACAAAGCAGCCACAGGCCCCAGGGAACTTCCAATGTGTGGGAAATAAGGACAAGTTTTGGTTTCACTCAAATTCCAACCAAAACCAGATTGAGAGCAACAGGGAGATAGGAGGTGTGTCCCATTAATTCTGCTTTTTGGCTAACTTTGTTCTCTATCCAGTTGAACTTTGCATAATTCTTGACTCATGGGAGAATACTTTTTCATTTTATACAAGACGGGTTCCAGGTCATGCTATAATTTACACATCACTTGCCATCATTGAGCCCGTAGTGGGTTATATATGTAGACATCTCTTTCAGATCCCATGTTTTTATTTTTCTTGAGACATTCCAATAAATATCGCCCATATAAAGTAGGAAATTCATAAATGCAATACTTGTGCTGAGTTCCAAATTTATGAATTTGGAAAATACATTTCCCTAGAATATGATGACAGTGAAAATATATGATTATAATTAAACCAAAAACATTAAAGAATCTCTCTCCCCCAAAGCAACCAACAGCCACTTATGATAGAAGTTATGAGATTAATCTAAAAGAAATCAAAGCATCAGACACCTGTAAACAGTGTGAAACACAAAACCCACTTCAAGATCAAAGTTGCATAAACTTACACTTATGTGTGGAAATACGTACTAATGGCCATCTAAACTATAAAAATGAAGCATACCAAACTGAGCTACATCAAGAACTTTCATCAATAACATTTCACACTAGACACGGCTCAAGCAGGAATGCTACATAAAGGGCTGCTTGCTTTGATCCAGAGTCTAAGAAATCCTTTGCACTGGCTTTTCTGTTGAACAAGCCCATAGAAAACTACTATATATCTGAAAAGATATAGTTTATCATATGCCTTTTTTTAAAGGGATATTATTGCTATAAGGAAAAACAGTGGGTTTTTATAACCTATATTTCAGCTAGAAAATTATCAGGAACTACTACAACTGTTTAATCAGCTTTAGATCTAAAGTAAACTCACTGCACAAGCAGACAGAAAAAAATAAATGTCAAATTAGAACATAGCAGTAAATATTGTTGTCAGTGACCATGCAAATATGCACCTTAAAAATAATCTAATGCAACAGTGTTTATAGTACCACTTAGACAAAGAATAAAGAGCTGTGAAACAGATGGAAGCAACAGCAATACATGCAGAAACAGTGCTTGACCCCATTTCAAATAAGTCAGTTTAACCTCCCACAGACATCAATGAAGCAGAATCAAGGACTCAAGTTTTTGGGAAATGTGAAGTAGTAAGATACTACACTGAACAGACAGAACCACAGAGTTGTGTAGTAGATAATGCTTAACTGGGGAGCTGTTCCCAGAAATTCTCCCACTCCATCCAGAGCAGTGTATCTGTAATATAATAGAGTACTTGCACTGATGGGGCGAGGGGTAAGCAGTGCCATAGCAAGGGGGTGGGGGGTGAGTAGGGTGACCACTCCAGGCACTGAAGCAAAGGGGCGTCAACAAGTGCTGCCCAGCTGGGGCAGGATGTGGGATGGAGCTGCGAGTGGCTCATTTGGGAGGGTGTGGAGATGGAGGGAGAGCGGCTCCCACTGCTGTGTGCACTCCTGGGAAAGTATGGGGGGGCGGTGCCCCCCAGATCTGTGTGCAGGGCAAGGGTGGGCTGCCTCTGGGTCCCAGCTGACTCGTGGTCAACCTCCTGTTCCTCCCAAGCTGGTGGGGCTCATAGTTTCCACACTGGGCTGCACCTTCCTCCCTGCTGAGCTGTCTGTGAGAGCTAGCAGCTCTGCCACCATCCCCAGCCACCATACCTGGGTTCCCTAATGGGGCTGTGATGTCGCTCCCAGGTTTCCCTTGACCCCCTAGGTTTGGGCTTCTTGTCCAGTCTGCCAGAGCCCTCTGGCAGATGCTCCACTCTGTTTCCCTGCACTCCAGGCTTGTGATCCTTGGCTCCACAGACGGTGTCTCCTGGCCAGCATCCCGCTCTTCCCCCACTGGCTGCTCATCTGTGCTTCCAGCTGCTTTTTGGAGTAGCCCACATCTCTCCAAAGCTCTGCCCCTATTGATCGCCAATATGCAGGCTCAGGCAGCTCTGGAATTGCGGAGCCTGCATCCGCATTTCTCCCCGGCTGCCGCTCATTTGAACTCCTGCAGTGAGTATCGGGGTGCATGGAGCGGGGGTCTGAGACACACTAGAGGGGCTTTACTGCCCCTCTCACAAAGATCAACTTGGATCTATATAGTATCAAATTTGATTTAGGTTAAACTGGTGGATGGAACTTCTGTACATTTTCCCTATACAGCCCAGGGGCTGGGAAAGTCCAGCCACTGGCCCCAGCTGCTCTTTGCACACCCCCCACCTGTACTGGGCTATTTTTTGCCCCCTCAGACCCTTCTGCCCTCCCCCACCACCAGTCAGCCATCCCAACCTCCATCTCACAGGCCACTTGGGAAGCAGCCACTTTTATCAGCATTTGCCACTGCTGGAGCCAAGCAAGTAAGCCCTGTTGGGTGGAGGGGCAAGAGGGACGGGGGTATGGGTGTAACTCCCACACCTGTGGGTCAGCCTGCCCACACCCCTCATGGGTCACACCTCCCCCCAACCCCCAGCAGACCCCCAGCTCCCTGCTAGTCCTCCATCTCAACTTACCTAATATTGGGCAGTCATTTTGAATCAATTTAACCTCTCCCTAACCCCCAGAATGTCTGTACTTAGCCTCTGCATATCTGCCATTGTTCCCCAGTTAAAGTAAAGGCTTCAAATATGGATTCATCCCAGCACCTGCCCCAGGTTTTTACAGACTTTCCCAGCTATATTATTCTCTCCTCTAGTTTGGACATAACGTTGGAAACACCTGCTGTGTCTCTAAGAATCACTTATGTTGTGATCCAGTCATTGAACGATTTTCTTCCAAGAAAAAAGCTTAAGTGTTCCTCCAGAATATATGGCAAGAGTTACAAATTTCAGGGCAGGATCTGTTTTTATTTTATAATAGCATCAGACTTAATCCCTGAGAAATATAAGATGTGGAGCTGAAAAGGGAAAAATAAATGAGAACACTACTTCAGACAACTTTTACTTTAGGAACAGAACCAAAGCCAGAGTTCAGATTTTCTACATCCACCCTCAAAGTTTAATGTTTCACAGTTTGCAAAAGCAAGCCCCTTTAAGCAAGCACATAGAGAAGATAATGACTATATGAGAAAAGACAAAAACTAACACTTTTCTGTGGCTTCCTTGTATACGTTAACTTTCAGCTTTAGGAATCTTCATTACAGTTTACTTGAAAAAAAAAAAAAAAGGATGAGCAATATACTGAGACAGTAATTCATCACTGTTACTAGGGAAGTCATACTGAAAAAAAATAATAAAGCTGACAGTAATTTAGATCAGCAGTTCTCAAATGTTTCTGTCAAGTCACAGATGTCTTTGCAGAAAGACTGCATTGCAGCTGCCCCCTCCTCCTTCTCACAGTCATGTGAATCACTTCCAGTTCCACTAGTAACTGAATAAGAACTGTCAGCTGCAGCAGTTATTTTCATGGAAAAAGTAAGATTCAGGACACAGTTAATATATTGTCTTTTATTGTAATTTGGCCACTGAAAACAAAAAATGCAGCCAGCAATGGGGGACCAGCCAGTTTTCTAGTCTACCAGCAGTCCATGGACCACAATTTGAGGCCCTCTAATTGATAACCTACACCCAGATTTAAGGACTTGAACACTCAAACTCTTCTTTTTTTAAATTATTCTGGGTCACCAGTACTTGCATCTCACAATGCTTACATAGGGAAGAGGCACATAGCCTATTCAATAGATATGATTATAATCTAATCTCATCTATTGGTACCTTAGACTCTAAGGCTTAGAGCTACCTGATCGTGATGGGGAAATATTGCAAGGGGATGCTGGACATGTAGCTCTTCTCTCCTTTCTTCTAGAAGGAAGAGGAAGATCATTGACAGGTCTCTCTTCTTTCTCCGTCCTCTAACTCTAAGTGGGAGCGGTAGTAAACTACCACGAGATGAAATCATATGATCCAAAACTGGGCAAAGCTGAGCTAGGGGAATTTGTGCATGCCTATGCAGTATGAATTGTGGCCAGAATTCTTTGACCTTATGTGGGCAAATGGATATGACAGATGGCAGTATTTGGCAAACCTAATCTATACTTAACTTTTCCCTAGTTTTGTAACCAGACAACTACAAATCTTTAGGGGGAAAAATCCTTATAGAGACCATAAGACTTTCATGTTCAGTAAATTGCTAGTAATGGAAAGTTGGGTGGGGACAACTGCCCCAGCACACCCAATGAAAATTAATAATTTTATTGCTCATACAAATAGAATTGAGATAAGTGGTAGCACTGGTGTACCCCCATTTAGGACTGAACATGATAGATCAATATGGCTTTTGAAGCTGGCGTACCTAGCACAGGTCCTAGCTGCAATGCCTCTGGGTATGTCCTCAGCAGTCCACCTGTTCCTGCATGTGCCAAACCAGGAAATTTGTCAATGAAGCTGCTATACTACAGTGTAACCTCCAATGATTGTCCTTTGCTGCCCAACAGGACTTCACGCCTGGAGAGGGTATGCTTGTTCCTCAGGACGTAGACAGTTTGCCAGTTTGTCCGTCTGCATGAGTGCTATAAGTTCTTGCCTGCCACATCTTTGGTATTATAAAAAAACAGAGAGGCTGATCTTCAATGCCCTCATACAGACACCACAAGTCCTGTGTCTCAGGGCTCCGTCTCCTCTACACCCTGCCTGGTGCTTCCCAGATGATAAACACAGGTAAAGAATGTTCAGACAATTTCCCGAAGTCTTTTCCCGGCATTGAGGATAAAGGAAATAAAAACACTCTGCACCGGCATATCTCCTCAGCTCAGGAGGTAAAACTCCAAATCAAAACACGGTCCATATACTGAGACTAGGGGAAGCTGGTTCCCCTTCCCCTTTGCTCAGCTGTAGCACTCACAACTTTTCTGTCTTGTCTTGTCAGTTCTGGTTCCCGTCTGTACATCATCACTGCAGAAAACCAGTCGCTGCCTTCTGGGAAGTTACCCAGCTCCTCTCAGCTGGCTTCAATGAGAGCCGCTTGCTTCCACGGTTCCCACCATTTGCCCCTGAAGGGGCAATTCCTCTGCTGTGTGGCTGCTGCTGGAATGCTACAGCCACTTCCAGTCCTCCTGCCCATCTGTTCCGGGTAAATTTTAAACTCTGCTACTGTGTTCCTCCCCTCCCATTGGGACCAGCGAGTCTTTATAAGCTGGGCTCAACCTGGGGCTGGCATTCCCTGGAGCACCTGCCATTCTTCTGGGTCGCAATCTGGGAGCCTCGGCCCTACTACATGGGTGGCCGATTGAGCTCTGCTGCCACACAGCCATGTGTGAGGATGGTCACTGATGGTAGTTTTACCAGCACAGTTCTGGGTTTGGTACATGGAAGCAGGACCAGGATCTGTTTGGCAGCCTCCCTAACAAGACAGAGTGAGGACATGCTGTAGAAATACCCAAAGTCCAAAGCAAAACACAAGAGTCAAGAACAGGTATTTTCATTTCATGTTCTTCCCTACAGATGAAAATAGGTAATAGCATTGCCCTTATACTGGATATTCCACAAACGGTGGAAGATTGTCCATTATACTTCCAGTCAACAACCATCAACTAAATTAACTGGGCCACTAAAGGCATCATTAATGATCTCAGACAACTCTTATATCACAACTTCCCATAGAGATCAACATTTTTTAAAACTATTATTAGCTAATGCTGTCAAATCAGGATCAGATTTGATTCAGAAACATGGGTACTAATTAAAGTCAAGGGAAAGAACACCAGAGATCAAAGGGAAGACAGTAAAAACTGGTGATTGAGAGCAAATATAAGATTCTCTAAGAAACTTCGAAGACCCCAATCCGGGGAACTGAAATAGGTTTGTATGCAAGAGGGGTACCCTTTGAGCTCATCCCTTCCTCTTCAATGTCTGGCTTCACACTCCATCAAAGAATGTTTAAATTAGGGAAACTGTGATGTCTGACCTAGTTACAAACTGGTCTGATTCATAAATCCACCTTTCTGTAAAACGGCTTGAAAGGAATCACAACTACCACCAAGTTAGCACTCCACAAGAAATATGCTGTTTCTTTAGCAGCAGTGCTAGAAATGGACCACTGCATGTACAAGGACTGAAACTGCTGAGAGGCACTCTTGCATCAATATAAATTGACATGGCCACCACAGCTGTACATACTTGGGTGTGCTCATAACACTAGCAAGGTCTGAATGTCTCCATCATTGTAAATGATTGAACATAAAATCATATAACACCTGCATAGAGTTATGTGTATCTGCCAGTTCTCATTCAACTTCTCAGGGAATATAAGATGAATGTCTTGATGAATGAGAAATAGTTTTCTCTGAGCATGGCAATTTGCTAAGCATGCACTAGGTACAATTGAATTGCTTTTTTTTCCCCCACTAGTAGGCAAAATATTACAGGTTTGGGGATGCATTCCCTGTGTTTATGAGGAACAACAGTACCACAACTAGTAATATCTTTCTTACCAGTTAAAGGAAAGATTTTAACCATGTTGACTGTATGACCAAGGGCCGGTTGCTGCATTTTGGGGATCTGTTCACTTGCCCTTTCATCATAACCAAACAGAGACTAGAACCCTTTCTGGTACTGCTCTCTTAACAAATCTTTTCATTACTAGGAAAGCATATTTGGCAGAGCTCAATTGTGGTGGCATTTAATTGAACCTTATTTAAGCAGTTTTTCTTCTTACAGCTATCACAGTATAGGCTCTGCTGTGCAATTTAAATGTCACAGGAGACTGCTGCTTACAAGTTGATTCTTATTTCCTGAGAATCTGAAAACACCACCATTTTTTTTAACTTGCCTGAGTGTTGTGATCCTGCATTTGTTCCTGCACTCCAGTCATGTAGCTGAAGTCCAGAGACTGTATACTGTAATGCGAATCCAGCTATGCCACCTAACCAACTGTGACATCACAACTGATCCTTATCCCTTAAGCGTTTTCAACTCATGGTGAAACTGGAGCCTGCTTTGGCACAGTTCACTGAAGGTTATGGAAGACCATTTCCAGTTGCTCTCTACTGAGAAATATTCTTTACTGTGGGGGAAGTAGTGCTTTTATTATAAGCCAAAGAGCATTAGCTTACAATTACAGGATCTGAAATCTTAATATGCTATCACAACTGGTGCCAGAGAACATGTGACACAACACCAGCATTCTATGGCATGAGAATTCAATAAATCACTTAGATCATTTCTACATTTTATCACATATCAAAAAATTTGGGAACGTAATGGCTCAAGTTCTTCTGCAAGCTGTGCAAGATAATTTGCAGCCTTCTTATTTCTATTCCTCACTTCCCTTCCCTCACACAACTTTTTCTTTAAGAAAAGGGGGCAGTATCAATGCTCTGCCTTATAGTCCTCTACATAAAAGGAATTGCACACAACTTCAGCAATGCCATCAAACTTTCATTTCTTCAAAACAATACAAAACACAGTCTCTACTCTTAACAGAACTTACACATCCTGTTCAGATATAGTTTCAATTGTCCTTTTATATGCCATTTCAAAAATGAGTTATTTCTAAAGCACTGGTGTTATGTACTCTTTACCCTAAGAAACACAAGATTAGAGGTATGTCTGCAATGTCCAAGACAGTTTAAAAGTCAACTCTGAAGACACCAACTCACTGAGTTACTTCCTTGACCACTCCCATTTTATTAGAACAAAACTACATGTGTTACTAACTTCATTTTCCAATATAGGATGGACTTTCTGATTAGCCTGTACTTGATGCACCTAACTTTGGAGAGATGATACTAAGCAAGAAAAGGAAAACTGTATCGTTTGAAAACTTATTTAAATAAAAACAGAAATATAACATTTAACCTAGCGAAAACAGTGTCACAAGTTAGTTACCTATCCTTTATATGTGCAAAGCACAGGTTAACTTTAGATAGTAAAATTATCAACTGCCACTTCCTGCTGCATACCCCCATCCAGAAATACAAGGGCCTCTAGAAATGAACCAAATATTTCTCGTAAGGTTTTTAAAAGTGAGCTTCAAGTTTCTCAAGCTTCACCCTTTATCAGAGATTAAAATAACATAGTGAAGCTTTACATGCATTCAGGAAGCCAAATCAGAGTTGCAAAGCCTAAATGAAGAGCCTGTTTACCTTTCACAATCAGAATAATTTCGTTTTACATTATTTCACATAGTTATAGTCAGTTACCACACATTTCAACATTAATACATTAACAGGCAAAATCTAAAAACTGCAAGAATACTTGCTTGATTCCATAATCATACAAATGTTTTCATGGAAAATATTTGCATGAAATGCTTAAAGCTAGACATTTTTGCAAAATAATAAAGGGGAGTATGAAAGCTAAATATGCTATTACCTACAGAGAAAGTTATTTAATAAGATAATTAATACTTAAATGGGACAAATACATTTTACCTTAAAGAATTTACATATGGCCTATTTATTGCAACCTTTAAAAACTGAAGAATACATGAAGTCAAGAAAGCATTTAAGAGCATTAAAAATCACTTGGTTCTTAGATGAAATGAACATTTTACTGCAAGCACCTACTTACTTGCAGAAAAGACAAAAATAATCTCATCAAGTTATTAGGGAATTAAATTTGTTTATATTATTCATCACAAAGTTAAGAGTTCAACTGCATTTAGTCTGTTTTTATAATATATAAACAAATAGGTTAAAAAATAGAAAAAGCCAAAAAAAACCAAACAAACAGATTCCTCCCCCCCCCCCCATTCTGGAGTTCCTTGCACTTACACCTATGCACAAAGGGTTAAGTAATGAACAACTACTGTTGTTAAGCAAACACCCCCTTTTATCCTAGAGTAGGTTATAAGCAACATACTCTCATTTCATATAATAAACTCTTACATGGATGCACCTTGTAGGTTTACAGTCTCAGAAGCAGCTTGGAGGTTTCATGGAAGTAAAATAAAATATCATTTTACCATTAGTTTGAAGCTTGATTTTAGTTGCATTTTAAGGACAAAAACAGCTGTTTTCCCTGTTATGGAAATATGCCTATAATTAGTTTCTCATGAAGAACTTGGCAATAGTTTAAACCTGAAGCATTAGCTGTATTTTTCCTCATTATGCTGTACAGTTTGAAATTTGTTAGCGATAATAAGTTGTCACAAAGAGCCAGCAGAACACAATAAATTACTTACCCTCTTTAGCCACGTAAAGTGCTTGTAAATATCAATCTCACAATCCATGCTTTGGGTCCATCTCAGCAATTATATTTCCAGGTTTAAGAGCAACTATTTGGGTTGGGGATAAAGCCTTGTTCTGCAGAACACAACTGTGATTTCTTCCTATTCCTTCCCTCACATATAAAAACATGGATCCATGTTCAGACGTTATTTAAGTCTTCTGAGTCTGTCCCTCAGACTTCTCCCAAATGCTTCCGACGGATGTATATGCAGCACACAACTGTACAAACTTCAGACTGAGCATCTGTTTGTTTTAGTGCAGATCACATTTAGCAACAAGCGGCAATATCATTCTAAACGGCTTCAAAAGTTATATCATGCCAGTCGGTCTCTGGAAAAATAGCAGTCTAAACCTGCAATAACCATTCCCTTTTAATGGTAAAAGAACAAGCTAAAAATTACTAAGCTGTCACTGAGAAACTATTTTCAAGTAATGCCTTCTCTGGCTTTCTGTTTCAAGAGAGGCTGGAACTCATTACCCAAAGACCCCCCATTTCCTGTCTCTGTTTTACTCTGTGTTTATCATAGCACTACTCAGTTTCTCAGTTTATTTCAAGCTGGGGCTAAGCCTAAAACTAAGCCCTGCACTTTGAATTGCTTGCCTGTTCTTACAAAAGACACTGAGAAATAGAAGGCATTCAAGAAGGACCCTTACGGATGAAGTCAAGTATTCTGTGAACACTTCTTTTGCCAGAGGGGGCAATGTTTCATTTTCACAAAGGACAGCGGCACGCTCCCAACTTTTTACAGCCTTTTTCTGTTAGAGCTGAAGCTGCACAGCATGGCAATGTTTCAAACTTGCAATGCTGAGATGAATGTATAGTCAAAGCAATGGTTCTGGTGGATAAGGGGGTGAGGAGAAGACTCAGGGAATCTCCTCTCATTATAGTGTTCCTTTAGTTCCTTCACACAGAGCTATGGTTGTATCCTCATTTTTCCTTATATACTCCAGTTTCTCAGCCTCTTTAGATTTTTATCAGTGGAAACCTGGAACTAGCAATAAAGAATTCCATATTAGGAGAAAACTGTTGTGGGGGAAAAAATGTGAACATTGTAAGAAATTAAAAAATGGGGTTCAGATCATATCATCCTATGCAGAAAAAAAAACACACATAGTTATTGGGGGGGGGGGGCGGGCTTGAGGCTATGCTGCATCATATCATTGGAGAGATGGGGCTTACTACCTTGCTAAGACAAAAGTGTTCCCATAGCCATAGGATTTCCAGCAGATAAAAGGGCATTCGCATATAGTTCCACTGTCAGAGCAATGAGGGGAGGGGGGACTGCTCCCTACTGTGCTCATCATGGGGGGCAGTCCCCCCTCCCCTCTCTATTCTGTCATGCAGGAACACAGAAGCAAGGACACAGATGCCAGGATTTCCCTCTTCTCCACTCCCCCTGGCTGCTGACAGGTGGCTGGAGGCAGGGCTGGGGATGAACAATCATACAATAAAACAGTTCTGAACAATAATTTTCTCTCAAGCACTGGATCAACATTATGCAGTACTTCTAGTGTGATACCAGACTTGCTGTTATAACTTTGAGACATCAGCTCCTCAGTATCAGATTATTTTTGATACTACCTTGCCTCTCAAGAGCTTCCCTGCCCCATTTTGCTTTAATGAGCTAGATAAAGTCATTTATAATTCTTTAAAAACTTTTGACATTCCTAATGTCTCTGTTTGGCAGCCGTGGAGGACATTGATTAATAATGTTCAAAGAGAATTGTATTACTGATCAACGCTGTTTCAATATAACATTCACAGCTAGGTGAACACTGGCTCTCTTCTGTAAGAGTATTTTAAATTACTAACATACCTTATTTCTGTCTGGTGATTCGTTCCAGATTTCATGCAACTGCCCCTTGATTTTGTTACAGGCATTCTTCTTGACTAAAGTGTAACCATATCTAAATTCCCAGTTATCTCACGCTCAGTCAGTACCTTGTCGGCTAGGTATGTTGACAATGTACATTCCTAACAGTCACATGCCTGCTCTTAACCTGTCACCTGCATGCTGGGTGTTACACCCTGTTTGAGCTTTGCCCCAAAGCACCAAAGGCACCAAGTGAATAAATATAGAAAAACAAATGTGTCATACATGAATCAGAATGCCGACATTTAAATCTCAACTCGCATACAGATAAGCTAAGAAAAAAAAAGTTATAGTTTAGCAATATTTATTTTTATTAGATTGCCATTATACTGCCCCATTATTCTTTCTATCCAGGAAATAAGTACCTCCCTCCCACCCCCCTGATTGTTGACTTCTAATTGTTCTTATATTTAAAAAAAACCCACTCCTTTAAATCCAGAACAGTATTTCCCTGCTTCTTGGTTGATTCAGAATTTCACTTGAGTATTTTTAGGTAGTATTATCTTCCATATTTCCCAGTGTCTCCCCCACCTGAAGGAAATCGACACATAAAATGCAAGAATAAAGAAAGCTATAGAAGCAATGGGAATATAATCTTTGAATTAACACAGCTCCTGAATTCTGCTGTTTGTAGTCCGAAGCTATTGAAAAAAGTATCTTCCCATCCCAGGGTCTCAGAAGAGGCCAAGTGATCACTGCTGCTACTGATTCAATATCAAATATCCCTTTCAGTATCAGGAGAGTTAGCTAACTGAACTTCTTCCCTACTAATCTACAGAAACTACACAGCTAATACTCCATGCAGTTGTGAGTACTTTGTGGTCTATGCACTACCTTTACTTTAAGAAAGTTGCGTACTCTTTAATCCCACTTCAAATAGGAGATTTGCCACAACACACTACTTAAAACTACCAAGATGCAGTATGTGTTAGACCCTTAATTTACAGATTGTACAGTTAGAGCCCCAGTGTTGTCTTCTGTTTGCACAGGTGGCAGGGAAAGAGAAAATTATAGATCCATTGGGATTGGAAAGGGATTACTCTGTGATAAATTCCTCACATCCCCTCCAGGTCTGTGGAAGCTCCGACATCTCTGGGGCAGAAGAGACTGTGGAGATGGCTGCTCTCAGCTTCACTGCTTCTCTGCCAGTCTTGTTGAGACCCTATAAACACTGTATTATGATGTAAATATTGTCAGGATGCATTAGGATAGCAGCAGGAAGATGTGTGGGGAGTTTTCTCCCACGTGTACCCCCAAAGACTTTTCTAAGTACCCCTGAGGGTATGCATACCCCTGATTGACAACCCCTCCTCTAAACAATCCCTACAGAATGGTTTATGTGGGGAGGGTTAAGGACAAAAGAAGAAAGTACATTATGCAGCCAACACATACTTTCCTGTTGTCCTCCCTGCCGTGGAATTTGGAAATTTCTAATTCCATACATTTCAGCTTCTGAAGATAAAAAGGGTCAAATTCATCATAAAGACATTTAGTTTTCCACCATATCAGCAGCCCAAGTCCACGCTTTTGCCCAACCTTTTCAATGAACGTTATTTAAATTTTTAGGTCAGCAGTATGGTTCAGAGCTGTGAAGAAGCTTCTGGATATCTCGTCACTTTAAGCACGTCTATTAGCCTGTCTTTACTCCCTACTTCTGTTCTTAACAATTTTAGTGCTTATGGTGGGCAGACTTTGGGAGAGATATAAAATCCTTATGGACTGGGAGAAATAGGATCAGGGCCAGGTTTCACAAGAGAAAAGTGACTTACGCTTTCAAAGAGGGCATCTACAGTTTGGGAATTATAAATGAGAACTTCTCAAGAGATCTGTGTGTGCTTTGAAGAGAAAAATCCACCCATTTGTGCCAAAGGTTCCTTTAATATGTAGTACGGTAAAACTTAAAACACCCTAGATTAGGCATCTTTAGCAAGATGCTGGTTTCCATTAGCTGCTTTGTCGAGACCAACTGATACTCCCTGGGTGAAAATACAAAAGGCATGCTAGCCTATTTGGACTAGGCAGCCCACAGAATACAGGACCAAGAAGATCAATGAACACTGATAAAGAGCTAGAACTCTGAAGTACATTTATGAGGAATTCTGCATGTAAAATGGTTTGTGTGTGGCTTGCTATGGCAGCCACTATTTTTGTTGAAGACTTCAAGTCCTTATAAAGAAAATAGAGTAGAACAGAGTAAGTGACACAGCTCTTGTGATCATGCTTCTGCCCCACAACAAGAAATGCAGAAGCCCAAGATCTTCTTTGTCCACTTGGAAGCTGCAATAGTATCTTAAAAGCACGTACACTTTTCAGCTTCCAACTTAAATAATATATTTTCTCCTTTCCTTTTCTGAAAGCCAGCATGGTGAAGCCAGGGTCTTATAACATATCTTGGATGAAAGCAGGTACAGGAGGCTTTGGAGTCTTTTCCGTTTATTGGTGTAGCAATACTGGCAGATTGAGGCTCCCACAGGGAGGAAGGGAGTTGGGCAGAAGCAGGGGCTGGGGTGGATTGTGGGATTCAGAGCCCAGGTGGCTCATCCAGGGACGCAGGGGGATGAGAGGGGGTGGCTTCCGCCACTGCACGCACCTCAGGAGCGGCCCAGACGGCATGTGCCCCCCGGGTTTGTGCGTGGGGTGGAACTGGTCTGCCTGCTGCGTTCTGCGTCCCACTGGCATTACTCTGGGATCTGGCTCTGGGAGTCAGCGGGAGCAGGCACATAACGTCATGCATGGCAGCTGGCTCCCAGGGCAGCAGGGCACAGAGCCCAGCACCGAGTCTGCCTCTGCCCCGTGCACAAGTCCAGGCAGCACATGACCCCCGGGCCTATCCCAAGGTGAGTGCAGTGGCAGGAGCCCCCCCAGGCTCCTGGATGAGCTGCCCAGGCTCTACGCATCCAGCCACCTACCCCAGGGTCCCACTTATTCCAGCCCCTGCCTCTGCCCCACTCCCTCCCTCCCTCACTGTGGGACCTCGATCTGCTGCCCCCACCTTGTCCTTCCCCTGCCTTCACAGCCTGCCCTCCCCCACTGCCACAGCTGCCTGGAGCCTGGGCCCAGGCTGCCCTGAGGCCCTCTGTACTACTTGCGTTTGAGGGGCCTAAGCCCTGTTAGCCCCGGCCTTCTGCTACCTATGCTTGCAACCCTTAAAAATCACAGTGTGGAGTTCCAGTTTTTGCAGTTCCCACGTAGTTCACAACATTGCAATTTTCTTACGGCCCTACACATACCGTCTTGTCTGAATACACAGAAGCTAGCATTGTAAGTGCATTTAATACATGTTAAGTGTCCCATGTAACATGGCCCTTACATCCGGCCAGCTGAACCAAACACGTTTCAATGTAGATTGAAGTATATTTTTTCAGGGGTTTTTTTTTAAATTGATCATGAAAACTAGGTAAGTTCTCTCTTTCCTTGATAACAAGTCTTTCAATCAAAGGATTTTTTTATTTTTTGCAGTTCACATTTTAGCCTCTTTAAAAAAACAAATGAAAACCTAGTAATTACTTTTAAACATTGATATTTGAAAATAATTAGAGCTGTGCATCATATTAAATCAATAGGAAGCACTTGAAATTGCTCTGGCAGGATGTTACATAAAATGAAAAACCATCAACAAGTAGACTGTTTGACACAAAGAGAAAGAGGAAATTTTTTAAAAGCATATTTGTCAATTGCTTTGCTGAAGAAGAGAAGCAACTCAAGTAAACATCTGAAAGATATTTTGATAAATACTAATTTTCCAGTTCCATCATTCAAAATCTTTCTAAGAGCTAATGAGAATCACTCTACCCCAAATTTGGATTCTTGAAAATATATTGCTGAGCCCCCTCAATATTAATAAAAGGAGAGGATGTTTCAATGGCAGTGGCAAGTACAGTTTGAAGTATGGTGCCCTGATGGCAGAGGTTCAAAACAATCCATATTCAGACACTGCCTGGGGATCTCTGCTCTTAAAGATCATCCCCAATTACATAGAGAAAACTACATTTTTACTGTGGACACCAGAAGGATAACTGGTCATTACTGTGCCATGGGCAGTGGTGCCACATGGTACAGAAGCAGCAGCAATGACCAGAGATTTGCTTTCTAGAGGGGAAGCTTTTTTAAAAGAGCATTTTCATCTCTTCCCCTTGAGAAAGAGAATGTAAACAGAAACAACATAATATGCATTACTTATCAACAACAGTAATCTGAGGGGAATGGGATTTGCTTGGAAAGCTAGTGGTGGGGACAAGATGGGGGGAGAGAAAAAGCACATACACAAAAGCACTTCATAAAGTGGGAGAGTTCAAACTCTGCCACTCCCTAGCCAAGGGGGAGCTCAGAGCTCAGTTTTCATTAGCAGCATGACTGAAAGTATCAAAATATCTTTCAAATGTTTCCTTGAGTTTCTTCTCTTCTGACCAACCCTGCCAGCAGTTCTCTAGCTCCCCTTGCTGAAGGGCTGGCAGAGCAAGTTCTTGGGGCACTTTCTTTTGAACAGCTTACTCTGTGAACATGAAGCAGGCCACATGGTGTCACAGTTTCCAAAAAGCAATATTACCTGTTGCTTCATGGAAATTACACCTTCTAGGGGCCTAAGTGAACTTATTACAATTCTAGCATTCTGCTCAACTGGGACATAAGAGTTAACTTGAAACTTAGTTAAGAGAACAGAAAAACTCTCCTTGAACAATTTTTGATACTTAAAATACTTAACAAACAAAATAGTAAGTGCTATTTTTAATTACTGCGAAACATCAAAATTAGGAGGTGGGCATGGCTTAGAATTCAAAAGTATATAAAAATATTTATATCAGATTTTCCTACTCATCTTTTTTCCCCACCATCTGGCAAACAGAGTTATCATGTTTGCCAGAATTAATTTTTTAAAAATGAATATGGTTAGGAAAATACTGACATTTTTTCAAGAGTCAGCAGCTCACTAAAGGCCAATGTATAATGCTCCATGTTGAAGTAACTACAGACTTTTTACTTGAAGCAAGTCTTCCTTTAGGTTTCAGTGAAATAGGATTCTCACTTGTTTTAAAATTAGGCTATAATCATTTTAAGTGAACTGAAGTCAAACATTCTTAAGGGAAAAGGGTCTGTGCAAAAATGTGGTAACACACGCACACTAGCAATGCAGAATTACATTTGGAGTTAGCAAAAAAAGAGATAACTCAATATGCATCATTTAGCTCACCAAGTCAAAACAGTCAGTGGTTTTTAATGCTGAAATTACTACCCACTTTATGATATGCCATTTGGTCACTGAGCTACTCAAATATTTAACAAATAACTCTGATACTGAAGTTGCTTCATAGACAGTTCTCTATGATAATTCTAGCTTCCTCTTTAGTTTGCCAGACAACGATATTTCTGGCCACAAAGCATTTCTAAACACAGTTCTGGTCACCCAGAGGCATAGATTCTCAAAAGAATTAGAACATTACAGCTGCCCAATTAAACACCTTTGCTTTTTCAAAACAATAGTCCTGTTCTAACCTACAGTCTTAATTCTGACTCACCTACCCTGCCACAAAAGGGGAAGGCTTGTCTCACTGTATTTGGAATCAGTCTTCCAAGTGGTGCTAGAAACTTGAGGTACACTCAAAAGCCTGCGAGGACTGGATGCACCTCTTCCTTCTTTCCTTTCTCTACCAAAACATTGAACTAACATAGCTATTGGGGCCAATACCCCATGCACATTTTGTCTGTTTGGCTCTCTAGCTGCAAATAGTAAGCTCTTCATGCAGGCCCAACTGTCCAAGATTTGAATTTCATCAAAGTAGGAGGCACAGTCATTTACACACATTGCCTTTCCATGCTGTGTTGCTGCTCCTCTCCACATAGGTGGCTAGTGAGAGCATCCAGCTCGCTGGTTTGTCCAAGGAATGATCTTCAATAAACTTAGAGATGAATGCAGCCCTGTCCTGGGAAAAAAGCATTAGCAAATTTTATCCCACATAATTCAGAGGGACTTGAACCTTTATTGGATTCCGGGACAAAAGGCCTTCTCCTGGGACAAATGCAATGTCTCTTTACATCCTCCATAGACTCCTGATTTTTTTATGCCATGCAGTTAAGTATTTCAAAGGAAGGATGCACAGAATGATGTACCACATCCATTAAATATAATAAAGCTTTGGAATACATTTTGGCTAGGGACAGACATTCAAAAAGCCTGGGCCTGAATTGATTCTTTGCAGGTTAGTCTAAACTTCCTAGATTGAACCAGTTCGCAACTGTACAGGCATTCTCTCTGGACTGAGGAAATTCAGGCACATACCTGCAGTGGCTCAGGCTAGAAGCCAGGGTTTGCTGGACTAGCCCTCCCTTCCCTTCTACAATGCTGAGCTGAGGAGGTAAAGGGGAGGCATAGCCAGGCCCCAGCAGGACCCTCTGATTAGGGAGGGGTGTAAACCCCCACCCAGCCTGCACTGTCCCATGCTTTTCCCTACTCACTGCTCTAGGAGCAGGAGTGTTCCTGCCCCCAGCCCCTGATCAGCACTCTGAGAGGCAAAGGATGTGTGTAGGGTGAATGTATCTGTTGAAGATACTGAGCTTTTCAATCTCCCCATCCTTGCTTGTTCATACTGTCTGCAAACCTGACAGGTGAGGGAGCCATCACAGGCCTGATAACATGATGTTTATCAGCCTATCTACAAAACAAAAGCCTCTCTCTTAGTTCAAGTTCTCCTTAAACACATTTTTCAAAGAAAGGAAGGGAGGGAACATTACCACTGACCTGTTGATTAGATCCAAAAAACCCTAAGCAGACACTGTTCTGTCTGCCTTTGTTCTGTCCCAGTGAAATTGGAGACACACGCACAGAGTCACCTGCCAGCATTAGCTAGCATACCACATGCATAGGGTCTATGGGGCTGGGATCCATTCTGTGGGAGGGAAGGAATCCCTACTTGAGCAGCAAACAACCGGGGGAGGGGGGGGAGGATGCGGGGCAAGGGGAAGCAAGGCAGACCTTGCTGTGCCTGCCTTCTCTGCTGGAGCTCTGGCTAGGGAACAGAGGGCTAGCCCTGTTCTCTGGAATACACAGCTCAGTCCAGGACTGCAAAACATCTGGGATACTGGGGGACTCTGGTTTAACTTAAACCAGGAACAGGTCAGAGACAGACATTGCATAAACTGGTTTAATGCAAATCAGTTAAGTCTGACACTACATTCAACCAGGTTTATCTTTAATCTGTTTTAGCCATTTTGAAACTGGTTTATGTGCACTGAACGCATGTTCTGCTACAGGTATATACCAGTTTCTGGTCACTGAACCCAGTTTATGTGTAATGTCTGTCCCAAGTCCTTAACGTTACAGAAACATCAGGAGCTTCAATGGACTCTCTTTGCAGAGTCACACTGTAGCTTCTAGAACCTCAAATCTCAGGATGAAAGACAGAAAATTTATAAGCCTTGTTGCTTGAGCCAATGGCCTTACTGAATTTAATTTCCAGTACAACAGATGGATTGTACTTAGGGTCTTATACCATTCCCTTTAAATCTTTTTGGATCAGATGCATGTTTTCAGAAGTTCACAAATCAATTCTACTTAAACTGTGGTCCCCACCACTGTTTTCACAATAAAAAATTAAAGCAGACATTTATAAAAATACAGGTAAAGAATTCTTGGTTATGTTATTCCTATTATTATAAGAACATAGCTAAATTTCCTGGAATCCTACATACCTATATCTAGAGTACAGCAAACATCCTAGAGAATGCTACCATTTTAATTGTGTTAAATTTAAAATAGATTTAGTGCTTGTGAAAAGTACCTAACGGCCAAAAGCATCTCTTATTTATTTATAGAATATTGTATAACATGGATAATGGTCATTGAAACTTTGTGTTCATCAGCATGTCAATGCAACTCAATCCTGATCCAGTCAGCCCAAACTCTATGGCCTTATCCACCCTAGCAAACTTTGCAGCTGCAATTCACCACCGGTGGTAGCAATAGTAGAATTTGTAAGCTCCTTGGGCAGGGAGTCCTAATATGTTTGTACTGGCCACTGCATAAGGGTGTGTGCACTTCAGTTGCTGCAAGAGGACTCTATTCTCTACAGCAGTGGTTTTCAACTTTTTTCCATATTTGAATGGAGGCGTGGACTCTTTTGAATTGTAAGTGGCATGTATTAGAGTAATCTTCCACAGACCCCCTAGATATGGTCTGCAGACCTCCAAGAATCCCCAGGTCACAGGTTGAAAACCACTGTTCTACAACTCAGGGATATCTGAAATGCCCTCCATAAGGTAAGAAGACCTAGAAATAAGGTAAAGTGCTATCTGTATGACAGATTAAAAGGATTGAATTGTGTTTATGAAGTTTGCTAATGCAGATGCAACACATGAGAACCTTTGTTGACCAAGATAAGGTTTTCCTAGGGACAGAAGTTACACATAAACTGGTATAAGTGATCAGAAACCAGTTTAAACCTGTAACAGAACAGAAGTTCATTGTACATAAACCAGTTTCAAATGGCTGAAACTGGTTTGCGATAAACCTGGTTGAATGTAGTATCAGACTTAACTGACTGAAGTCAAACCAGTTTATGGAATTTGTGTCTCAAACCCCTTCCTGGTTTAAGTTAAATCAGAGTCTCTCAGCATCCCAACATGCCCTGCAGCCCTGGCTGGGCTGTGCTGTCTGTTCCAGCCAAGCAGCGTTGGCCCCACCTCTCTCCCCCCTAGTCAGAGCACTATCACTGCTCCAGCCGGCTGAGAAAGGACAGGGGTGTATGAAACCCTGCAATAGAGTGCTGTCAGGTTTGCCAGGCAGGGGGGTAGCAGCCCTTGCCAGTAGTCCCCAGCCCCCCACCAAACTCACTGCTCCAGTGGCAGGAGAGGGGGCATGGACAGGTTCCAGTACCTTCAGGGGAAGTGGGATTTAATCCCCCCATTGCAGGGGTGCCAGTGTGGGCACTGATAGAGTGATAGGCTCCGTTCATGCACCCAGATGCCAGTAGCCTGAGGGGAATGGGAGGGTTTAATTCCCCCACTGCAGGCAGCAATGGGGTGGGGGTACTAACATGGTGCTGACTCTGTCCCATGCTGCAGATTGCTTGAAGCAGGGCCCACACCACAGCACTTGGGCCAAGTCCCTCAAAGGAGTGACCAGCCAGCTGGAGGGTTGGGGGATGTGACCTGGCTGTGGTTGGAGGGGAGCTGGGATGTGGGAAGCAGCAGAGGGAAGCAATGGAGTGCTGTAGCCCGGTCTGGCCTGGCCCAACAGACCAGGAGCGTAGACAGCTACTGGCCTGCAGCAGCCCGCCTCTCCCTCTCCCAGTGGCAAAGGAAACCATTGTGGTGTGCGGAAGTGAGGCACCTGTCACCCACTGCCTGCTTGCGGCAGAACCAGGTGCTCGGGGCATGCTGCTGTGGGATGGACTGGGCTGCACTCCTGGGCTGAGGGGCTGGGCCACACCAGGCTGCAGTGGTCCACTGCCTTCCCCCTCCACTGCCCATGCCCCTGGATTGTAACAGCCGACCCTGAGTGCCTGGTGCCACTGCAAGCAGGCAGCTTGTGACAGGTGCCTCACCTCTGTCCACCACGATGCTTTGCTCCACTGTTGCTGCCAGGAGAGGCAGGGGGCAGGGAGCCACACTGCAGCCGCAGCCCACCTGCAAACCATAGCCCCCACTTTAGGCTGCCCCAGCTCAGGCCATGCTTCTGCAGTCAGGCTCTGTAACTAGTCCTGGCTTCCCCACCTCCCCCCCACAGCCAGGTCACATCCCTCCTCCTTCCCTCCTGCTCCCCTGTGGCCAGCTGGCTGCTCCTTGGAGGGACTTGGCCCAGGGTGCCATGTTGGTTACCCTACTGCTGCTGCATGCAATGAGGGGCTTAAATCCCTCCTTCCCCTCAAACTACTGGCATTTGGCCACCACAGCCCCAGCTGCACAAGTGAAGCCGATCAGTGCCTGTGCCACCCACCCCTGCAATGGGGGGATTATACACTCACTTCCTCTCGGGCTACCAAGGTCTGGTCCCACTCCCATTCCTGCTGCCAGCCAGTGAGTGAGTGAGGATGGGAGGGGCTGGGGACCCCTAGCTTCCCCTCTTCCCTTCCAGGCACACCCTGATTGTGGTCCCTGCAGGCTAGGGTGGGGGTTTAAATCCATCCCTAATAATATTTAGGCCTGCCCAGGCCTGGCCATGTCACTTCCCTCAGCTTAATTTCCCTCCAGGGGAGGGTTTGCCACCTGGCTTATGGCCTGAGCTACTGCAGGTATGTGCCTGCATTTCCAGAGTGAAAAGTGAATGTCTGTTCACTTGCTTGCCTGTTCAATCCATGCAGGTTAGACTAACCCGCAAAAATTGAATCAATTCAAACTCTGGTTTTTTGAATGTCTTTACCTAGACTTTAGGTTTACACATTGATACAGTACAGAAGAACTAGACTAGGGTCACCAATCTGCTTTCTTATATTGTAGGTGCACAGAACAGCCAACATATGGTTTCTGTCACTATCAACGTGGGGCCACATTTGAACTGGTGACCTAGAGGTGAAAGGTTTTGTATCCAGTTACAAATCCCCAGATGCAATTACTTTTCTCTTTTATAACAGAACTAGTACTCAGATGTTGTGTTCTTTTACAATAAAAGGAGGGACGGTGAATTGTGTCTACACAGTCAACATTAAACTTTATTTTGAAAAGTTTTTTTCAACAAGCTTTTTTTCCTTCAAGGGAAAATGATTCTGCACTCAGTAAAAACTTGCTGCAAGGAGTCTAAGTAGTCATTTGCATTAGCCCTTTGCCAAAAACTGATAAAAAAGCAACGAGTAGTTTGATGGGTCATTTTTTTCTTGTTTTGATACTCTGCATTTCACAAAGAGTCAATTATTCTTCTTTATGTGGTGTCATTTATGGCTGTGAAATTTCCCCGAGCATTTCAGCATTTAATGTGGACGTGCTATACACATGAGCAAAAAAACTTAATAGGCATGAAGAGAGGGGACAGACTGGACAGTGTTTTAGATAAAAAGAGTTTTATTATTCTAAAATTATATCAGTATAGTGAAGTCAATGGTTGGCATATTCTGGTAGACATAGGAATATATTGGCTATCGATCAAATTGCAGAAGGCAAAAATCAGTCTAGAATTTACATTTCGCATACTTGTTTCATCTATTAAAAGACACATGCTCATCTATTAAGAGGAATTTGGTATTTTTTTCCCCTATCTTTTCCTGGATATGCAGGCAGGAGTAGCTAGGAATAACAGGAATATTTTTTTACCCCATCTTTTTCTATAGAATGTTAAACAATATAGGAACTGTCATACTGGTTCAGACCTGAAGTCTCTAACAATTGCTGGTGCATCTTCAAGAAGAAGGTGCAAGAAACTTTGAGTTTGTATGTGGGGTAATCTGTTCCCATGGAAGGTTTTGTTCTGGTCTTTATTAGACAGTGTTTTTAATTTGAATCATGAGATATCCCTACTCTGATTTTTGCTTTATTAATTACAAAAGTTCTGGTCATAACACCCAATGTTTGCAATGTTTTTCCTCCACGATTACCAAAAAGCACTTTGCAAGGACTATTCAGAAGCTGCTTTTAGCAAAGAATGGCAGGGCTTGCTATATGAGGTATTTTATGTCTGTACTGCCTGGAGTGTACTGGTCACTAATTTATTTTGGGTTTCCATCCATCTTTTGATCTTAGTACTCAGGCCTGAAACTGTGACATTCTCAGCCTTGGGTTCTTAAATCTGGAATGCATGACCTAGGTTCACTGCAGACTTTGCTGACCTATCTTTTTGGTCAGATTTGTCCCTGATGCCTGATCAGAGCTGCTACCATTTAGTAGGAGAATTCTTTGGGAATTACTTTGACAATTTTCCATTTTTACATCTATGCTAAGAAAGTGTTAGATATACTTTTATAAATAAGGAGAATTAGTGCACGCAAAGCTGGGGTCAGAATTTATAGTTCACTAAGATTCATACCCTGCTTTCCTGTGCACTCACTTCCTTTTGTGGACAAACCTTATGCAAGAATAAAAAATGGTTCAGAGTTTATAGATAAAGTGAAAACTACAGGAAAACACAGGAGACTTAATGTATTTTCAGCAATCTTAACGTATTTCACAAGAGACCTAAGAGATGGTTTGCTCGGTAAAACATACTGCCCAAATGCTATACACAAATCAACACAACTTATGAAGCACTAGACAGAGTTGCAAGATTTGTGAATACTGATGTCTTAAAAGGAAACTGTGGCTTCTATTTCCCCATGAAAAAAACGACTGCATCACGGAATACGTATTATTTACAAGATTAGTATAGAACAAGAAATTTAAAGTCAGGTGGTAGAACACTGCTTGTAACCTACCTGTTGGGGCTATGAAGCTTGCATTTGTATTTATTTGTATTTGTATTTGCATTTGCATTTGCAGTCAGTGATCATACCTGGGTGACAGCGATCATTGCCTGCTGGAATTCACCATCCAGTGCAAGGTGGCAAAGGCATGCAGTAAGGCAGCGGCCCTAGATTTTAGGAGGGCAGA
>NW_017728947.1:18733864-18738476 GCF_001723895.1 Crocodylus porosus
GAGAAGTGGTGCAGGCTCCTACCCTGGGGGTGTTTAAGAGGAGGTTAGATGAACATCTTGCTGGGGTCATTTGACCCCAGTATTCTTTCTTGCTAAGGCAGGGGTTCGGACTAGATGATCTGCTCAGGTCCCTTCTGACCCTACAAACTATGAAACTATGAAAAACACCAGATCCCAGCTCACCTGAACTTTGTAGCTCAGGGATAATCAGAGTGTGCATGATGCTTTAAAATGTAAAGGATTGCCTGAATTACTAAAACTTTATATTATTAAAAGAACTTCCTTCACCTTCCCACAAAGGCCAGGACCTGAGATTCTGACTGAATTTTCACTTAGAACTCGGCATATGAGTATGCCCTAGGATTTGATACAGATTCAAATGATAAAAAACTAAATGAAATCTTTTTAAAAAAGCAAAATAAAAAACTACATTAAAATCTGCACCAACTTCCTTTCATGTTTCCAAATTTTGGTTCAGAGAACAGCACTTCTAAAGTATGTAGACAGAAAAGTGGGTAACAAAAAAACCTAAAAGGGGAAGACCTTCCAGAACTATTAGCATATGTTAATTTCAAGGCAGCTAAAAAGCAAGTGAAACAGGGTAGTAAAGATAAATGATGAGGAAGCAAAATGGACTGATACAACAAATTTAACCCTCACCCATCAACACAACTAAACTTTTCTGAAACTTTGAAAATTATTGGTCGAGATCATAAGTACCAAACCAGTGCCTTTGGAGAAGAATTTTGGCATTCCACTTGTGTTTCTTCTCTCTCGCCTCCAGTGAGGTCTTTTTATCTTTCAAGGCTAGGGACAGACATTCAAAAAGCCAGAGCCTGAACTGATTCAACCTTTGCATGTTAGTCTATCTTGTCTAGGCTGAACTGGTTAGTAACAGGACAAATATGCTGTCTGCACTGAGGCAATGCAGGCACATGCCTGCAGTTGCTCAGGGCAGATGCTGAGGGGCGCTAGAGCGGCCCTTGGTTGCAAGGAAGCTGTGGTGTGGTAGGGGGCATGGCCAACCCAGGCTGAACTGCCCAGAGAGGGCTTTAATTCTCCCCTTCCTGTGCCAACAGGAGGAACCGGAGCCAAATCTGCCCAGCATTCCCCACTCACTCCCTGCTTAGAATAGGCCCCTGGCTGTCCCCTCCGTCAGAGGCTGGAAGGAAGAATAATCCCGTCCCTGCCCCGCTGTGCCTCCTCCCTGCCACTGCAGCGGGAGATGGCAGGGCCCTTATTGGGGGGGTGGCAGCCCCTGTCATACTGTGGGGGAGTGTGAGCCCCTTGCCAGTGAGGGGCTGCACTGCAGGGCCAGCAGAGCTGTGACCGGCTATGCGCAGCAATGCTGGGTCCCGAACAGGCCAGAGCCCTGCAGGCCTCTCGCAGCACTCCACAGCATGGTCCCCACTGGGAAGGGGCTTGCGCTCTGAGAAGCTGCTATTCTGTGCTTGGGGCAAGCCTCCTCCCGGCAGGAGGGGGCTTATTCAGCTGCTGGCATCAGAGCGCAGTTTGCCCAGCTAGACTCCAGCTGCTGCTGCTCTGTGCTAGGGCCAGTGGCTGAATAAGCCCCCTCTGGGCAGCAGAGAAGCAGCGGTGAAGCAGCTGCACCACCGCCTAGTGCAGCATGAGCTCTGGGCAGGCATCTGCAGCAAACACTACCCAGTGGCAGTGAGTCGGGGGGGGCCACTTTCCTCCACACAGAGCAGCAGTTTCTGGGGAGCAAACTGGTGCTCACTGCAGCGGAAAAGCATCCACTCCTCCTCCCTGTGGCTGGCTCTTCCTGCTGCAGCCACTTGGAGCCCACATGGGGGTGCCTGTGCCTGCTCTCCATTGCCACCACTGCCCTGCGGGGTGGCAGTGATGTGGCAGAGGCAGGACAGCCCCATGCAGGCTGCGAGTGGCTGCAGCAGGAAGTGTTGGCAATGGGGGAGGAAGGGGTGCTTTTCCCCCACGCTGAGCATCAGCTCATTCCCCGCCACCACTGCTCAGACAAGACTGGCACGTACGGGGCGCGCAGAGTCAGGGCTCCATGCTACTCCCCACCTGTACCACAGGGCTGAGGTGGGGGGACTGGGAGTGAGTGGGTGTGCGGCAGCCAGTGGCAGCTGGGCAGGAGCATAGGACTCACACTGGTGTCTTGGGGCTGGGGCCAGAGCCAGCGGGGCCTAGAGCAGGACGGCAAGAGCGCAGGGTCCCGGCCAGCATGGGCTCTATGGAGCCAGATCAGCTCCCCCCTGTCCCTGCTGGTGCAGCCCAGCCCAGCTCCACAGACCCCTGCCAGCCCACACCTCGTGCCCCTACCACCCTGCTATGGGCCCTGAGCATTGGCCCCAGGACATTGATACAGGCCTCACACTCCCGCTCACTTCCACTCTCCCCCCCACCTCTTTCCCCACTTTCCTGCCTGCCCACTGGCTGGCCACTTTGCACTACATGGCTCCCATACCCACACACATACACATCCCCACAAACCCCCATATGCAATCACTTCTGAATATACAGGACAAATGCACACAAGTCTGGACAAAAATATATTTTTATGAGTGTTTGATTTTTAGTATGCAATTGTCCCTTTGTCCCCCTAAGATGGCAAACCCTCTTCCCCAAAGGAGAAATTCCAGGGGCAAGGGGAGGGACTTCCAGTGGTAAAGGTCAGAGGTTAGGGGCAGAACCCAAGATAGTGACCTGGGGAAGGGCACCTGTTAAGGGGCAGGGCTATCCATGCAGCCCTTGACAGCTTGCCAAAATTCGGTAAGTGGCCCTCTGTCCGAAATAACTGCCCAGCCCTGGCTTACAGTCATACCCTGAAACAGGGACCTTGAAGGGAAAAACGTTCTGCACCTAGTTACAAATAGTCTCATGTGACTGTTTTTATTCAGAGGAAGGCAGTGGAAACAAAACAGAAGAGAAAGCATTATTGTTTTCCCTTTACCTCCTTCTGCTTCCCCCACCACAGAGACCTGTACCACTTTGTTAGACTTTCCACCTTGTAATGTGCCAGTCTTTAGTACAAAGCATTTTTCAGGTGTAAAACTTGTTTAAATTAGTGCTGTTTGAACTCCAGGACCAAAAAAAAAAAAAAAAAAAAAGCATCAGGTACAGGGGTCAATGTTATTTGTGAAGCAAATGGAAGAGCTGCTACCAACTACTCACCAAATTATCTTCCAGCCATTCCCGTATGCATGCTGCCGTGGCCCCTGGTATCTGATTCCTTAATGATTCTCTCTCTCGAGGGTCCTCTAACATTTCTAGTGCCATCTTCAGGTCTTCTAGGAGATGCAGAATTTGGAATGTACCCAAATATACTGATGGAGCAGGTGACATAATGTCATAGATACCATTTGTATACTCTGCAGCTGCCCTAGTACCTAAAAGAATTAAGTAAAAGGAGGGAAGAGAGATTTTTTGAAAACCAGGTCACTAATAGATATATAGATACAATACTACAAGATTCATGCTCCAGATGCTGCTTTATGGATGTACCCAGAACTCTTCTCATAGCACTTCCGAGTTAGCTAATAAATCACCCTTTTCAGATTGAAGGGAATACCGGATCTTAGCTAAACTAAAAAAATCCATCATCACCTGCAGTTATCTTTGCCAACCATTAGATGTCACTAGTTCTTCAGTGACACATAGCTGAAAGACCCTGAACATAATGGTATTTTTCTCCTATACTGTAAGACAGCTGCATGAATCATTTTATCAGGAAACTTAGGAGAAAACAGGCTTTATTACCACAATGGGAGAAAAAGAAAGTTGCTTTGGTAGAAGAATCAGAGTTGGCTATACAGATGCCTGGTGGATCCCTCCCAGCCCTCTTGAAATAAACTCCTGAAATTATGTGAGAATTTCCCTCAAGACACAGAACATATTCAACACCCACACCACAATATCAGTTTGGTATTAACTGAAATTGCCAGAATATTGATAGGCAATTTTAAATGGAAAGCCGATATAAAAGTTTTCTTAACCTTCCAAAAAAACCAACAAGATGGGATAAGGAGGAGACACTTTCCAATTAAGGTAAATGTAATTTATTCACCAATGCCCCCCTTCCTTCAGGTGCTAACTATACATTGACGCTGTTAAAATAGCTCTCCTAAATGCAAAAAATTCACACATTTGGACCAGTGCTTCAATATGGGAAGAGTCTTTTTTAAGTTTCCCAGTACAATAACAATTGATAACACCCTTACTTAGAAAAATTTGATAGCACAGAGGATAGCCATTAGAGATTTAAGCTTTTTTCCCACCCAAACAATCTGGGATAAATGTATAGGTGCTGAAATGGAAAAAGGTTTTTCTTGAAAAGACTAAGCGGGGAAAAAACCTCAGGAGCTGCCTTAGAGTGGTGGTGCACAACTGCCAGCCCATGAACCAAATCCAGGCCACAGATCTCTAGCACCTGGCTTGTGGGACTTCCCATGGGTTGGGAAATTTGGTGACAGGGAGAACTGGTAATTAATACCACCATCTACATCCCAGGGAATTATGCACAGAAAAATTCAAAATTATGTGCAGTTAATTAATATTTTTTCAAATCAAATATAACGCTATTTTAACCTTTTTTAGAAATATGGGCTGGTACTTGTGTGGGGGGTGGGGG
>NW_017728947.1:18738576-18743000 GCF_001723895.1 Crocodylus porosus
GGGAGGGAGGGAGACAAATGAGGAAGGGACAGAGTGTGTGTGTGTGTGTGTGTGCGAAGGGGCTTGGGGTGTGAATGAGTGGGTTTTGTGGATGGGTATGGATATGGAAGTGTGTGGGATTTGTGGGGGGGCTGCAAAGGGGTGTGTGTGTGTTCTTTGTGGGGGGGGGATATGGAAATGCATAGGATTTGTGCAGGGAGTCTGTGGGGTTTGTGGGGGATGCCCCTGCATGTACAACACCCCACCACGTCCCCTCCCCCAGCACAACCCCCGCCCCAAACACCTCCCTCGTGAATAGCCCCTGACCATCAAATGCCCCCCCCCCACAGCCCCCAGGGTGCTCCTGGCCGCAGCAGGCAGAGCCCCCTGGCTGCACACTGCTCCAGCAAATTCCAGGGGCTGCATGGAGCCAACCTGGCCCGGCCTGCTGGTGTACACAGTTGGGCCAGACTTTGTGCCAGCATGTGGGGCTCACAGCACTGCAGGCAGGAGCCACATGCCGCCGCTGGGATTTGCCAGAGACACACTCCTGGGGGCTATGCCCCAGCCAGGAATGCCCTGAGGGCCTGCTGCTGCCCCCGGAGCAAGGGCTGTGCACCACAGAGTATGGGGTGTGTGGCAGGGGGATCCACACCCATGCACAAATCCCACACGCATCCCCCACTCCTGAAGGCAGGTGCTCCCCTTCCCATTCACCAGCTACACCCTGGGGAATTATGTGATATTATGTGATTATGCACATTTATACATTTGACATGCAAAATTATGCAGGCACAAAATTGTACATATCCCAGGAGTGTAACTTCTGCTGTACTCCTAAGCTCCATACAGCCAGGTCAGAGTCAGGCCATGCCCCCTTCCCCCTGCACAGCCAGATTGGGGCCTGGCCAGAGGCTGAGCACCACTGCCTTAGAAGATCTGATATGTGTGCTCCATCCAGTCCAATACCAATAACCAACATGCTTCTGAGAAAAGGAGCAAGAAACTCCACAGCAGCCTTACGTGGGATAATCATTTCTCCATGAAATTACACATATTAAGAGACTGTAAAGGCAGTTAACACCTATTAGTTAAGAGACTACTGTAAGCCCCAAAGCATGAGGTAGCTTTTTTTTTTTCCAAAACTTTTTTTGCGGGGGTTTTTTAGTCTAGATAGCAGTACCCATGCAAAAATCCAGTGACCTTGCTAAGTTTTTTGGCCTTAGCAACATCCTATGTCACGATTCCATAGATTGCGGAAATGATTGGTGTAGACCAATTAGAAGTTCTTTGAAAACTGTATTTTCCTTGTATCCATTTTGATTTTGAGACTTGTTCTTTTATGATAAGATAGGGGGAATAGAAGTTTTTATTCTACCATATTTTTACAATTCATTGCTTGGTTTATTTATTATATCCACTCTGATGCATCTTCTCTGGAAGGTAAACAAATTGGCCAATTTTGTCCCTGTCTTCAGTTAAAATTTTTTTCAGGCATCTGAGCATTTTCATTGTCCTTCTCTGAGTCCTCTCTAACACCGTAACTTCCTTTTTAAGATGGGATGACAAATATGGAACACTGCATGTCAAATGAGGTCACAACACTGGTTCATAAAAAATCATGGTTTCTGTATTATTCTCCATCTGCTCCTTATTGGCCTAACATCTTAATTATTCTTTTGACCACAGCTGCACACTGAGCAAAAGTCTTCACTTAGCTGTTTAGAGTAACTCTCAAGATGCTTTTTCATGAATTGATATAATTAATTTAAAACCCAGATGTACAAGTATGCACTGCTTCAACTTTCCTACAACCTTTTTTAAATATAGTATATTGCTACTTCCCATCTATCAGCAGCTGTTTCTTTTTCCTGCAAGATTCTATATCCGTTAGCAACTTAGTAAAGTCACTTTATTCTTAAGCTCTTTTAGGAGTTGTAGATGTATACCATCTGGGCTTGGTAACTTTCTGCTTTTTAATTTATAAATTTGATCCTGTATGTCTTCTTTTGCTACTTCAGCTAGAAAACCCTGGTCTTAAGTTCCAGTAAGAAACAGGCCTTTGTTAAGTGCCTTCCCACTCTCTAGTGCTGTGAAGGTTGACACACAATAATTTTACCTCCCAGAAATAGGCTCATCTTTTTTAATTGCTTCCTTCTAGTACTGGCGATCAAGTGGATCCTATGTGGTCTTTGCAGGCTTCCATCTTTTGATATGCCAGGCATTTTTTTTCTTGTTTATTTCTGTCTTTAGCTATTTTCCTTTTCAATTTTCATTTCAGCTCTACTAGTTTTCTATCATATGCTGTCTATTACAATTCAAGCAAAGTGGAGCAAATAAAACCAAAACTAAACCCCCCCAAAAAAACTAAACCACCAAAGCAGAACCCCAGACTATGAAGGTTCTAGTTGGTTCAAATAATAAAATGAACCTTGCCTGGTTTATTGCTTGCCTTCCTGTTTCCCACTTCATTAAAAAATACACAGCCCTCTTGAGACTCCAGTATTGTTTCCTTAACTTGCACCCATAGTTCCTCTTAGGAACTTAACTGCCTTTGTTTTTTTCAATTTAGGGCCTTTTAAAAAAAAAAATAGCATTTCTCCCTTTCAAAAGTATAGTTGCTGTTTTAGCTTATGCTAACTTGCTTTCCCAACTCCAGTTAACAAATATCTGTTATAGGAAGGTGTACATGTTCTGAAGTAATTTTGTACTCAGATTGGTGGTTATCTTTCCAATGAGCTCACAGTTTTATCCCTTACAGGATGGTACTCTAAAGTTTAATAAAAAACACATAAGGTCCCATTTACATTTAAAATCTATTGAATGAAACATAAAGGTAATTTATAAATTCTAAAGAAAGTTCAATAAACTAGGACATTTCTAATAGGAAGCAGCCAATGTCTGATACACCTGATGCATAGCAAGCCCTAAATCAGTCCTACAAAATATTTTTTAGTTTTTAAAATATCCGAGTAAAGGGAAGAGAGAAAGAAGAAATATCCCTCCTTTAAAAACAACAAGTGGATGCAATAAATCCTGCAAAAAAAAGTCACAAATTTTAGGATATGCAACTTAAATAAAAACAAGCCGTTCTTCTAAATGATCTGTTTTCTGCCACGTGGCTATGCCTCATGTGGCTGTTTCTGCTTTGACAAGCATTTGGACTTCATGGTCTGAACCTGAAGACTAGGGACAGACACTCAAAAAGCCTGCACCTGAATGGAAAAGATTGAAGATTAGTCAACCTGCAAAGCTTGAACTGATTTGGAGATGCATGTTGGATTTGCATGACCCTACTCTAACACGCTATGATTTAGGAAGCTATTACATGTTGTGCCTTGGAGGGATGGTAGTCCTGTCATTTTTAGTAGCATGTTTCAAAGACAGTAATCTCTCGTTAATGGGAAGGGTGTCAAATAGGAGATCAATCAATCCTGCATAGACTCTGTTTCAGAATTTCCAGCTTTGCTCTTACTGCTATCTTTCCTGATATGATTTGCAATCTTTGTATTTTGCAGCAAACAGAACTAGACAAGACAAAACAAAAGATAATATTTATCTTCTCATTATTAACATATTCTACAAAAACAAAAATGAGTTAAAATCCTCAAAGACATCCTCCTTCCAAGGTCAGGCTCCTCAACACTCCACAGAAGCCAATATATTCAGTTGCTTATGACTGTGAACCAATTGTGAGCACTATGGGATTTTAAGTCTTGAAGCAGGCAATGACTTAGACCAGGGCCTGGCAACATTTTTGGCTGAAGGCTGGATGTTACCCACCTCAAATTAGAGGTGGATAGGTAGGTAGGTGGTAGGACCTGGCCACCACCAGCAGTTGCCCTTATGGTAGCATGAGGAAAGTGAATGCAGCCAAAGCACCACATCCTCTATGGGCCAGATGCAATGGTTCTGTGGGCTGGAACCAGCCTGCAGGCTAACTCCCAACTTAGACCATGAGATGCATTAGCTAATCAAGAATTCAGCTGTTGTTTTCATTTTAAAACATGTGGTAAAAGCTGTCTTGCAATTGAAAGCCCTGATCTTTTCAATTTTTCCTCATTTGAGCAAGTCCCACCAGGCCTTGATAGATAAACAAGTCTCTTGATGTGTTTCCTTAATATCTATGAACATTAATGTTTGTGGAAGGACGTAATGGAAGACTAAGAGGTTCCTTAGTCTTGCTACTGTCTTTCATTATATACACATGTTGCAAATGAGATCATTACTCCTTGGAAGATATAAATAGAGAACTCCTTCAGTAATACTGTAAAGGAATTTTGGGAAAAAAAGATAGTTTCATAGTTTCTAGGGTCGGAAGGGACCTGAACAGATCATCTAGTGCAACCCCCTGCCGTGGCAGGAAAGAGTACTGGGGTCAAATGACCCCAGCAAGGTGTTCATCTAACCTCCTCTTAAAAACCCCCAGGGTAGGAGCCTGCACC
>NW_017728947.1:18743100-18792236 GCF_001723895.1 Crocodylus porosus
CTCAGCCTTCTCTTGTGGAGGCTGAACAGGTTCAGGTCCCGTAGTCTCTCCTCATAGGGCCTGCCTTGCTGTCCCCTGATCATGCGAGTAATTAAGAAAGACCTACTACTGGAAACAGCATACCTTGTATTTCAGGTATAATCAGTAAGTAAAAACACAACTCTAAAGTCTTTTTTTTATTTAAGAAAGTTTAGTCTTCAACGCAATAAAATATCTTCTCTATTGATGAGGCAGACAAGGTTGTTCACAAATTATTACACCCAGGGAATATGGGCATGTTCCTACATGAAACTTACTGTGCCAGGGAGTGGTACTTTCTAACACATTACATTGCTATTTGTTTAGGAAGCAGCCTGTGCACAGAGCAGTTAGTCACTTCCACATGGTGCTTTGGATACCAGTTAGCCCGCTCTTACTACTTAATGCACCCAAGTCATCATACTGACACAGCTACCCTGCTTTGGATGCATCCAAAAGCATCATTATGCTGCTTGGCACAATAAATTTGCTGTGTAGGCAGTTTAAAGTTCAGTCTTGCAAGGTGCCAAACATTTCAGCCCTGATCCAGTACAGCACCTTTAACTTGAAGTCAATGGGCCTACTTGAAGGATAAAGAATAAGAACAGGCCTAAATATTTTGGTAGACTGGTCAAAGTGCCCAGTATAAGGCACAATCAAGCCCTTATATAAGTAACTCAGGGGTTGTCAACTAGGCATACACATACCTATGGGGTACTTTGGATGGCCCCAGGGGGTACACGGCAGTAGTGTGAAGAAGCAGGGAGCAGGGCCACCAGCACTTTTCACTGCCACAGGTGCTCAGAGGACTCCCCGTGGCACTTCTGGTTTTGCTGCCAGGGCTTCCAGGATCCATCCCCCCCTTCCCCCAGTCACTGATCAGCCATTGGGGGACCCCCTCTTGTCAACTGGCTTCTGGGGGCACACCAAGCAAATAGATTGAAAACCCCTGAAGTAACTCATTCTCTGGGTAGGGAGCATACTCACACACCCTGTTGTGTCATTAAAGCTCCCTCTACATGTTACAGGTATTATGCAATTAACTGTGGTTAACTGGCAATTACCTTGAGACCAGCTATCACATAGTAAAAAGCTCCAGTCATCTATAAAGTTAGACCTTGAAAATGTGTACTTATTTTACAGCTGGTTGCTATTGAGCTTTAATTTGCACATGTAGCAGGATCTCCCCTATAGGTGGGGGCCCCATCAGTGAGCTGATAGGACTCCCAGCCATGGGTATACCTCTGGAACCCTGGGGATTGCAGCTTCATTGATCCCTAAGGCTTGCAGGTGCCCACACAGGACCCCATACAGGGCTATGCCTCATGTAGGGGTCTCTGGGTCCAGTGTCCTAGCTGTGTGTGATCCTTGCAGCTGGGAGCCTCATGAGCAAAGAGGGCTTCCAACCATGGGTGCCTGCTTCTTGCCTATGAAGAGGGAGCCCAAGCTTGGCAAGAATAGATGCATGTGTGGCATAGCAGAAAGCACATTTGTGTGGATCACGCTTTAGATCTAATTGTGCCTTTACCTACCCATGTAGAGGGGGCCTGAGAGAACATAACCCTCTTTCCCCTCAAACACATGCACATACTTTTCAGTGCTATTTTTAACCCAATGAGCTGCAGGTTCCCACTGCAACCCTTTCATTCTCTGTCTGCAAGACAAAAAAAAAAAAAAAAAAAAGACAAATTCCTCTGGAGGCAGGGCCTAGGGAGAAAAGTAAGGGAGAAATGCATTAGTCCATTCAGTATTTGATTTAGTACAGCGTCCTATTTCACTTGATAAACAAACCTAGGACTGAAATGCATTCTGACCAACTTCCTCTTGTTCACTTCCTAAATAACTTTTATTTGATGGAATGCAGAAGAATAAAGAAATTGAAAAAGGAAGTAAAAGGAAATATTTAATTAAATAGTTTAATTTAACTACTTCCATGCTGAAGCTGCAAAGCACACAAGCAAGGTGTGACACCAGACAGATACGGTACTTCTATGCAAGAACGAGATTTGCTTTGAGGACTAAAATCTAAGATGATACTAAAGTCAAAAAGAGAAACTGCACATACCCTCTTGATAAGCTTGCTTTGACAAGCAGCTCAAGGGGAGGTGTGGGGATAAATGTGTTTAAAGCATAGATGGGCATTTCACTGGAACTCAGAAATCAGTTGGGCTGACCAGCTCTGCCAAAAACTCACATTGTAAACTTATGCAAGTTGCTTGCTCTGTCCTAGCCTCAGTTACCTCTCTGGAAAAGGAAGTAATTCTATAAGATTTATTTTCTTCTGTCTTTTGTCTATATTTGGGATTGGAATCTTGTACTGTGCCGATACCATGCCTAGCACCATGGGTTTCTGATCCTTGGGGGGGGGCAGGAGGAGGAGGGGGGTTGAGAGAGAGAAAGGAAGAGAGAGAGAGAGAGAGAGAGAAGGGGAAAGAACGTGGTAAGCGGGAAGATGGCAAAGGGCAGGTTGGGGGTTTGAAGACTTTTGAGGCTTTGATCAATTCAGACTTTTGCTTTCATAGGCCTCATATAGACAGTCAGTTTATCTTGGAAGAGTTGCTGCACAATGTTCAGGATTTTTCTCCCAGTGTAAAAATGGCTACACCAAGAGAAAAATAACATGGGAATAGCCAGGGTTAAATCCCTCCTGGGAGAGTTTCTTTTGGCAGAACATATGTCTGTATATTTTGTGGCTTCTCTCAGAAGAAAACAAGTGTCCTTCAGCATTCTCTCCCCCGCTTCCAGGGAGCCAATGTATCAGTCACTTGGCTCTGCTGCTCCAGCAGGAAGTACATCATGCCCCCCTTCACAATCCCCACATTGTGCTGGAAAGGAACACAGGCTGACCACAGACAGTCTGGGTCAGATAATCAGGGCTGCCCTATGCACTGCTGCCATCTGTCATCAGGCAGACTAAGGGAGCCTGCAGAGCTTGAGATGTGTGCATAAGCCCCCCATCACCCTCCCTGGAGCTGCACAGGGTCAGCACTGCAAGTTCTCTACTTTTCAGGGCCTCGGCACATGAATGTCTATACATGTGGCTCTTGGTAATTTTCTTTACATAGGGAGTAAACCTGAGAGAAGTTCCTAGATTATTTGAATGTGTAGATATAGCTGTAGTAAGTATACAGCTTCATTGGTGTTCTATGGTAAATTCAACAAGATTTGATAGTGAGGGAAAAGAACTGCAGTTGTTAGCTCCTGTTCTGTGATGATAAATGTCATATTTGGAGTTCAAAGTTCTTTGAGGTGAATCAGCTAATTCCAGGGGAAGGTTGCTCTGGGGCAAATATGTAACCAATTTGGAAAAGAATACATGTAACAGTCTTGTGAAAAAAGGTTACCAGAGCTATCAAATCATGTACAAACAGTTTAAAATCCACTCTTGCCCAATCTGATGTTTCTCCATTCACTGTTTCTTTTATATACTTTTACTCCTTTGTTTCTATCCATCTCTCCACTTCCATACAAGCCACTGACCCCAGTATTATTTTACTTCTCTCAGTTCCTGCTCTGCTGTCTCCATCCTTAACATATTTCGTCTCTTTATTTTGCACCAAATTGAAAACAGTCAGAAAGCAATTCCTGGTAAGAGACGACTCAAACCTTTTCTGTTAAACTGCACTGTCATCTACTTTATCCTAGTCTGGTCATCAATACAGAATAGTTTCCTAAAGGTACAATTAATCTCTGTGGAGGGAGGATACCTTAGGATATGTTGAAAATGCACATTTTACACAATAATTATTTTTTAAATCAGAACAATGTCAAACTGTATGTAAATAGGACCACATGATTTTTGTAGAGGTTTAATCATTGACCAGTCTGTAACACAACAGAACAGCCAACATGCTCAGGATATCAGCTTGTAATACATTATAGAAATATTTAACTGGATTTTTTTTATTTTATTTTTTTTTTTTTTACTTAGGGTCAGCACCTGGGCTGCAAAGTTTATCCTTTATACTTCTACATACAGAGAATCTCTACTTTCTTTTAAAAAGTGAAAAAAGATTCTTTCCCTTTCCCCCCCATGAAGATGGCTTTGAAAACCTGAACTTAGATAAACCAAAGATAAGGGGTGAATAAAACACATAGCTGAACTCCATTTTTGCAGCAGAATGCTTGGCATGGGGAAGGGAAGGAGGAGGGAGCCAAACTAACTTCTTCAGACACTGTTATGAAATGAATCATGGTGACTCCAAAAGGAGTATGGCTCTACCTTGCCACAGAGGGCTACACAGAGGTCCTATTATAGTGGATACAAATAAGTTAAATTGGGAGAAGTGAGGGACATGGGGAAAAAAAATCCTTAAAATTAGAAATACATGCATATCTTATGTAGCATTCTGCTTTGTCTATCCCTGAAGCACAGGGACTTCAACCGCTAAAGCAATCCACTAGTGATTGGTTAAAACGCCACATCCAAGCCAGCTCCATAATTTAAATTATTCCCTCATATGTGCTGGGATGTAGAGTTCAGGCCTGCAGTTTCCTTTCAAGTTACATATTGGAAAATAGGGTCCACTTCAGCTCAGACAGCTATAAATCTAACAAAAAACAGTTTAACAGGGAAAGAGGAAAAAAAAATCCCACAGGATTTCAGTGCAGACCCCAAATTCATGACTCTAGACCAGAAAGCTGGGTGTTAACACAATTAAAGAACAGAAATGCCACATCAAGAAAAGCTGAATCTTAAAGCATTAAAAAAAAAAATCTGATCTGTGAGAAAGGGAAGGCATTTAGACTCAAATTATCACAAAGCTCACTATACTCAAGATCTTTATACTGCAAGCTTCTTATTTTTTCAAATTTTACTCTGCTTATAATGAAAATAAAGTTAGTATTCAAAACAAAATATATCTTTGGACATGCATACAGGAATTCTTTGGATGCTGCTAAAATATTATTTAAATCTGACCATCTTCAAGATCTGTTTACTGCCCCTAATTGACAATAGAGTGATTCAGATGAATGAAGTTGGAGTATAGGTCAACAGATTTCTAAACCACAAAAGAATCCTTGTGCAGATTCTTAATCCTATGGGATTATAGCCAGCATGTTTTAAATGCTTTTTCCCTAGACTGCCTACCACCTCTTCTGTTCTGTGTTTGTATTTGTTTTCAAATGTCTTGCTTCTACAGTACCAATGGACTTTGGAACTGTATGTGATCTATAGCTACCTTCAAAGACTGATTCTCAATCAGGGAACCCTTTTTAAAGGGTACCACTGAGTGCCACATATTTAACACTGTTGGGAGTGCACACATGATTCACAAGATGACCTCGGAGATTTCAAATAGGAATCCACAGCGTTGAAAACAAGTTGACATGTTGTAATCTTTCCAAGTTATTTGCACCATAAACACTGCTCTATTATTTTTCTGTAGTCACAAAATGAATGAAAAGTAAGAGCTGGCATTTTCTGAGAGGAGTCTTGAGTCTAAGAACGGTTGAGAACCACTGCCTTAGAGCAAGAACAGTTGTCCTTTAGCTAAATTCGAATTTTCTTTACCATTATGAGACTGAATTTTAAGCCTCTCTCCTGCAGTGACAGAATTTGCAGCAAGGGAGGTTTAAGTTGGATATTAGGAAAAACTCTCTCACTAGGAGGGTGGTAAAGCACTGGAACAAGTAACCCAGAGAGGTGGTGGAATCTCCATCCTTGGAGGTTTTTAAGACTCAACTTCACAAAGCCCTGGCCAGAATGATCAAGCTGGGCATGGTCCTGCTCTGAGCAGGGGGTTGGACTAGATGACCTCCTGAGGTCCCTTTCAACCAACATTTTCTAGGATTCTATGATTAGTTATAACTTAGAGAAGGTCCCTAACAAAAGGCTGAGGTTTTCCCTCAGGTAACAGCTAGTTAGTTAGGCAGTATCTGTTAGTCAGTCGGCAGGGGTATGTACAGATGTTACACTCACAAGTTTGGACGTTGAATCAGGTAAAAAATGGCCATCTAATGTAGATCACCCATGTGCAAACCGTATTAGATCCCTAGTTAGGTTGATCCGAGTGCCAAATTGTACATATGTTCCCTGATGGTTGAATCAGGCAAAAAATGTCCTGATCTAACTTAATTCACTTGAGAGGTACAGCAAGTTAGATTGGGCATAGTTTATATTGATCTAACTAAACACCTGGACGTATTTGGAATACAGCCCTAGGACTGCAAAAGCCCAGTCATTTTCCCAAGCCCTAAAGCTGTGCTTTTCCTACCCTAACATTGGACTATTTTTTAGCCCTTCGCTCAGATGGAAAATCCCTGACTGTGGACCAAACAACTCCCCTAGTCCTGCTAGCACTCCCCCCAATCCTGCCAACTCCCCTCGACCTTGCAGACCTGCTATCCCCACCATTCCTACCTGTTCCTCCCCCAACCCCAATTTACTTAGAATGGCCTCCCAGCACCGGCAAACATCTGTAAAACTGGCACTGGGAACAATCTGGTGCTGGTTTTTACAGACATTCAGCCAGTTCTGGGAGCCCAACCTAAGTTAATCAGGGTTGAGGGAAGAGTGGATGGGCCAGGGGGGCTAGTGGGTCCATGGGGGCATGTGGCAGGATCAGAGAACCTCTCTCCACCCTGTTCCAACCAGGCTATTTTTAGCCTCCTGACCTCCCCATGCTACCTCCAAACAGAGAGCTCCCCCGTGGACCAACCAACCAACCCCCCCCCCAAAATAAAAAATACTGCTAGCCACCTGAATTCCACCCCCCCACCCCACCATGGTCTCACTAGACCCCCGTATCGCATCCAAACCTCCCTTACCTCAGACCAGGCTCTCAGCACTGGCCAAATGTCTGTAAAACTGGCACCCAAACTACAAATCACACAAATTAAACTGTGTTTCTTTTCTCATTCATGTATGCTTCATTCACTATGCCTCCAACTTTTAAACTTGTACAAAAAGAGATCAAACCCTGTGAACCTTCATGTGGCAGGATGCAGCTCAGGGAAACACCTTCCTGAGAAGTTGAGACAGAAGTTAGAGAAGGATTTTTAAAGTTATTGGGACAGATTTTCCAAATGCATATGGGTAGCAGTGTGTCACTCCAGCTGTGGTATAACCACTCCTTTATCCTTGCTAGAAGACCTGTCCAAGCAGTGAAGGACTTAAAAGTGTTGACTGAACCAATCCAAATCCTTTTGCACAGAGAGCCCTCCCATAGAATTGGTAATTTCTGGCTAAGATAATGGCTGGCATCAAATGACGGCCACCTCTGGTTTGAAGGTACAATAAGATAGGGCAGACAAATGCTCTGAATTCTCAGGATCTTAATATTGTCCTTCTGGTTTAGGAATAACAACATAATCTATCTAAGCATCTCCATCAACCTCTATATAATACTATACCTAGCACACATGGTTTAAATGCTACAGTTTTAGAATAGATCTATGACAAAACACTGAGATGCAATTTCTTTTTTAGTATGTTGATTTAGAAATTTTCCTATAGGTCTCTGCTTCAGTTGTTTGAAACGAGTAGGCTTGTGCATCTGGAGTTAGCCTGCTGAACTTAAATGGCTTATTCTGGTTGTTCAGAGTTCTTGATTTTAAAATTATTTCGCTTGCTTTTGTGACCTTTGCTTTATGTTTTGTGAACCAGAGAAAGAGCTACCAGCAGTCTAATTTTGTACTCATCTTTGGCTTGCTGTGATGTATGTCTCCAACATTTCTTTTACTTGTATTTGAACTATGGATGAACAATCCTTTTTGCTGTCTCTGTACCTATGATACAATTTGTGGGTAAGGCATATTTTCTTAGTAGGGATACAATTATTAGTTTTTGCAGATGCTGACTGTGCCAAATCTACTGTACATCACTGCATATACCTGACAATAAAGTAAGTTCCTATTATATTTTATTGTTAGGGATATTTGCATAGGCTGCCCATAATATTTTTTGGCAGAACTATGGGAGGACAACTACTGGCAGATTTTTTAAAATACAGGGGAAAAATTAAGAACATTCCTCCATTGTTTACGAATTTTTAATGATACATTTAATCTTAAAAAAAAGTAATTTTAGAAAAAGAAATATAGAAAACTATACAGTTATAACAGGAATAATATCCTTTCTGTATTTAACATGCTACACAATCTATATTAGCATCTGCATTTCCTAATTCTGTAATACCTAGATGTTATTAATACTTCAAAAGAACAGAGGAAGATGGCTAATCATCTCAGCCCTAACTAGAATGGAATGAAAATCCTGTTCCATGAAGCAGCAATGTATGCACTAGACATCAAATGCCTGAATACCAGTATCAACTTGACCAATAACTCAACATTTGACTTTGGCCAAGTCAATTAGCTTTTCATAGGCCAGTTTTGTCATACATAAATATGGGATTAAAAATACTTATATAAAACTTTTTAAAAGGTAATATCCTTAGAGAACTTTTACAGGGATTTATTAATGTTCAACAGTTTCAGAAAGCTTGTAGTATTGTCCCTGTTATACAGAAGGAATCAATCACTTTCATAAAGGGTATTAGAACTTAAGACCTCTTGACTCCTTGCCTTGTTTTCAGACCATAGCTTTTCCCTAAAGAGACAGTATGCCTAACATATAAAAATAGAATGAGACGTAGGGGTTTTTTGGGATAATTGCCAAAATAGTTGCAGGGCTGTACTCAAAATTCAGGAAATTCCAAAAAGTTCAGGTTGTTCTGGCAACAGGGGGTAAAGAATGAGACGAGCTGTGCCACCCATGTGCAACCATCATGCGGTTGCCAAGATCTTGATTTAACCTGTTTTTTGAAACTCCAAACTGTACCCAATAATTTATGCAACTCCTTGACTTCCACCTAAATTGTATGTAAATTGTAAAGCACTTATAATTCCAGTCTGCTGAGGCATGCAATGCCTATTTTCACACATACATGCTTGCTGGCAACAATAAAAATACAAATCAAAACAAACTAAAGCTAGTTAATGCATATATGCTCCATGAGATAGCTAAGCTGAGAAACAGCTCTGAAAAAAATGAGGAAGTATGCAATTCAGACAAATGCTCTTACAGGAGAGAGAATTAATATCTGGCCAAGACAGAACTTGGACACCTTGCCCTACTCCCCACTTGAAAAAGTGTTTGGAAGAGGTGTGATATGGATGTGACTCAAGAATGCTTGTAAGAGCTATACTATTTGTTCCCCACTGAATCAAGCTTCTGAGAGGCTATTACCTTGCATGTTTAAGTATGTCACTGCTGATGACAGATGAAGGATGAGCTAATGCAGAATTCAGTAAAGCCGAACTTCAGAGAGTGATTTTGAACTTAATATCATCACTTAACATCCTTCATAAAAATTAACCAGGTCACTCTTCACAATTAACCAGGTCAGTCAAGCTTTTGGCTAAATGTTATAATTAACTTTTTCTTTCCCTTCCTTATTTATTGCCAAGATAAACTGAGGCCTGTATTGTTTTCATAAGACTGTGATAGGTATTTTCTCTGGTGCTCTTGTGATAGGTTAATGTTAGATGTACTTTGTCAGGATCTTGTCTCAAATCATTTATCAATCTATAAAACTATGTGAATTTGGAAAAGGTTTTAGCTTGCAATCTAAGAAGCCCCTTTTGATGGGATACAAGAATGAGATGTAAAATTTACATAGTTTTAAATAAAGTCTAATGCTAAGAGATGACATCTACAGTGTTTGCTATTTCTCTCTTTTGTTTGAGCCCTACACATTTCAGGCTTTCAACTTTATTTATGTGTATATTTTGAAGAAACAATAGAATTACAAAATTCTAACTAAAGCACAAACTATTAAGACAATTACAATGTAGTTGTATTATCCCTTGTGCCATGCAGCCAACAAAGATTATGAGCCTCAGCCACTGCAGCTATTGGCATCTAATTACTCTGATCCCAGAGGAAACTACTTGCTCTTTACTTCAATTATTCCATTCCAGTATCATTATTTCAATTTCAGCCTTTGTCAATACAGTGCCCGAGTAAAAATCTGTAGTTTCTGTTTATTACAACTTGTAAAATGTTACAGACTCTCTCCTCCCCATCCCTCTTTGAAATACCATGATCCCCAAGATAGCTGGAAGGGAGCAAAAGGATAAAATGAACCAGGATAAGGAAACAAGGAGAATACTCTGGACTTGCTCACCCTCTCCAAACACACCATTAAATCTGTACTGCCTATTAGCTCCACGATATTTGCCGTACATTGAAAAGAAAAAATTACTGATTAGAAGAGAAATATAGTAAGCATTACCTATTCCGTTTGAGCCATTTCAAACACTTCTGAAATGGAGCAGTAAGTTCCCCCCGCCCTTTTTTTTGTATTAAGAAGGATGGTTGGTTTACTCTTGTTCAAGAGAAAAAGATACTAAGCTCTAAAATGAACTTGGCAATGATGTGGGTAGTTATTCATGAGGAAAGCATGTGGCCACTGGGAAATTAATAAAGAAACTTACTCTGGTGTGCATATAAAACTTAGAATCTAACGTGACTTAACAAACATTATCGGTATGTTTCATCCATTGCTCTCATCTCCACTTTAAGACGACCATTATGCTTGAGCTAGCTTGGTGGTCTATGAAGAGATGCATTACACTGCTAGATAGGGAATCAGCATCACTCCATACTTTCTTGTAAAGACAGCAGGGCTGGATGTGAAGAAGAGAGGTCCTATGTTATGCTTCGACAGCCAGAACCCTGAGGAAAACCTTTTAAAAACTGAACCTAAAATTCTGGGGATCTCTTCAAGATGGCTTCCATGAAAGGCAATTTTAGTCTCTTTAGTATGTTACCATTGTCACAGGATGATTGCAAGTGTTTTATCCCTCAAGAAACTTTAAACAAACATTATATATGAGCAATCTGACAAGTTTTTTTGTAATTGTTAAGTATCTACTTCTTCAACTATTACATTGCATTCACTGTACACACTCAAAGAACCCATTTAATATCCGTTTCCTTCAGTGACAAACAAATGCAACAACTTTTTACCAAGGGTTAGTTTAATAATCCTAGTTGAAAAGAATAGAAACATCTCTGTTCCATAATGCTGCTAAAAATTAAAATCTTATTATAAGGCTTCTTAGATCTTGTGGTTATCCAAAAATAGATTCCCAAGAGAGTAGCCCAGAGAAACCATCTGTGATGTAAACAATTAAATAATACTTAATTGAACTTAATGAATACAGAGTATTTTTAATTAATCAATCTCATAGCCCCACTGTAACACAGGCATGCATTTTGTCAAAGAGGCTAAAGAAGGAAGAGGCTAAACGACTAACTCAAAACCACAGAGGAGCGTATTGCCACAGTTATGTTCCCTTTTTGCGCAACAGGGACACATGGGAATATTTTTTAGGCTGAGTTTTTTTTTGCTTAATATTAGCAAGCATATTGGCGAATAGGTCAGTCTTGTTCATTGGCAACAGCATTATTTTTTTCTGCACTTCAAGGGAAATTTTAAGTGAGCAGCTAATTAAGACTAATTGTTCAGCATGCCTAATTCATAACAGCTACAGGGGCAAGTTATCAGAATACATGCACTGAAGCATAAAAGGTTTGGGAACACTGACCTTTCTGTCAAATTCAATCAAACCCATACAATTCAATTTGATAATCTTTCTTGACAATCTTACTTTTATATGCTCTGATGTTGGTATATTTTATATTGCACTGAGTTGCACGGTCTACAGGAAGAATATTTTCATTGGGACTAGCTATAGACATAGGTTGGCTCCATTAAAATTTGAGAAAGATTGAAACTCCAACTGCAAAAATATAGGTGCCCATAAATAGATCTGCCACATATACTACCACAGCTAGACTGCTTCCAGTACCCAGTCTAGCTCACACAAAACTGGTTTGGTATCTTGATACTGCACTGTAGCAGGGTTAACCTCCTAGAAAAGTTGTCAGTCCTGGTTTATTCTTTGCCAAGTGTCCAGTTCTCCTTTCCTCAGGAAGCTTGCCTCACTTTCCCTCTGATCACTTGGGACAATACCCATGGTGACCAACAAAGCATTCCTGTCTATTGGAGTTCAGAAAAGAAACCCTGATGCTTGTTTTATGAAGCAAAAGCAGAGGAAGAATAAAATCTGGATAGTAACCAGGTTGCTATTCTGAATCAAGCATAATAACCTGAATCCATGCTCAGGCGTCAGATAAGATGCTTGTTCTCTGAATCAGACTGCTATGGGGGAAAAGGACATTGCAAAAGTTATGGAAGGTTATACTTGTAGAGTGGCCAAATGACATACTTCATTTTGCTCTCAACTAACAAAATCACTTCACCTGCATCTAGCACTAAACATTTTAGTTTGTCCAAGATTATATAGACATCAGTAACATTAAAAGAAAGCTATATCCATTTTTCTAACACAAGTAGAGAGGATTTCAAAACGATAAAGATTTTCTCTTAATGGGGGCAGCCTGTTTCCCATGTTTTAGTGCTGCATTTGACTCGTTCAGGATATTGTTTCTCAAGTTTACCAACATTTTCAACCAGTCCTGTATCCTGATCATAGGAAGGATGGTCTAATGGTTAGGACGCTATCTCTACTTGAATTAAATTCCCTGCCTTACTGCAAATGTCCATCTCCATGGTCAAGTTTCCCAAGTGTAACATGGCAATAATAGGCATATCTCCTCTACATCACAGGCATGCTTTAGTAAGGACATTAAAGACTGCAAAGTGCTTGGATATTATGGTGACAGGGCCATTAGGTTCCTAAACAATTATTATTATAAATTTCATAAATCTCATAGACATTAGGGCTGGAAGGGACCTCAGAAGATCACCAAGTCCAGCCCCCTGCCCGAAGGGCAGGAAGTCAGCTGGGGTCATAGGATCCCAGCAAGATAAGCATCCAATTTATTTAAAGTTTCGAAGAATGTTCCTTAAAAATTAAAGGAAAAGGCCCATTAAGAGATGGTTAAAAGATAAAAATATACTTCTAACAACAAGCACACAATTTTAGTATATTCCCCACCAATTATCTAAGGGTAGCAGAAGGACCCACCTCCCTCTTCTTCATGTTGCCAATTCAAAATGAACCTATACCATTTGGTTATGTATGGAGTTTCTGGTTCTACACAATCTATAACCTGCTTCAGGGACATGGTCAATTGCAGGTTTTTACAATAAAAAATATGGGGGCTTACTCTGAAAGCACTAAGAGACACAGGGTCAGAATCTATGTTGCTCTGTAACCTATATTCAAAGAATAAGGTTTCCATGTCACAGTGGGAAAAGAAATGAGATGCAGAACCATGGTGAGGCCCATGCTATTTGCAAAGGGAAAGTGTGGAGGTGCTTTTCTGTGTGGTCCAAATTCTGAAGGTAGACAAGTATGATCTCCAAATCATCAAGTGGTGGATTGGTTGGCTGTTTCCAGGTAAGCACACCAAATTTCCCTAACAATAGTGGAAACTATTACCTATATAGAAAAGCATTGATATATAGGTTAAAAATTAAAACTATACTTTGATTTATGGTTTCTTGAGATTTTATTCAAGAAAAAAGATGTATTCTCAATGGCAATCATTAATTTTTAACTTTATAACTGCAAATTAACCAGAACGTTAACAGACTTGAGACAAAATTTGAGCAATGTAAAACCCTTACAAAAATGATCTCCCTCCAAGATATTTTTGTTTTGTTCACCACCCCTCTCTGCATGGTAGAAAAGAACTCAATGAACCCATAAGCATGCCCAAATGTTTTTTAGTTAAATTTCCAGAGCATAAACACCAACACTGCTGCAAAATAGCTGTGAGCAGGATGCTCAGTCTGCTGTGTAGTGTGTAAGAGTCTGTGTGCTATTTGCTTTTCTTTCCTGTTCTATTCCCATCTCCAGTACTGTGACAACCAAGTGAAGGGAGGAAAAAAAGCATCAACTGGCACAATCAAAACCCCAGTATTAAAATCTCATTACTTACTGACCAGTAGTAAACCCCTAAAAGTTCTAGGTACACTGACATATGTGCATATAATGCATATGTATATGTCATCTAATTTAATCCAGCCTTGTCTCATCTAACTCAGTAGCATATACACTTATATCTATAAACAGTCATTTCCTGAATAAAGGCACAACTGTCATTTGGAAAGGCTCACTGAATAGCAATGCGACTCCACACAGGCATGAAAAGGACAATAAATTCTATCATGCTAAAGGCCCTCTCAGAAACAAGATTGTAGAAGTTATTTAAAGTGAGCTCCTTCTCTACATACGACTGGAAAATTCATTAAACAAAACATCTATATCACTCAGTGACCTAGAAGATATATATCATCTTGCCTAGAGTTCACAGTAGGGGACTTCAGAGAATTTGAGTTATGTCAGGAAGCATCTACAATTAATTACAGAATATGGACTGCTGTAGCTGACAAAATTCTTAGGAATGACATCCCTTAAAGCCCATGCTAGTCATAAACAACTTTACTTCTCTGCCAATCTCCCGCTCAAAAACCCCCCAAACACAATAACACTTGCCAATCTTGGATGATGTCATCTAAATTAAATTAATATATGTTCTGGGTCTGCTTGGTTCATTTTTCCTTTTTATTTTTTTAAAGCAAGGAAAATAAAAATAAAAATCATCCACCTGCCTGAACTGTTGAAGTTCCAACTTGGAAGCCGTATATAATGTAAAATGTTCAGTAGTACCTATGTGATTTGGGTGCATGAATTCCATTTTCAAAAGCAATTTACAAGCTTATGCTGACACTCAAGAAATATGCATTTAAAATTGTTATCAAAGATAAAACTGCCTTAAGCTTGCTTTGTTTAGAAAAATGTTTGTTCTTTAGAAACTGAGTCTTTGGAATCAAATATTTGTATTCTCATTTTAAGCAAGACAGGTTGGGAGAAAGAGGAAGGAAACATTTTGCTTGCATGTTTTATGGTATATTAAAATGTGAAAAATAGGATCTCAGTGATCTACTACTAGTTAAAACTATATTTTGTGTTGCACTCTATACAGCATAATTTTTTAATTAAAGAAATTATCATACATGTTTTACATAAAGTTATAAAGGAGCAGAACAAAGTGGATGTTTGTGGCTATCTCAGATTTTTCACAATAAAAAACAAAACCTGGATATGTATATACTTCTTGCTGGGGATAACAACATTTTGAGGCTCCATTTTGAGATCTAAAGCTATTACTGGGAAGCAGGGAAGAAACTAATAACTGATGTGCCAGAGGCTGGAGTCATCCTCCCGGGCACTAGGGAGAATGAGCTACTGAGTGGGTGATGCATTGAGAGCTGCATCAAGTGCTATCCCATTGTGCAGAGGGTAAGACATGGACCTGCACAGATACTTATTTTGGGAATGTGGTCAGACATGGTGATGGGTGTCAGTGCAAACCTGAAGGCCACTAACAGCACAGACAGAAATTACATTTGTCATGTGACTGGCCCCTTGAAATTGCTCTAAGTTGTGCCCAAATAGAAAAGCTCAGCTGCAGAGCTCTCTGACTGTACACTGTATGAGGGTTCAAATGAAGCCACTCCTAAATGGAGTGACTTAATTAACTTCTGTCTGCTCTGGCTGCAGCACAGCAATCTGCAGCTGCTGTCTCTGGATCGGAGGAGAAGGCAGGGAGGGATGTCATTTTGGGATTCTCTCAACCCCACTGCAGTCAGGGGGACAGTAGGTTGGAGCTTGTCACCCGGGGGGAGGGGGAGTTCCAATCTACCTGCCCCTGCCAATCCAGCAGAAGGCAACCTCCCTCCCTTGCCTTCTCCTCCCAAGTATCCAGGGAAAGCTCCATAATTTAGGAAGGGTGTGGAAAAGCTTGAAAGAACCAGAGGAGCACCACGCACATGATCAGAGGGCAAGAGAACAGGCCTTATGAAGAGAGGCTGTGAGTTATGGAACTCTTCAGCCTGGAGAAGCACAGGCTCAGGGGTGACGTGGTGACAGCCTATAAGTATATAAGGGGTGTGCATCAGGATCTGGGGGAGTGCCTGTTCAGCAGAGCACCTCATGGGTTGACAAGGTCAAATGGTCACAGACTCCTGCAAGACCATTTGATGCTGGACATGAGGAAAAACTTCTTTAGTGATCGAGCCCCCAAACCCTGAAAGAGACTCTCCCCAGAGACGGTGCAAGCACCTGCCCTGGACACTTTTAAGAAACACTTGGATGCTTATCTTGCTGGGATCCTTGACCCTAGCTGACTTCCTGCCCCTTGGGCAGGGGGCTGGACCTGATGATCTTACAAGGTCCCTTCCAGCCTAATGTCTATAAAACCTATGAAATCTCTGAAAGTAATCCTGCAGACACAAAGTTTTCCTCGTTGTTTCTCATTAAAAAGGGTGTGTTTCTTGAAAGAAAGAGACTAATCAACAAAAAGTGCTTAACTATATGAGGCACCAAGCACTTTGATCTCTTAGTGCTTTCAGAGTAAATTGCAGCTAGTAACATTTGGTGTTTTTAGGTCAGATGCTGTGCCCACCCCCTTCCCTCCCCCCGCAAAAATTAGGTGGCTCAAAAATAATCCTACCTGCAATAATGCCATCCATCTGCTCTAGGGCCGCTTCCAGCATGTGACTTGCATCTGAAGCCATGATGTCTGACTTTTCCAGATCTTTCTTCCTCCTACTGTTAAAATAAAAAAAGCAGCTGGTTCAAATATAATCTGCATAACTTAGGCACATTTTTTTTTAGCAAATGTATTTCTTGCTCCACCACTGTAAATGAAAAAGCTGAAGTCATATATCAGCAAACTAAAGCACAATACTATGGAGGCCAATCAATTTGCTCCCACTTCTAGCAATAACTGTTAACCAGCATTTCCAGTTACTTATTTGGGTTTTTTAGTTTTTTTTCTCTCTATAAATAATTTCACTATAAACAGAAATTAAAAAAAGGGAAGGCTTGAAACTCAAACTCTCATTCTTCAACTGAAGTTGACATATCCAGATAAAAGGTGTGATTTGCTCCCACCCTTAATATGACACCATTAAGAAGGAATTGAGCATACGTGGCCTTCATATCATTCCTGGGGATTCCAGTGGATTCAGAATCTTTTACCCACAGTCTGCATCCCCCCACGAGTCCTGCTGATTGCCTTCCTACCTTATCACTACATTTTTCTAAAATCAGTTTCTATTGAAAGTTCAGAGTCCCATTTGATAACATGAGATATTTTCCAAAAATATCTCAGTTCTGAATGAGTCGAAGATCAAAATTTCCCTGCTAGATTATTTGTCATATACCAGCTACTGCTATCAACAGATAACATTTCAAAAGAAACAAAAAAAACCAGAAAACAGAAAACTAGAAAATGCACAGCCGTTTTGCTGCTTGTGCTAAGAACATTTTTACAGTAAAATTCTCTCATATCCAATTTGCAGAACCAGTGTCCATAATAGAGTTGAGTTGGCCTTTTACTTTGACATGCCTACCTTCCTGTCACATCATATGCCAGTCACACATTAGTGATAAGATCTCAAAGGGCTGCAACATTTGTGTTCTGTCTGTCCTCCTATAAGGCTGGAAGGTACAAATTGTGTTCCCTGACCTTGAAAGTCTCCAAACTCTAGCTAGGGACAGAAATTACACATAAACCAGTAGAAGTATTGGAAAACTGTTCAAATCTGTAACATAATAGAAGTTCAATGCACATAAACCACTTTCAAAATGGCCAAAACCAGTTAAAGATAAACCTGGATGGGTGTAGTATCAGACTGAGCTCATTTAGGTTAAATCAGTTTATTGAACTTCTATCCCAACTCCCCTCCAGATTCAAGTTGTCTGCTCCAGCTGACCAGGGAAGCACGCTCTAGTGTGCCCTGTCTTCTGGCCTGGGGCACTGCAGGCATGTAGCTGCATTTCTGGAATCAAACCTGAATTTATGTTCACTTGCTTGTCAGTTTAATCTACACAACTTAGACTAACTTGTTGGACGGCTCCAAACATCCCTATACTATGTCCCATGCCTTGCAGATGGTCTCCATGTTCTTCTAGTGTCACACACTGGGACCCAAGCTCTAGAGTCTCACACGGGACTGCCCCCTGGAGCTCATAGTCCCAGTGCTTTCTCACTGGACTCTCTGTTGTTCTTCACTCAGAGCTCCAAGTCCCATCCCATTTCTGGGCTCCCAGCCTCTACCCATTCAGGGTTCCAAGCCTCATCCCAGGTCTAGGCTGTAGCCCCTAGCAAGTCTGAGCTCCAAGCCCCATTCCCATTCAGGGCTCCAAACCCCACTCTGGGCTCCAAGCCCCATTCCCCCTCCGTATGCTGGGTCTTATCCCCTACCCTACACTGAGCACAAACTCCTCTTGTCCCTTCACCTTAGGAGTTTCTCACATAGATCCATGTAGGCTCAGGGCCCCACCTTCCTGGAGCCTTACTCCCAGCTCCCTTAGCGCAGCCTCAGATCACACTGTGAAGCTGGGCCCGTCTCTGGCCCCTTCACCTGGCCAGGACCCCACTTCAAAACTCATGGTGAGTCTGGGCCATTGCTTTGTTCTTTGGGGTGTGCTCCCCTAGCCTTTCCCCTCCACAGCGTCACCTGCAAGGCAGCAGGGACTGAGGCTTTCTGGTGCCTCATACTCGCCCTCCCCTGGGGAGGCCCCAGGTGTGGCATTTCCTGGAGACTGCCCTGCCACTGGCAGTCACATCACACCAATCAGCCCCAGCAGGTTAGTTTTAAGTCATGCCCTAGAACTAGGAGCCTCCAGCCAACACCATAACTCCTGCCCTTACCTCCAAGGTGTCACAAGCAGCAGCTCTGTAACTGTTTTATTTTTTTTTCTGTATAACTGCCGCGCGGCACTCTCACATTTATGTAACCTTAAAGTCTTGACTGTTAATCAAAATGAGCGCTTTGTACTTTTCTCCGCTGGCATTAAGCTACATATGCACATTCTGTAAATTTCATTTCTTATCTAGAAGTGTCATTTTTGCAGAAACGAAACTTATGTAGAAAATCTGCCTAGCAATTACTGTGTAAAAGAAACTATCCTATCCCTGTATGCTTAGCTTATATCATAGTTAGTGTCACAGAAGCAGTCCAACCAACATCTATAAAAGAGGCAAAGAGGCAGGAAGTAGCAGAGACGACAACTGGATGATCTTGTAGGCCTGATCACCCTGCAGCCAGTTCTCAGCCTCCCCGCCTGGGCGCATCCCAGCAAAAACCAAGGCCTCGAAAATCTGACAATCGACAACGATTCACCGTGTTACAGTTTTGTATTCATCATCCCATTTATGAGCTGTTGACCAGTTCTGGGACTTAAGGAGCAGGCAGCCGCACCTAGCATTGGACTGGTTCCAGTGTTGACACGCAAGGGCTTGCTCTGGAACCCCGTGAACCAACAGACCCCCTTTGTATCCGGCATACTGTAACTGAAGAAACATCGGAGACTCCACTTCTCGACTGCCTCTCTTCATAGCTTAGACAGCATATCTATGCTCTCTATACTTATATTTACTGCAACTTCATTCCAGCTGGCCTCCCCTCTTATTCATAAGAGGGTGAGGCCAGGTGAGTGAATAAAACCTTTTGTTTTATCTTATATCTGCTCTGTAATAACTTCTACTACTAACATCCCATTTCAGTGAGCCATTGACCAGTTCTGGGACTTAAGGAGCTGGCAGCCGCACCTAGCATTGGACTGGTTCCAGTGTTGGAACGCAAGGGCTAGCTCCGAAACCTCGTGAACCAACGGACATCCTATAGACTTATTACAAAGAAACTAACAACTTACTCCAAGTCATCTACTTGCGCCAGCTTGGCGAACTTCAAGGGCGGTTATAAAGCCACCTCCAATCCCGCCCCACAAGCCGCGCGCTCGCCCGCTCTGCAAAGCCCGCGGCTCCCCAAGCAGTGCCGGAATTGCAAGCCCGGCATTCTGCCACAAGCTCCAGCCAGGTGGTGTTCTCCCAGCTGCAAGCAGCAGACTGCTGGCCTTGCTGCTCAGGCTCCTGCTCTTATAAGGAACAGTTGCACTGGTGATGCACAGGGGGTGCACAGGCACCCCCTGAGCATGGCAGTACACCCCCTGTGATAAAGCACCACTGATGCTACTGGTGGCACCTGCAGGGCGGTCACTGCTCACCCCCACCCCCCCACTGTCGACACTGCCAGGGGCATCTGCAGGCAGTCTGTGATCGCTGCTGGCTGCTGCTGATGCTGCCGGTGGCATCTGTGGGTGGTCACCGCTGGTCAGTGCTCGCTCCCCCCCCCCGCCACCGACAGTGCTGCACCCACCTGCAGGAGCTCTTTGCTTGCCACTGACATGCTTCCACTGCCAACAGCACTGCCACCATCTGTGGGAGCTCACCATGCCCCCCAAGCCTCTGGGGACACGCAGCATTCATGAACAGTTGGTCCCTATTCCCAGTCAGGCACCTGTGCCTAAATCGAGTATTGCAACAGCTGCAGGCTGCCTTACTCCTAGAGGCATGGGCAGCAGCAACAGAGCACACCCTGTGCTCTGTTACATACTGTAACATTCCTACAAGGAGCCTTCCATTGGAAGCATTTTTGTTCTTCATGAGCTGTTCATTTGTGGGGCTCTGGTGGCTAGCTCTAGGCTTTGAATCATGGATAAGGATGCTTGTGCATTTGAAGTTGCTTTTAGGGAAGACTTGAGTCCTTTAGGCACAAGTTGATAAACTGATATATAAAATCAAGTCTATTTCAGTTATTCAATAACCTGGAAAATATGAAATTAGGTTGGTCCTGAATGAATATCAGACTACATTCATGTTGAGTGTGTCTGCAAAGCCGTATAAGTTTCTGGGTACTAGTCTGAAACGAATAAGCATGTTTAAAAAAGCATGGGATCATTTATAGCATCCTTTTGTCTGCGAGAGATGGTGGAAATTGCAGCCTATGACATAAATGGTTTGCAATGTCTCATGTAACTGAATAGTCCAGCCCGAGATTTGTATGTTCTGTGTAAGTCATTGCAAATGTTCTGTGGAAGGGGTTGCATAAGAGTTGGGTGGTTTGGGAGCTGCTTGCTTCCTATAGACTTTTCTCTTCAAGCTGTTGAAGCCAATTCCTGTTGTGTACTTTAATGCCATGGTGGAGACGATGACACTACTTGTTCCAATCAGTTGCCAATGTTTCCCATTGGCCAGGATCAATTCCAAATGCCTTCATATCTCACTTGAATGTGTCTTTATAGCAAAGCTTGGGGCATCCTGTTGTTCGTTCCCTCCAATAATTCTCCGTACAGCATGTCCTTGGGTATACGTCCATCTTCCAATCTACTCAGATGGCCTAGGCAGCACAATCTTCTCTGAGTAGGGCTGTCACACTTGTTAAATTTGCCCTTTGAAGAACCTCTGCACTGGTAACTTTATCTTATCATTTGATGTTGAGTATGTGGTGTAAACAGCATAGGCAAAGCTGTTTAACCTTTTCTCTTCATGTTTCATAGTTTCTAGAGTTGGAAGGGACCTGAGCAGATCATCGAGTCCGACCTCCTGTTATGGCAGGAAAGAGTACTGGGGTCAAACAACCCCAGCAAGGTGTTCATCTAGCCTCCTCTTAAAAACCCCAGGGTAGGAGCCAGCACCACTTCTCTTGGAAGGTGGTTTCAGATCCTAGCCGTCCTGACAGTGAAGTAGCACCTCCTGATATCTAGCCTGAATCTACCCTCTGCTAGCTTGTGACTGCTATTCCTGGCCACTCCTGGTAGTGCTCGGGGGAACAGTGACTTCCCCAGTGCCTGCTGGTCCCCTCTGACTAGTTTGTAACAGGCCACTAGATCCCCCGAGCCTTCTCTTGTGGAGGCTGAACAGGTTCAGGTCCCATAGCCTGTCCTTGTAGGGCCTGCCCTGCTGCCCCCGATCATGCGAGTGGCCCTCCTCTGGACCCTCTCCATGTTGTCCACATCCCTCCTGAAGTGCGGCGCCCAGAACTGGACACAGTACTCCAGCTGTGGCCTGACTAGTGCTGCATAGAGGGGGAGTATCACTTTCTTGGATCTGTTTGAGATGCATCTGTGGATTCATGACAAGGTGTGGTTGGCCTTCCTGACTGCATCCTCACACTGCCAGCCCATGTTCATCTTGGCATCAATGATGACTCCAACATCCTTTTCTGCCTCTGTACTGACAAAAAGGGAGTTCCCCAGCTTGTAGGTATGGTGCCGCTAATGAATCCGTGTTGATTGCCCCTAAGCATAATCTCCTCTGCTGGCCCCTTATGGATATGCACCAGAATAAATTCTCTCAAAAAGCTTGCCCAGGTTTGAGGTAAGACTAACTGGCCTATAGTTTCCCAGGTCCTCCTTCCTCTCCTTTTTGAAGATGAGAACCACATTGGCCCTGTTCTAGTCCTCTGGCACCACACCACAGCACCACGAGTGCTCATAAAGCTGTGCCAGGGGTCCTGAAATGACCTCAGCCAATTCCCTCAGTATTCTAGGGTAGAGATCGTCCAGACCAGCTGATCTGAATACATCCAGTCCTTCCAGAAGTTCCCTAACTAGTTCCTCACTAACCCTTGGGCTAGGTGTACCTCCCCTGGGGTCTGAGGGAAGACTAGAGGAGGGTGACTGTTCTGGTCCCTGCTCAGGAAAATGGAGGCAAAGAAATAGTTAAATATGTTGGCTTTGTCGTCTGGTGTGACGACCAAATTTCCTAGGGTGTCCTGCAGGGGCCCCACGTTACCCAGAACCTTCTTTTTGCCCCCTATGCATTTAAAAAAGGACTTCTTGTTGTCCTTGATCCGGGATGCTAGTCCCAGTTCCATCTCCGCCTTGGCCTTGCTGACTGCCCCCCTACATCCCTGAACAACCGCAGTATAATCCTCTCTCGTGATGGCTCCTGCCTTCCATTGGGTGTGCGCATCCCTTTTAGCTAAGAGATGTTCCTGGATGCTTTTGGCGAGCCATGGGGGCTTTTGTGCTGTCGTGCCCTCTTTGATTCATGTTGGGATTACCTCCCTTTGGGCTTGGAGGTTCGTCTTCTTAAGGAGCAACCACTCTTCTTGGACACCTGGCTCCCCTCCCCTCTGGGACCTCAGTGCTTCCCCGACTATTCTCCTTAGCTCAGTGAAGTCCACCCTCCTGAAATCTAGGGCTGCTGCCTTGCTGTAGGACTTTGCCACCTTGCGCTGGATGGTGAATTCCAGCAGACGATGATCACTGTCGCCCAGGTGGTTGAGCACTCTCAGCCCCCTCACCAGGTCGTCACCCATGGCCAGCACCAGGTCCAACAAGGAGTCTCCCCTGGTGAGGCTGTGCACCTCCTATTAGATGGAGGTCCTGCATTCTGGCTAGAAACCTACGTGAGCAGTCAGACCTGGCTGACTACTCTTCCCAGTAGATGTCTGGAAAGTTCAGGTCCCCCACGATGACCACATCCTTTGACCTAACTACCTCCATGAGCTGACTTAAGAATTCCTGGTCTAGCTCTTCCCCTTGGTTGGGTGGTCTGTAGTAGACAGTGCATAAGTTGCCCATGTTTCCCCACTACACATGAGAGTGCTGAGTACGCAAGCTTTGCACACTAGCATTTTGGTCTTGATGGTAAGCTTTGGGTTGTTCCATGCTCTTTTAATTAGTCTGCTGAATGTGGTAGCAGCCTTTCCAATACAAACATTATCTTCTTCATCCAGTGACAGGTTGGTGGTCACTGTAGAACCTAGGTAGCTGAACTTTTGAACTACTTCTAGCTGGTTCTCATTTAGGGTGATTGATGGATCTTGTAAAACTCCCCGTCCTGGTTCAACTGTTTTTTTTATGCTGATAGTGAGAGCAAATAATGACAAATAGGGCTGTACAAAATGGCACTGTTCCGTTTTCAACTTGAGTTTTGAGGTTTGGACGGAACAGTGTTTTGTTCCGAATTTCATTTGGAGTCTAAACAGCTGTTCCATTTCACTTTGTCAAAACAGTGAGGCTATTTTGACGCTGTTTCAATGTTTCGCCCATTGGCTATGATGGGGAAGCCTGAAACAGCCTCTCTCATCTGGCAGGCAGATCAGGGCCCAGCCCCAGGAGGGCTACTGGGGCTGTGGCAGTCCTCCCAGGGTTGAGGGCCCCTGATCTGCCTGCCAGATGAGGGAGGGAAGCCAGTGCTGCTGCCTGGGCCTGGGGAAGGGAACTGAGCCCGATTGCTCAGTTTCCCTCCCCAGCACTAGGTTGGGCTGGGGAAAGGAAGTTAGCCCAGCTGGGCTGAGTTCCTAACCCTAGCGTGATGATTGCACTGGGGAAATGAACTTAGCTCAGCTTTCAAAACATTTTGACTAGCCTCATTTTGTTTCGAGGCTGTTTCAAAGCCCTTTGTTTCATTTTGATTTTGCTGTTTTGAGTTCAAAATGAGTCAAAACATTGTTGAAACAAAACAACGAGTGAAGTTTTGCACAGTCCTACTGACAAGCTCTTGAACGGCAATCCATGAGTTCTTGTAGTAGGTCTCTGTTGTGGGCTGTAAGGGCAGCATCATCAGTGAATAGAAGCTCCTTGATAAGCACTTTTCTAACTTTAGTCTTTGCCTTGAGTCATGACAGGTTGAAGAGTTTCCCCATCTGATCTTGTGTGAAGAAATACTCTACTTTCCATAACTTTAAATGCACAGTTCAGGAGTACCAAGAAGAAGATCCCAAAAAACGTAGAAGCGTGGCAGCAAGAAGACCCCACAGGCACTAATGGTGCTGGGGGTAGCCCCAGGCATTCCTCAGCTGAACAAGCAGGCCCCCTGTGCCCCAGTAAACTTACATTCGGGAGCAAAGTCGCAGCTGCAGCTGCAGCCGCAGCTACAGCCCTGCGAGCCAGCATTAGGCTGCCTTTTCAAACGGCTGCTTCCTGGGCAGGGCAGTGGCCAATTAATTGTGGCAGCTGATGCCACTGCCATGGGAAATTTAAAAACCCCACTGGAAACTGGTGGGGAAGAGAGGGAGAGAGCCAGTGGGGAGCTCACCAGGCAGGCGGTCACTCCAGACGCTGCCAATAGCAGCGTTGCAGGCACTGCCCTCGCATCCAAAGCAGGGGAAACAGTGTCCTGCTTCAGGCTGGGGATGGTCTTTCCCCAGCCACCTTAATTTCAAAGCTCCAAGGAGCATCCCTCTCCCTTGGTGGGAGAAAGATGCCAGAGAACGGGAGTTCAGGTCTGAGGCTCCAGGTGCCTTAACATGTAGGCAACTGATTGGCACTGAAGCTGATGCTGGACCCCTTTGAAAAGGGCTTGCTGGGAATGGTGGACCCATGAGCAGAACACCCAATTGGTTGGCAAGCAGATGGGGTGTAGAGGTGATGGAGGCCCAAGGAACACCGTGGCACTGCTGTGAGTACCCTGTCATTGGGTCGCTCAGGAAGAACACCACTGAACCCCTCCTTTCTTCAGGTAACATCAAGTCATGGCAGGCGAGTTAGGGAACCCTGGCCAAGGGGGTGTTATGGTACTCACAGTGTCCACTAGAGATGCCACAAGGGGCAAGAACACATCCTTGCTTCACTCCACTTTTCATCTCAAAACTGTTCAAAGTGGACCCATCAAACTGAACAGTTGCTTTCATGCTGTACTGTAAGGAACATAAGACTTAACAGGATTGGTGGGCATCCTGTCTTTTCTAGGACTGCAAATAGGCCTGCTCTGCTGATGGTGTCAAATGCTTTAGTTAGATCCATGAAGGCGATGTATAATGGTCAGTTTTGCTCTCTGCACTTTTTGTGAAGTTGACATGGGGAAAATATATCTATGGTTGATTTTCCGGCCCTGAATCTTCACTGAGATTCTGGGTTGACACAACTTGCCAGCTGTTGTAGGTGCACCACAATGACCCTCACAAAAGCTTTTCCTGCTAGACTAAGTAGCAAGATACCTCTGAAGTTGTTGCAGTTGCCCTCATCTCTTTTATTTATAGACAAAGTGATGGTGTTTAAGTAACACACATCTTGTGGTACCTTACCTTTTTTCCAGCATTTGAGTAGCAACTGATGAAGATATGGTAGCAGGCTTTTTTTCCCTGCGCTTGATATTTTTTGCTGGGGTAACATCTTTTCCAGTAATCTATCCACTTGATAATGAACCAATGGCATGGCTTAGCTCTTTTACCGTGAGCTCCATGTCTAACTCTGGCATGACCTGTTGAGTTGGTATTTGGTCCAGTGATTCACTGGTGATGGATTTTTTTTCTTGTGAGTATAGCTCTGAGATCATACATACATACATACATAATATATGGCACAACACTTCATTTATGAGCTGCTACATGCTAAGATGAGCAAAGCTCATTGCCAAGTTTGTCCCAGGGCCATGGAAGCACCTGTTACATTGGAACATTTATATTTTAGCATATAATTTACAAATAAATACAGTTAAATTATTTCATAGAAAGGGCAGGAAAGAGGGTTACGTTCTTTTTAGTCTATGGAATTCCATGCTCACCTGAAATTACATTTAACTTAAATCAAGCCATGCAAAAGTCTTGACATAAGTGGTACTACCAAGAGTGTCTACCTTTGGCCACAACTCACTTTCCCAACCTCTACTGCCTGGCGCGAAACCTGTTAAAAGCAAGAATTTAAGAAGGGGTGCCTCTTAATATCACAACAATATGATAGTAAGGTGTCTCTTAATAGCACAAGAATATGATGGTAACATAGGAAACAGAGAACATAGTAATATAGAAGGGCAGATAGGCTGGGATAATATGCTAGATTTAATCACTGCTATTTTATTTTATTTTATTTTTTCTTTAGCTGAGGGGATGCTAAATTCAACCTTTTTATACTTCTCACTAATTAAACAAAGTTGCTTTCCAAAGAATAGAGAGAGCTTTTAGTCCTTGAGTTGGAATGAAATTTTCTGGGCATGCTGCAGGACAAATCTATTCGATAGGGTTATTCTGAGGGTACACTTCCTAGAATGTGAAAGGGCCAGGTGGTTGGTAAGTGAGCTAGATTCCTGTGGGACTGATTATTTAAATCCTGCTGATCTTTTATTTAGTTGTATTTATTATATGATTAGTTGTATTAAAAGTACTTTGATAGCCTTGGATAGGCATCTTTATTATGGTAAATATTTTAATTATCTCAAAATTCTCCATATATGTAGATATTTTTATATGGTATTCATTCAGTGGTAGTTCCATTGTCCACTTTTAGGAACATAAGTGGTAATTAAACACCCACATTTATTCTTACAGTGGCAAGCTTCCTGGAAATAATCACTAGCATGTAGAATCAATCAGGCATAAAATAGAAGTGAGTATTAAAGGGAAATGATTCATTTCACTCCAGCACTAAGACTCTGAAAGAAGTCTAAGGTTAGGAGTCCAAACTTCCACCACAGGAATTGTTATAACTCATTTGGAAATATGTTTTCTATCAAGTAAAAACTACCTTCTCCAGTTCCAAATCAGTAAACCTGTGATGCACACATTTGTCTCCACAGCAGTTAGTGAAATATTCACAAAACTAAACGGGAGGCTCATCCGATTAGCAACCATGTTACTAATTTGCTGTTTGTTCTTTGCTTATACAAGGTTCACCTATCCTCTGTACCTCAACAATGCTGTCTGAAGGAAAGAACTATAGGCACTTGTCCATGTTATCGGGTTTCTGTAGCTAAAGATATTCTCTAGGTTTATTTCACTCTCACAATGGCCAGCCAGGAGTGCAGCACAATGCCATATGGGGGAGCCAGGCTGAGAGCCCTGTGCCGTGCCTCTGCAGGCAGGTGGCAGAACTGGGGGGGCTTTAAAGGGCTATAGGCCCCCAAAAATCACCTTAGCCCCCTGTAGCCACCCCTCCCAGAGCCACCACCTGCCTGTAGGAGCATGGTGTGGTGCTCCCAGCCTGACCTGGCCCAGTGCATGTCCACAGCCACAGAGACAAAGCTGGGCAGAAGCTCCCTGCTGGTCAGTTCAATGGGGCTGGCAGGCAGCAAGAGAGAGTTGCTGGGGGATAATGGGGGGGTGCAGGTTGGGAGTACAGGCCAGCCATGAGCAGCCCTTGGGAGTGGCAGGGGACTGCGGGTTGAGAGTGAAGGGCACTGGCAGCACTGAGGAGCAATCCCCCCATAAGCAGATGCTTTTAGCTCAAAATATGGCTTGATTAGGAAACCCAACTTTTCCCTCTAAAAGCCTGTTTTGCTAAGTAATTTACAATTGGGCCTAACCAGATATCTCCACAATGGAGGATCTCCTGACAGATTGGTCCTCCACACAGGATGGTTGGGAAGAGGTGGGACATGTCCTTTCCTTGGGTTTGCATGGGGAAACGGATGGTAGAGGTGGGAATTGACTCCAGGCCTCCTGAGACCCAGCTTAGAGCCCTTACTGCCTCCATCTCTGATAGTGCCCTTCAAGAAAATGTACCAGCAGAAGCAGAAGGAGCTGCTCAAATAGTATGAGAAGCAGGAGAAGCTGAAAGACCTTAAGGCCATTGGAAAGTCCACAAAACAGGTGGTAAATCCTGAGATCCAGACTGACTCCATGGGCACTGCCTGGACCAGAGGGGCAGGTACATAACATGAGACCTCCCCCCTCTGGAGATGCTGGCTCTAAGCTGGCCCCCAGTTAGTCAAGTCAGGGTGGCTAACGGTGGTGGGAATGTTTCCTATCAGATTTCCCCATAGCAGTAAAGTCTGACTGTCCTGTGGGAAATGTTGCTGGGAAAGATTACTGATCCACAAATCACAACTGGGTGTCACAATAGCAGGGCATGGTGGGGGTCAGGAGGGTCCCAAAGGAAGCACGTATTTCAATCTGGGGTGACCCAGCCCAACCAGGGGAGATCCCATCTGGCATCCCATCCTTAGGGCAGACCCTGGAGGGGTAGGCCTTAGTGCTAGGTGGGCTCACGATGCTGCTTCTGTCCAGGAAAAACAGACAAACAAGGCCTTGGTCCAGAAGCAGCAGAAATTCACAAGAATAACCAGGATGAGAAGTCCAATAAGGCCCTGAAGCTGCTGAAGAAGCCCCAGGAGTACACAGGGAAATTCACCTTCCCCAACCCACCACTGCTCAGCCCCCCACATCCTGGGCTTGCATAGTAGGGGCAAGGCAAATTTTGGGGTGGCCATAGTCCCCCCAAGCTGCTCTGGTGCCACCTCTATGCACTGGGCTCTATAGTCCCAGCCAGGCTTTGGGCCAGCGGTGGCTATGTGCACTCCTTGGGTGGATAGTAGGGGAGAGGGGTGAAGCAGTGCAACCCTGGACTCCTCCCTCACCATCCACTCTGAGGCGTGCATGCCAGTGCTGTCAACACAGAGCTGGTGCTCCATAGCCCTGGCACCAGCTCCACACTGGCGGTGACTGCAACATGCATTTCAAGGCGCAGAATGAGGGAAGGGCTTGAACAGTACATGCATGCAGGCCTCCAGGTGGACAGTGGTGGAGGGGCTGGGGTTGCACTGCCTCCAACTATCCCCAGCCACATGCCCCGAAGAGTGTGTGTTGCAGTCACTACCAGTGTGGAGCTGGTGCCGGAGCTATGGAGCACCAGCTCTGCATTGGCGGTGCCTGCATGCATGCCTCAGAGTGGATGGTGGGGCCAGGGGTTGTGCTGCCTTACACCTCTCCCCCGCTGTTCACCCAAGGGGTGCACGCAGGTGCTGCTGGCACAAAGCCCAGCTGGGGCTCTGGAGCCTGGTGCACATGGGTGGGACTAGGGCAGCTTGGGGGGAACTATGGCCACCCCAAAATTTGCCTTGCCCCTACTGTGCAAGCCCAGGATGTGAGGGTGAACAGTGGTGGGTTGGGGAAGGCGAATTTCAGTGCATACTCCTGGGGCCTCAAAGTTTCAAAGCATTTTGAGTTTTGAAGCAGCTTGACTGTATTCCCCTCCCCAGCACTAGGATTGGGCTGGGGAAGGGAACCGAGCCTCATTGCTCAGTTCCCCTCACCAGCACTGTGATTGATTGGGCTGAAGAAGGACACTCAGCCCAGCTGAGCAGAATTCCCCTCCTCAAGGCTGCGCTGCGCACATGCCAAGCAGGCTCAGGCCAGGAGCGCTGTGTCGCGCCTCTGTGGGTGGGTTGCAGCTCTGTGGGGGGTTGCTATGTGGGTGGTAAGGTGAATTTTAGGGGGCTATAGCTTCCCAAGCTACCCACTCTAGTGCTGCCGCCTGTCTGTAGAAGCGCAGTGTGGAGCTCCAAGTGCCCCCCACGCAGCAGTGTTGCACTCCCGGCTGGCCAGGCCCCAGCCCTGTTCCCCACTTCCACCAGCCACACTTGTAGAGGGGCCCCGCTTTTGACTGCAGGGAAGCAAAAGTTAACATCTGGGTTTTAAACCTGGCGCCATTTTTGTCATCCTGCTGACAGACAAAAACTGCATTAAGTTTAAAACCCCAGGGTACTGCCTATGTCCATACATCAACATAGCTACAACCAAAAACCCAGTCCAACAAAAAGTAATATTAATTAACCTGTTTCTTGAACTGCCTGATAGGTGGAATGGATCAAAATTATTACCCATCTAGTGGCTGCTCTGCAACCACTAGAATCCAAGTGAATCTAAGTGCCACCTAGTGGACAAATCATGGCAGAACAGGGAAAATGGCGTTTTTAGCTGTGTCTGAGAATACAGGTTGCAAAACTTTAATAAAAAAACCAAACAACCCGGGTGGAACAATTGGCTACGCTAAAAACATAACATGTCGGAAGTGGTTTAATTTACCACGATACATTGAAATTACCATGATAAAAAGATGTCAACATGTATTTACACACACAACTAAACTAGCAAAACAGCAATTTTTGTGAGGTGTATCTAAGAAACCCATAATGTGTACAAACACCCTAGAATATAAGAGTCAAGAGTTACTGTGCCCTAATTCTAGCTTTGCCCTTTACAGTTTGTAGTTATGGGCAACTTGATTGGAGGGAAAAAAGCAGAAGTGAAACACTATCAAATGTGGTTACCAATAACCTTTTACTCCTGGCTTTTTTCTAGCATCAATGACATTTGATAACACCTTTACTGCAAAAAGCTCTAGGAAGAAAAATCTCTTATAACTAGCTGTTCATAATCTCCAACCTCTTTGAAATCAGGGAAATCAGGCATGGGAACAATTGTCTTGGCAGGCATAATCAGAAGTCAAGATCCCAGTTTTACATGTCTCCCAAAAGACAGATTTATGTAACCAAAAACAAATGTCTAAAACCAAACAAAACTATTTTTCATGCAAGGGCAGTGTCCATCTTATGTAGGAGTTATAAATTATAATAAGGATTCCATGTTAAAAGAATTGCTTTCTAAAGGGATTTACCTGCCGTAACTTGTCAACAATTACTCTCTACAGTATATTTGGCAATCATACAGTGCCTCAAGAAACAGTGAAAACAGTAATCTGTTAATTAATGTGTTTGTGTATTTCTAAATGCACTCACATTATGCAGAGATGCACTCACCTTGAATAATGGATCCAGAGGCTGGCTCCTTTATATTGTATACAGAAGACAGTAGCTTTCCTAACCTAATCTTGATTTCCAGAGCCAGTACCACGGAAAAAAGTAAAAATTTCAGTGTTCCCTTCTAATAAGCAACAGAAGTGTTTTAACTTCTGACTATATGGCACCAAGGCTAGCCCTAACAGTTTATGGTGCAATATGATTAAATCAGATCCTGTGAAGTTACACATAAACTGGTTTAAGTGATCAGAAACTGGTTTAAACTTGTAACAGAACATAAAGCTCAGTGCACATAAACCAGTTTCAAATTGGCTGAAATGGGTTCAAGAGAAACCTGGTTGAATGTAGTATCAGACTTACCCGATTTGGATTAAACAAGTGTATAAAAATTCTAGACCACTTCCTGGTTTAAGCTGAACCAGAGTCCCACAGCATCCCAGCATGCTCTTCAGCCCTGGGCTGGGCTGTGCCATTTGCTCCAGAGTGTAGGGCTGGCCCCACCCATCTGCTCTCTAGCCAGAGCAGGGGTGGGGGCGTGGCCAGATACCAGCCTGGCATGGCTCCCTAAGGCCAAAGTAGCAGGGAGGGGGTTTATCCCCCAGTCCTTCCCGTTTCCCCCCCAGGGACCACAGCTGGGGTCTGCCTGGCCAGGGGAAGCAACCCAGGGTACCCCCCCACCGCCACTACAGTGGCAGGGGCATGGATATGGCCTGAGCCGGCTGGCTGGCATGGCCCAGCCATCCGCCTGCTGGGACTGTACCTGTGGGCTGAGCTGGGCTGGCCCATGGGTGCTGCTGAAGGGTGGATGCAGAGGTGCTGGCCCAGCCTGAGCCATGGGGGCTGGGCCCTTCCCAGCCAGCTGTGGCTTGGGCTGGGGCCACAAGAACTGTGCAGCTGGATTTCTCCTGGCTTCCTGTGCCCTGGCCAGGTGAGGCTGTCATGGAGCTGCAGCCAGCTAAGAAGGGCCCACCAGGGCTGGCCTGTGGGAGCAGAGCCCTTCCTAGCTGGCTGCGGCTCTGCAACAGCCTTGGCCAGTGGCACAGGCAACAGTTGCCCAGGCAACAGTGTGGAGGTGAAGCTACTTCACCTGTGGGTGGGCACCTTGGCAGCTGGACTGGTTGCGCAGGACATGTTAAATCATGCCCGCAGCTGCCTGGGTTGGTTCAGCAGCACCAGCGGGCCTGGAGCCCAGCAGCCACCCACCGTGGGGGCTTGGGTGTCTGAAGCCACCACTGCTGCTGCATTTCGTGTTCACTGTGCAACATCCAGCCGGCTGGAGCTTCACCAGAAGTTGTATGATGGCTGGAACCAGCTAGCCTATTCTGCCTTCCTAGCCTCCAGCTCCCACTGCCGCTACAGCCCCTACCCCTGCTGTGCCACTTTCAGTGGGCAGGTGGGAACCTTCTGCCCGGTGGCTTCTGCCCAGCACAGAGCTCTGGCTCCAGGTCCCAGATGCCTTCCACCCACTTCATCTGCCCGGCACGACGAGCATTCCCATAGGTGAGCAGAGTGGGTGGAAGGTGGCCAGGAGCTGAAGCTGGATCTCCATGCACTGGGCAGAAGCTGCAGGGCTAAAGCTTCCATTATCCTAAAGCAGCGCAGCATGGCAGGGGCAGGAGCTGCAGCTGGAGGTGAGGGGAGAAGAACAGCCCTGCCAGCGCACAGCTTTGGCGGGACTGTTCCCAGTGCAGCTGTGGCTGCAGCTGGCCAAGTGTTGCTGTACCCCTGCCCTTACCTTCAGCTCCTCCTCCTCCTTTGCTGTGCCATTCCAGGCAGTGGGGAAAGGGGTGAGGAAGAAGCTTCAGCCCGGCAGCTTCTGCCCAGTGCACGGAGCTCCAGCTCTGGCTCCAGCTTCCGGCCACCTTCCACCCACTCCACCCACCCACAAGGGCTGCTCATCATGCTGGACAGACAGAGTGGATAGAAGGATGCCAGAAGCTGGAGTCAAATCTCCATGCACTGAAGTTTCCCATCTGCCCACCCAGAGTGACACGGCTGGAGCAGGGGTGGCAGCAACAGCAGTAGTGGCAGTGGCATCTGGCAATGAGGGAGGTAGAACAGCCCAGCCCAGCCCACCCCAGCCAGCACAGCTTCTGGTGCAGCTGCAGCTGGCCAGGTGCTGCAGAGTAATGGAGAATGGGCACAGTGGCTGCTGCAGGTACGTAAGCCCCTGTGGCAGGCAGCTGCTGGGCTCCAGGCCTGCCAATGCCTCTGAGCTGGCCTGGGCAGCCATGGGCATGATTAACACATCCCACATGGCCAGTCCAGCTGCCAAGGTGTCTGCCTTCAGCTGCAGCAACATCAACTTCATGCTGCCGGATTGGGCTGTCATGGAGCCACAGCCAGCTGGTTGGCACAGTTCTGCAGCCAGGGGCTGGCTGTGACTCCATGACAGCTCCACCTGGTCTGCGTGCAGGGAGCCAGGAACAATCCAGGCGCACAGCTCCAATGGCCCAAATCTAAGCCACAGCTGCTGGGAAGGGCCCGGCCCCTGCAGCCCAGCCCAGGCTGGCCTCTCCATGTCCACCCTCAGCAACATCCATGGGCCAGCCTGGCTCACCCCACAGCCTCAGCCCCATACCGGTTGGCTCTGGCCTGGCCCCCCCGTTACACAAGTAGGGGGGAAGAGCCATGCAGACCCTGGACAAGGTCCCTGTTCCCATGCCTGAGGAGAGACAGGGGAGTCGAATCCCCCTCCCTGCCCCACTTTGTCTGAGGCATTGCCTGGGCCAGTGTCTGTCCATGCCCCCCCACCTCAGGGACAAGCCTGGCAAGGGCTGCTTCCCCCCTCCACCTCCAGGCACACCCTGGCTGGGGTCACTGCAGGCCAGGATGGAGGTTTAAACCCCTCCCCAATCACACATAATCATATATAGCAGCTTGCCAGGGGGACAGGGGGCTGGACATGTCCTCCAGGTCAGCTTCCCTCCAGCCTTGTAGCTGCTGCAGAAGGGAAGGGAGGGCTCGCTTTAGCATCCCCTGCTTTCTAGCCTGAGCCACTGCAGGCATGTGCCTGCATTTCTAGAATCAAAAGCGAATGTCTATTCACTTGCAAATAGGTTCAATCTTTGTTGGTTAGACTAACCTGCAAAGATTGAATCAATTCAGACTTGGGCTTTTTGAATGTCTGTCCCTAGCCCAACTGTCAAATTCTGTTACCCACAAGATAGCTCACAAAAGCCACTGTTAATTGCCACCTGTACCTCACATCCCAAGTTTCTATTAGCAAAACATGTATTTCAAGTTTTTAAATCTTGATTTCATCAGTTTAGGGAAATAAACTTCGATGTTGTAACAAAATTAAGTCACTTTCTGTACTGATTTTCTTGTTTAGCTTACCTCTCAACTTCCCAAGATTTTCAAACAAAGGCATTAAGAGTTTCTATTTGTGGAAGAACCTGTGGTTTGCATTGTTTGGAATTTACTGTTCAGTTTTTGACTTGCTAAAAATGATGATTCAGTAAACAGGCCAATAACTTTGTCATAGCCATGAAACTAAACTGCCCATAAGGTCTCTCACAGGCAAAGACTTGGAAGGAAGCTGGATTTCTAATACTTTTTAGGTTAGAAAGATGATGGAATTTTTAGGTCTCTACAAATTAATGATGTTTTTCGTGAAAAAGATCTCTGATTTTAAAAATTGATTCACCTTTTATTTTGAAATTTAAGAAAAGCCTTCATGTGAGAATGTGAGGGGGGAGGGATGAATGGAGGAAAACAAACAAACAAACAAAGGTACCCCAAGCTTCAGAAAATCATGGAATTTGGAGAAACAGTACATTTAATAGGACTTTTGGCCATTCAGTAGAGTTGTAGAGTTTTCATAAATACATGTTCTAGTTCTCACCCTATCATTTATTTACACAGTAGGGCCTTCACCACTTTATGCTATTTCCCAGTTTCAACTGTCTTCCATAATCTCATCATGCAGGCAAGGGTCTTGATATATAGTCTAAATTTGCCCTTCTCAATTGCATCCTGTTTGCTCTAGTTTAAATTCTCTCAGTTGCTTATCTATCCTGACTTAATGCTAGCAGAAAAACCACTATAGATTAGCAGAGCAAGCCCAGAGGGAGTGCAAGCTTTGTATTGCTTAACAACTACTTCTTTGGACTGATCTACAGTTAAGATAGGAAAGCAGCAGAGATGCACTACAGCCCATTAAGTCCAGCACTTGAGGACATGCATAAATACTTCGCTGAACTGGGGCCTGAGAAAAGTTCATCTTGGTCAAACATTAGTTTTCAAGCTACAACCAATCATCCAGGGTGAACTGTTTTGGAAGGATTAAGAATTCCAAAAGAGGGATGTACATCTTTCTATTAAGTTTGTTTTGTGTGAAAGAAAAAAAAAAAAATTTGCCAAACCCATATTAGAGTAGAATATGCTGCATTTAGAGCTGGTCAAAATGCTTCTGATAAGATTTTTTTCATTGAAAAATGCCATTTTATAAAAATATTGTGCTTTTTCCAGAAACTGTCAATTTCAACTACATTTTATTCAGAAAAATAGAAAAAGAATGTAATAAAAGCAATCCTATGCAAATGGAAAGATCCTACCTGAAAACAAAGTTGTTATAAATGTAAAACAAGTTAAGTTTGAACAAAATATCTCAACACAAAATAATTTTTTCTCCAAAATTTCATTTTACAGGAAATTTGAAATGTTTTTGTTTGGTTCCCATTCAAGCAAACCTAAATGCTTCTACAATTAACACATATGGTGATCACGGGAAACATGTAAAAGGGAAACCCCATATTTCAAGTTAGTTTACAGACAACATTTTTATTTTTACTGTGTACAAGATTAAAACTAGAGCAGCAAGATGGGAAACAGAGTACTCAATGTTATATCAAAAATAGTAAGAAACATATCTGTTTTATCAAGTTCAGTTAGAGTTCTCTATCCTTTGCTACATCTGCATTGTATTGTCAGTGCAATTAATAGATTCAGGAAAAACTTTTTGCCCCCTTTTCCCCAAGTACAGCAGGGTTGGGTTGCAACACCCTGTTAGCGCAAGGTAACCTGAAGGCTGGCCAGTCCCAGAAGAAGCATTCCACTGCTGGGAACAGAGTCCTCCTGAGCACATGGCTCCCATACAGGCCCTCTATGCTACTGGTCCTTTTGCTGACATGTGGCCTAGCAATCCCTGGCTGTGTAATAGCTTCTTGAAGCCACTGATAGCTTCTGTAAATTACAGCTGTCATACTCTGTGTGCAACTAGTCTTGGACTGGTGAAGAATATATATAAAGTGCCTTTAAACCACCACCTTTTGAACTTCACTATCTGTTTCCCATTAGTATTGTAAAACCAGGGGCTATTGTTTTCCGTAGTCTTAATCCAGGAAATGAATTGATTTATAAACCATTTGGGATGACAGAATATTAGCATTTCCTAAACATGAAATATAGCACTTGGGTGCGTGCATGCATTTGACCAGAGGTAAGGTATATATTTTGACACTGCACTGTGAACATGAAATTGGTTCATTGTATTCTGATTTTAGACATTAACAAAAAACAGACAAACCCTAAGGTAAAAGAAAAAAAAAGTTTCACTGCTGAACAGCTAAAATGCAAGCAACAAAATATGTGAACTTTTGGTAGAAAGGTGCATATTTTTTTTACACAACTTCACATGAATACTACACCTTCTATGCCAACACCTATTTATTCAACTGAGTCAAGGCACAGTAAAAACAGCCAACAGCTCTATAATAAATAAAAATTAATAAAAAAACAAAAACCAGAATGGTGTATATTGTTCCGGGGCGATAATGTAATATTACTTGCCTAACATCTTTTTCTAGACTTACCTGTTGCTTCAGCTTCAGGCAAGTTTGTTTTTTCCCAGACACTCCCTTCCCACTCTTTGCCTGAGCTAAGCACAAGAATACAAGCAGCTCCTAGATCCTGCATGACTGGTAGTTTCAACCCTAATTCTGAGTAGCTGTTAGCATGAACTATCTTTAATGGAACACTTAAATAAATCCCCAAAGCAGTAGTACTCGGCTGCTGGTATTTCTTTGTAAATCTCTTGCTCTCTCCTTACTTGACAGTAACAGTTGCCCAGTTTGTAAGACTTTTTATATTATGCTACACTTCAAAATTTTAAAACAAAATGGACTAAATTATTTTTACATACAGAAGAATAAGAAAGAAAAACAAAATATTTTGAAGGATCACTATTGTAAACCTTACCAGTTTTAAAAGAAAAAATTACCGTATAACATGAAAAGTTAAAAGCAAATACAAGGAAATGTCTAGATACAAAAACTCACTCACCTTTTCAGGTCCCAAAGGTTATACTTTTGCATCAAAACTTCTCATTGGTAATAGTTACATCTCACTACTGTAAAGCAAATGACAAGCTCAGAATATAACCACCACCCCTAAACCACATGCTCACAATAACTCAGAGCCCAACCCACAAAATAAAAAGATTGTGATGCTGCTTATTATAATTACTCAAGTAACAGGATCCTTCAGGAAGATAAGAGGACACAGGTCTTAATACTCTGTGTTTCCTTTGATTTATACAGTACACGCTTAATTCCACTGCACATGATTTGCATGCAAAATCAGAATCTGAAGACCAGAAAGGTGGTTTGTACACGGGACAGAGGCAGTTACTTCAGAGATTCCAGTTTTAAAACAGGTGAAGAACAATAGTCTTTAAAAGAACTGTTACACCTTGGGGACAATTCTCTTTGGGTGTGTGTAGACAAAATGAGGGCCCTAAATTGAAGGGGTGGGTTTTTAAAAACACTGCTTCAATTTAGGGCCTTTTAAACCCTGCCGTGTCATGCCCACCCCAAGTCACCTGCCTCTCTGGCAGTGGGGAGGGAAGGGTGAGCTGCCAACAGGTGGAGCGGTCCCTGGGCTGTGGGTGGGGTTGGTGCTTCCCTCCGCAGCAGCAACAGCCCCCCCCCCCCCAAGTGGCACCTGCCCACAGGCACTCGGCTTGGGCAGTCCTGGGGGGCACTGCTTCCCTCTGTGGCTGCACCGGTCCCCGCACGGCTCAGGCAGGCAGGCTCCAGGGGCAGGGGGGAGATCTTGGACGGAGCCTGCCTTTCCAGGCTGCCTACACAGGCTTCCTGCAGAGCCCCCGAGCTGTACAGAGCCTCACTCCGCAGCTGTAGGACAGCAAACTAAAATGCCTCAGAGGAGTTTTAGTTTGCTGCGCCCCAAGTCATTTAAGGCGCATTACCCCACCCAGTTTGCTACAGCGTCTGGAATTACTGCACAATACAGTGCTGATGCGTGCAAACACCAACACCATCAAAGCAACGTAAAAGCATTTAACCCACTTTAAAGTATTGTGCGTATGTGCCCCTCATTTCATCTACACACGGCCTTTGAGATCAACTTCAGTTCACACTTTGCTGCGCTCCATACAATGTTTTAATTCTTCTATTTATTAAATAAAAGCTTCATAATCTTAACTGTTAAGAACCTGAACCAAATTTTAACTTGCCTCATGGCCTTGATTTAGCTGTCCGAGTAGCGTAACCATGTGTAGGCGAATGGGGCACCCTGATCTTCCCTGTGGCAGCTGGCAGTGGATGCATGGGGGAAGGAGAAGCAGCTGGGGAAGCAAACACCACATCTTTTTTTTGCTGCTTAAAATTGACGTTTAAATGGTTGGCAGCAGATATATGGGGGGGTGGATTTTAAATATCCCCCACATGCAGCAAATCTTCAGCTGTTGCTCCTTCACTGTGTGCAGTGATCCACACCCCACCCCCAGGGTTCAGTAGTAGCCAGTTATGCCTCCACGGAAGCAAGTCAGAGAGGGACACTACCCAAACTCTCTTGTTCCAGGGACATGTTTTTCAATCTTATGCCTAATAATCAACTGTCAGATTTGTTAGTTATCCAAAGAGGTGGTTCTCCTGAAAAAATTCTGGTGTTAGAATCCAGGCTTTGCTCTCTGATACTGGGTGGCTTTGGAGTATTATGTGCCTTATCCTTTCTCCATTATGTATTGCAAATAGTAATACCAAGCTCACAGGGAGGTCAAAGATTTTGAAATATGATTTGATTAATGACAAGTAACATATTGCTGTCATCATTTTATTACTCCATGGTACAAAGAAACATCTTTTTTTTTTTTTAAAGAAATTTTTCATGTTCCAAGCCAAATCAAGTCCAAATCTGTGAGTCAGACCAGAACCATAAATGGACCTACAACCACCAGACACCTTCCATCCCTCCCTCCCCGCCCCCCCAAGGCTTCAAATATTTCCAAAGTCTTCCAAAGTCTTTTTGCATGCAGCTCCAAGCCTGGAGGGGGTTCAGATGCCTCCAGGTTTTGCCTGCCCTCAGCCATATGGCCACAGGAACAAGCTAGGGAGGAAAATCCTATTTCCATAAAGTGGGCTTTAAGCCCCAACACCTTGGTGGGTACTAAACCACACCAGAAGAACAGTTATCCCCAGGAACACTTAAGGAAAACTACCTTCATAGACCCAGGTACAGGGCGTTTCCCCTGGCTTGGTCAAGCCCTGAAAAGTCTGCATGCTTTTCCTTGAGAGCTTGCAGATTTCTGAGCCTTTAAGAGTTCTTGTTTCCCCACATACCCTGCACTTGCAATTAATCACCATGCAAGCTCATGATTGCTGCTTCCTCCCCTTGACATGGTCCGGCAGTTCTGGTGTTCATTTGCATATCCTGGCCTTTTAAAACTTTATATACTTTCCTAATTAAGTGTAGTCTCTAGCCCTAAATAACTTTCCACAGCTGCTGGGTATAGATGCATTTCTGATGATGGCTGCAATGGCTTAAGTAATATTAACTTATATAGTACCCTCCAGGCCTCTCCTTCCAAAAATATTGGGTTGCTATACATCAATACAAATAGATGCAGTTTCATTTATATTAAAAATACTCTTCAAATACTAGCATATTGGAAGTGAATGAATGGGAGAAATTTAAAAGGGTTATGAAGTACAAGATAACAGAGAGAAACCCATTATTTTTAAACAACTTTTTGTGAAAAATGGGGTACAGGTGAAGGGGAAGATATTTTTAAATAGCAAGTTTTCTGCTGGAGGACCAACACAGAAAAAAAAAGGGCGATTGCTTTCTGGTGAAGTGGTGGAAAGTAAGGAGGTGTCAAATGAAGTTGGACAACTTACTTAGCAAATTTAAAGAACCAATAGTGTCTCTAGTCAATGCACTGAGTGCCTGTGTGAAGAACACACAGGCCCAGATCCTCAGCCTGACCACAGGATCACTATCTTGCTGAATTAAAAATGTGGGAAGATAGGGACTACCTGTTAGCCATAACAACCTGTGTGCTGCAAGGAAGACTTTGTGCTGGGAAGGAGACAGGCACATGTAAGCCATGGTGTTGGCTGTAATCTTATTACCCCCAGGGATTCTCTAACCTTTATTGCTGTTCCCCTAGCACAGCCTATCTAGTGGGTAGGGAGGAGGACCTAGAAGGACCAGGATTGTGATCACTCCACATCTCCCTTTCTTAACAATAAAGAATCCAAGATTAGATGTCAACAAACTATAAATGATTAATAATAAACTATAACCTTTAAAACTACTTACAGTGCTATACTAGCCAAATAAAATATACACCTAAATGGCTGTTTAATATACATCATTTATATAAACTATAAATGGCTGTTTAAAGGTCAAGTTTCTATGGTGGTCTGCTCAGTCTCCCAGGCCTTTTTCTCCTGGGAGCTCCTGTCTCTCACTGAGCCAGGAGGAGGAGGTTCATTTCCATGCTCTGCCTCAGTCCCTTTTGGCGGTTGATCCTTTTCATGTTGAGGTGGAAGCAGTAAAGCTTCTAGTTTCTCTTCAACTGGAGAAAAATATATGAGTTGTGTTATATGTGATAACATGTCGTGACATCTGCGTAGCCCTTTTCAAAATCCTAGATCCACCCATGGGAGGAAAATATTGAAGATAAACCCTGTTTCTCAGGAGAAAATGCTCTGGAGTTTCCATTAAGTAGGATCTAGTGGGGTTTTTCCATATTTTGAACAGTTCCAAACATTTAGGACTCTGTGTCCTAGCAGCAGCTCTGGTAGTGGTTTTGGTCTGTGTCAAATACTGAAGTTTCTTTGCTGCTGAAGTCTTAGTTTAGTATCTTGTTTCTTAAAGTCCTGTAGGGCGAGCAACCTAGGGCTAAGCTACATTGGTCCCATAGATAATGGCTTCCTAAGGTGTTATCCCATGAGCAGTTCAGCTGGAGAAAGTCCTGATGCTAGCGGTGTACATTGATAATTCAGACGTGTCAGATACAGATCTCTGAATTTACATAGAAGCTGTTTCATAATCTGTACTGAAAAATCAAAGTTCTCTGAAAATTGTAGGAATAAGTCGGAGGTAAACTGAGGTCCACTGTCTGATATGAGGACCTCATGAACATTGTCGGATTTGGCTGTTTTGCAGGACAGATTTGTTTTGGATCACTGTCCTATTTTGCTCTGATGAATCTCCTCCGAATCTGTTTTGAATGGGCTGCAAGGAAAGTTTCGCACAGCCCTATCCAGCCAGGTGGGGCATGGGGCCGAGGGCTTGGGGGTCCAGCAGGAAGCAGGACAGGGCCATGGGTGGCTCATCCAGGGGAGGGGGAGGGCCACGGCCCTCCATGCAGGTGAGGAGACCCCCACACAGATCCCTGATCCCAGTTGCACTGGGTCACACGGCGGGGAAGCAGCGCAGAATGGCAAGCAAGCCTGCTGGTTCCTGCCATGTGACCGGCTCTGCAAGGAGCAGAGATCAATGCTGGGGTCTCCTCACTGCTGCTGCCCACCCTGTGCTGCCCTGGCTACATGGGGTGGGCAGGGGCAGTGAGGAGACCCTGGAGTGTATCTCTGCTTCCTGCAGAGCCAGGTTGTGTGGCAGGGATTCCCCAGCCCCTGGTTCAATTCCCCACCTCTGATCATTCCCCTAGTTCTTGTGGGGGGGTGCAGGACCCCGGATCTGTGTGCTGGGTTTCAACAGGCTGCAGCTGCAGGCTGGGGCCAGTGGCAGCAACAGTCTTCCCAGCGCTCAGTGTGGCTATGCCAAGCGGCTGCCACTGGCCCCAGCCTGCGGCAGCAGCCTACTGAAACCTTGTGTGCAGACTGGGGGCCCACACCCCCTGGGAAGAGCTGTAAAAATGATCGGAGAGCTGGGGGAACCGATCAGATAGCTGGGGCATCAAACCAGGATCTAGATGTCAATATCAGAGCAGTTCTTCCCCCAATTATTTCCCCTTCCCCTGCTTAGTTTTTGTTTCCCTGCAATCCTGGCTCCAAAACTCTGAAATTCTCTGAAAAATTTCTGAAATGTTTTGGAGCCTTCCAATTAGTTTCAGGTTCAGTGTCTTGAGCGCCAAAATGACCCAAAACACATCACAAAGTTTTGCACAGCCTTTTGCACAAAACTTTGGCTGGGATGATCTAGTTGGGGATGGTCCTGCTTAGAGCAGGGGGTTGGACTAGATGACCTCCTGAGGTCCCTTCCAACCTGAATTTTCTATGATTCTATGTTATTGCCCAACATTCTGTACTTATGGCTGGACACTGATGCTAACGGTGGCTTGGTATTTTGCCACTGCTGCCAAACCTTTCACTGCTTTCACTATCAAAGTTTCTTGATTGTTTTTAAGTATTTGTTTCCTCTATTGTTATATTGTATCCCAGATGTGAGGGTCCCTTTCCCTCTGAAGAAGTTGTAGGTGCAATATTAGCCTGTACGTCATACTGCTGTTACTTCATTGTTTCTTGCATCTTAACTTTTGTTATGGCTTTTGCCAATATGAGTTATGCTGATAAACTGTCCTCTCTGATGCTTACAGCAATCCCCTCTCTTAGGAGTTCTTTCAAAACTCTGGGATTGCAGTGCTCAGTAAGAGCATGAACTGCAGTAATAAACAATTCAGCTGTTTCCCCTCATAGCTCATATTAAAAATGTGGCCCTTTCATAAATAACATTTCTTTTCCCTATGAAGCGGGCCTCAAAAGCCTCTCTCGATTTTTTATTCTTTCTTTTCTTCCTCAGTGCGGGGGAGGACACTGGATATCATCTGCAGCCTCTCTCGTGGCAAAAATGAGGGCATTTACTTAGTATTCCTGTGTTTTTTCTGCTAAACCCGAAACCATCCACAACTGCTCAAACCTTCTGATCCAGCAAGAACAGATGCCTGTATTCTCAGTTATATTTCTCTAGCAGAGCCATTTGTCTTATGGGCTCCACAGCTGCACTGGGCTTTCAGCCTGTCTCCTGCTAGCTACAATGCACACAGTGTCTTCCTGATGCTGTCTGTAGTCTAGCAGTTTGGGGATTTCTCTCTCTCTTTTTCATATTTTTCCTAGAGAGAAGGATCAGGCCCACTACCAACAAGACGACCGACATGCTGCTATGGTGTGGGCTGTCATCTCACTCCCCCCACCTCCAGAGTATCTCCAACCAAGTAGAGCCTAGTGGTTGGGGAGGACCAGAACTGTGGATTAGTGCAAGTTAGAGCACTCACAAATCCCAAGGAATTAGAATTATGCCATTTTGAACTAACACATACAAAATTGTGAGGAGTGCAGTGAACTAAATACCCTTGAATTTGTTCCAATGATTACTTAGTCAAAACAGACATTTGACTTTGTGAACTTGAACACATGCTCAGCTTGTTAATTTGAAACCAGAGATTGCACATTGCAATAAAAAACACACTTTGAAAAAAACGCTCCCCTCTCAAAAAACACTGTAAATACAAAACTATGCTAATTACACAAACTGCTATAGCTGTTTTGGGGTGTGTTTGTTCTTTTAAAGGACAACATTAAGATAGGGGTTTCATTCAGTAACTCTTCCAGAGATAATAGTTAATACTGACACTAATTGAATGTCCTGACTCAGGTTTGTGTAACATTTTCCCCAAGTATAAAAGCCGATGCAGAAATAACAGCATGTGTCAAAGTAAATAAATTTCTGCAGTTCTTGTCTCAAAGATGATTCATCAATTTTAGAAAACTCTTTTCCTCAACTAATTTTTACATATGACATGAACATTTAAAATATCTTGGATTTTTCACCGTCAGCTGAACCAATTTGTTTTCTTTGAATATGAGATATGTTATCTATATAATTTTGGCAAGAGATAACAAGTACAGAAAAAACTTAACTTATGACTGACCTTGCAACCCTTCACACCAATTATGCTTTAATTATGTATGAGTTTATTGTACAGAGCAACAATGCTACCAGAATTGTGTAGCTCAGCCTTTACCTGGCTACCATAGGAAAGGTTTTCACTTCAAGGAGGTTTCCAATTATAAAACTAATTATACATTGGAGGTTTCCAATTATAAAACTACCACCTTATTTCCTTGATGATTTTAAGTAATAAACAAGGAGAAAAGACATGTATTGGATTTAACTAAATGAGATAAAGCACTACAAATATGGTTATAACTTTATTAGGGAACACATGACTGCAGGGAAAGGCCCTGCATGCACAGGAAGATGAGACTAGACAATTATTTAATAGGTTTTTTTCTAGTTCTAAATTGGGAAGTGCTAAAGGCTACCTGGCAAAAGTCATGTCAGGCCTCAACACAGAAGGTACCTTAGCTGTAGATTCTGACATTTTTGGCCAATCAAACAGCACAAGGGGCTCCATTTGTACCACTGGTTCTGGCATTTGAAGCATCAACATTTATTGGCATTTTAGGGTGACAGCTCTTCCCTTAATTGGGCAGGACAGTCCCTAAATGTAAACATCAAGTCCTGGTCCTGGGCTGAATGATTCCAGGACAGCATTTGTCCCAGATTCCCCTCAAACATAGTTCAAATTTACCACCTAACAAGAGTCAAGCCAAAACAACTACAGTGCAGTGCACAGCCCCACCCCTACCACATCATACACAATGCTTACACAGCCCCAGAATGACTGACACATGGTGTAGCCAATCTAAGACAATTTAATTATAATCTTGGAAAATTACAGTTAGAAGGGACCTCAGGAGGTCATCTAGTTTAACCCCTTGCTCAAAGCAGGACCATCCACAACTAGACCATGCTGCACAAGGCTTTGTCTAGCTGGGTTGTAAAAACCTCCAAGGATGGAGATTCCACCACCTCCAGTGCTTTGCTACCCTAGTGAGAAAATTCTTCCTAATATCTAGCACAGTACTCCAGAAATGGCCTCACTAGTGCTGAATAGAGGGGAAGAACCACTTCCTACTCATCAGGGTGTCTTGTTCCTGTACTCTCAGTAAGGTTTCTTTAAAGCACAGCCACTTCTCCTGGAGTTTCCCGCCCACTGGCTTCCCAGGGGATCCTGCCCATGAGTTCCCCAAGTAAGTTGAAATCTGCTTTTCTGAAGTCCAGGGTCCTTACTCCTTCCTTTCCTCATGATCCTGAACTCAATCATCTCATGGTTGTTGCAGCTCAAGTTGCCATCTATTAGTACAGGGGTTGTCAACCAGTGGTACATGTACCACGTGGGATACTTAGAAAGGCTGTAGGGAGTGCGTGTGAGTGGGCTTGGCGGTGGTGTCTCCCCAGGCATGTTCCCACCCTAAGCCTTTTACCCAGGGGAGGTGTCCACTAGGCATCGCCAGCCCCACATGGCACATTGTGGTGCCTCCCCCACGTCCACTCCAGCTCACTTTTCTGATCGACTGGTAGGCCACTGTCCTCAGCCGATAGCCGATGGTGAGGAGGCGCAACAGGCACCCCTTCCTGCAGAGCTGTGAGGGTCTGAATGGTGGGGGGAGGGTGGAGTGCATTCTGTGCCTGCCTCCAGCGGCACACAATTAGCCAGATGTGGGGCCTATCAGCAGCCTGTGGAGCTGCACATGTGACCATCCATGGGAAAGCAGCACAGGGCATGGTGCATAGCCAAGGGAGGCAGCCACCACCCGCTCGTCCCTGCCCTTCCCAGTGCCACTGTAGGGCAGGGCAGGGCAGGCTGCTGCTGCAGGCTGGGGCAGAGTCGGGCTCTTCCCAGTGGGGGGTGTTGGGCTCCTGGGGGGAGCTGGGGAGACTACAGAAAATTTTGGGATGGCTGCAGCCCCTCCCATAGCCCGGCTCCCAGCGCTGCCACTACCCACCCTGAGCACAGCCTGGCCTAGCCCCCCACCAGGAAGAGCCCAATGCTGCTCCATCCCCAGCCTGCAGTGGCAGCACACCCTGCCCCATTCACAGATCTGGGGCCACATGCCCCTCATGCCCTCCCAAGGGTGAACGTAGTGGCAGGAGCTGCCCCCCCCTTGACTCAGTCATGTGCCCCACGCTGGCTGTGCAGCACCTGCCCCAGCCCCACTCCCTCCCTCACCATGGGGGCCTATGGGAGGGGCTGCAGCCACTACAGAAATCATCATAGCCCCCCCCAACCCCCTTTTCAGCATTGCCCCTACCTACCCTGAGTGCAGTGCGGCCCAAAACCCCCTCTCCGGGAACAGCCCTGCACTGCCCCAGTGCCAGCCTGCAGCAGCAGCCCACCCCGCTCTGAGTGCAGATCTGAGGGCACCCCCCCCCCATGCCCTCCCAGGGTGCATGCAGCAGCAGAACCTGAAACTTGAGACAGAAGGGGTACATGTGTTGAAAAAGGTTGAAATCCCCTGTACTAGTACATTCCCCACCAATTCTTCTCTGTTTGTGAGCAGCAGGTCAGGAAGAGTATGGCCCCTAGTTGGCTACTCCAGCACTTGCACCAGGAAGTTGTCCCCAACACTCTCCAGAAACTTCACAGATTGCCTGCACACTGCTGTATTGCCCTCCCGGCAGATGTCAGGACGACAACTAGGGCCTGCAATCAAATTCTGTTAGCTGTTTGAAGAAAGTCTCATCCACCACTTCCACCCGGTCTGGCGGTCTATAGCAGAACCCCATCATGACATCATCCGTTTCTCTCTCCTCTGACCCTAACCCAGATATTTGACAGGCCTATCTACCATCTCATACTGGATCTTCTACACAGAGTGCAACTTTTCCTCCTGTTTTCCCCTGTCTGTCTTTCCTGAACAGTTTGTACCCATCCATGACAGTGCTCCAGTCATACGAGCTATCCCACCAAGTCTCTGTTATTCCAATCACATCATAGTTCCATGATTGTACAAGGACATCAGATTCTTCCTGCTGATTTCTGAGTCTCTGTGCATTTGTGTACAGGCATCTGAGGTAATTAGTTGATTGCCCCGATTTCTCAGGAAGAATGAGCGCACCTCCCCTGCTGCTCCCTTCTGCTTGCTCTTCCTCCAGGTCACTTCCCTCATGGCTTTGGTCTCCATCCCTTGGCAAACCTAATTTAAAGCCCTCCTCACTAGGTTAGCAAGCTTGTCTGCAAAGATGCTCTTCCCTCTCCTCGTCAGGTGGATCCCATCTCCTTGCAGCGATCCTTCTTAGAACATCATCTCATGGTCAAAAATGTCCAACCCCTGCTAGCAACACTACCTGCACAACCAGGCATTGGATTTGCAGGATGCACCTGCCCCTGTCCAGGCCCTTTCCCTCGACTAGAAGGATTGAAGAGAACACCACCTGTGCACCCATCCTCTTCACCCTTACACCCAGAGCCCTGTAGTCACTTTTAATCTGTTCAGGGTAGTATTGGTGCCCACATAGATAAGTAGTATGGGGTAGAAGTCAGAGGGCTGGATGAGTCTCAATAATTTCTCCATGACGTCTTAGATCCAGGCTCCAAGAAAGCAGCAGACTTCCTGAGATAACAGGTCAAGTCAGCAGATGGCTCCCTCCATCCCCCATAGAAGAAAGTCTCTGACCACCACCACCACCCCTCAATTCTTCTTGGTGGTGATCATCTCTATCCTTCCCACCTTGCAAAGGCCTATCCTGTCCTCCTCCACCAATGGAACATGTTGTCTGCCCTCTGTTGCTAGGGCTCCATATCTGTTCTCCAGATGAATTGCTGCAGGTGGGGATGAAGATTTCTACTTGGTCTCCCAGGAAGGTGGCATGGCAGCATCTCCTCTCCCTTCTTTAGAGCTGCCTGTTGCAGTTCTTTCTCCATAGTCTCAGAGGTCTCCTCCAGCATCGAACAGATGAACTCTTCATGATGGAGGATGCTTTGGACCTTCACCACCTCCTCCTGTAGCTCTCTTGCCTGTTCCCTGAGACATACCACCAGGAGGCACCACTCACACGGGAGGCACTCCCCCATCTGGCTGTCACTGGAAGGAGCACAAGCCACAGTCCCCAAAACGCCAAACCTGGACCTGGGTGGAAGCCTCAATGTGAGCAGTTCTGTCTGGACAGAAACTTCACAGGTGCAAGCAGAGGCATTGGTGGTGGCTCTGCACTGCAATGTCTTCCAGCCATTTCCCTGGGTCTCTTAATCTGCCTCTTTTTTTTTTTTTTTTTACTGCCCTTCTTCCAAGCATACCTTCCCTAGAGAACTCTGGTGTTCCTTAGCCCCAAAGGGTTCTTTCTCCCAGCTTCCTCACACCAAGTTAAAAGGCACTACCCTTAAAGCAGTGGGGTGGGGAGAAAAGAGGGCAGCATATTGACCTGTGAATTGACAAAACGGCCTTCAAACTGCTTGCCCTGTTTGCTGCCCTTGTTCACTGGTTTGTCCCAGTATCATGAAATGCCAAGTGAAATTAATCTGCTTTGGCAATGCAAACTCCTATAATCTGCAAGATCTGATAGGAAGTACACATTTAAATCAACATGAACACTGCTTGTTTTATTTATTTTTATGTTTGCCAGAAAAATGTACTTAACTACAAAACACACAAACTTTTTGAATAACAAATCTGATGGAACGGTCACAAACTCCTGCAAGACCGTTTCAGGCTGGACATAAGGAAGAATTTCTTTACTGTCC
>NW_017728947.1:18792346-18793605 GCF_001723895.1 Crocodylus porosus
GGGATCCTATGACCCCAGCTGACTTCCTGCCCTTTGGGCAGGGGGCTGGACTCGATCTCCCGAGGTCCCTTCCAGCCCTAATGTCTATGAAATCTATCTATGAAAACACATTGGTAAGATGCTATTTAATTTTGAACTACCATTCTTAAATATAGAATGCAATGTCATATACAATAACCCCCAATTTTTTTTTTAATGGTATGTGTCCCGTTTCTGTATCTTGCAAAGTTTGTCACCCTGATATTTGTTATATTAAGAGCCAAGATATATGTATTATCTGTGGTAAAAAAAAAATTCAAAAAGCAGTATCACCTTATTTATACCAAAAGTATAAAAATAATATTTCACAGTTTTACTTAGCAGAGAACAATAGTGTCATGATCTGAATGCATTTTTAAAAGCAGCTTTCTCCACAGTCAAGCAAGGCCATTCACTTAGTGTTCCCAAGTTGCTTGCAAAACACAAGAATCCTCAGGCTTGTTATTTATACAATCTTCATATATATAAAATTTAAACAATGTAGCAAAAGGTGGCTCATCACCCTACTCCATACAATGTAAAGAAGACAAAACAGTTTGTAGTTTAGGAACTAGGGAAAATATAATTCCCCATAGAATATAAAAAAGCAGCTTTAGGAGTACTAATCCAGTGCTTGGGCAACCCATGGCCAACAGCCCCAAACTGGCCCATAGAGCTGGGATTTTGTTAGCACTGGTGGCAATGGCCCCTCACTACACAGAACTTTCCCATTCTATGGTCCAGCTGGGAAAACCAGAGGCAACAAGGGCAGCTGGGTCCCAGGTCCGGCCTTCCTCACACTCGAGCTGGGCCATTCTAGCCTACTACCTCAAGCATTGCTGACCAATACTCTAATCCACTGAGCAAATATCTTCTATCCCAAAGAAGAGGTCAACATGTAAAAAACCCTATAAAATTACAACTATATAAATCATTGTAACACATTATCTCTTATTATATGCACATCTTCCTCAAGAATTATTTTATGTGCAACAGTTAAAAAAGAAAAAAAAGTGAACACTTAAAACAAAGCAAAACAACCCCCCCCCCCCCTTGAATATGCAGGAAGTTACTATGACAAATTATAAAAAGAAAAGGGTTGGGTAGAGATAAAATTTAAACCTAAATGGGGCATCTAAAAAAAAAAAAAAAAAAAAAAAAGACCAAGAAATGTTTTTCAACAAAAATGTAGCCTAACCAATACAATGAGAAAAAGAGGTAATTTGAAAAACAATTCCCTT
>NW_017728947.1:18793705-18835784 GCF_001723895.1 Crocodylus porosus
TGATATATACTAACCTGTTCATAATATGACACATGGAACATGCACAAAAATTATATGCATATAGCAGAGATATGCTATGGTAAATGTGCTAATGAAATACAGTATAAGAATTGCTGATATGAAGCTTTATATGTCTAGAATTAAAACATCCATCTAATATAACTGCACCCAAGAGGTGATTAAGCAGACTGGGAGTGTTAAGCCCGCTTTAAATTAGATGAAGACTAGCAAAGGAACTGGCTCCAGTAGACATTGGATACAGTCAGGACTGTCTGAGATTCCTTTGTTTTGCAGAAAAAAACACCACAAAAGGAAGGTTAACACTAAGAGCCAAGCACTCTATTTCTACTTTAATACAATCCTGGCAAGTGATTTTTAGCCAGAGGGATTTTCAGGTAAGAGGGACAGGAAGGCTCAGGCAGCAGAGGGGAAGAATCCCAAACAGACAGTGTCTAATGGAGCTACTTCTTGGACCAATTTTCACTACAAGGTGCATGCTGCAATTCAAGTTTGTTAACTTGGATGGCAATCCTATGGAGAACAAGACAATTATGATTTTCACAAGAATTAGCAGCTCAAAGCTAAATCTGGTTTATAATATAATTTAAGAAAAGTACTAACATGATATTTCGATATGTAAAATTGACTGTGATGCTAACGTATTATTCATAATTTTTCACCTTAAATTGCTTGATGCAACCATTTGTGGTATCTGAATATGACCAATAGGTTGGTTTAAAGACTATTTACCCTGTTCTGGGAATATGCACATAATTCATGTTGTAAACTGATCCAGACAATATTAAGTGTTTTTGTCAAAATTATTTTGTGCAACTATTATGAAGAACATGTTGTGGGTATTGAAGAGTGGAACCTTCACATACACAAGTACACTACCAGAACTAGCAATATTTTACACAAGTAAGTCCTGGCTTTGAATAAAAACAAATTCAATCAGGAATAATAAAGGAGGCAACCTATTAACTGTAGACAGGGCATTTTGATTTTACATTTACGCAGACTCAGGGGTGATCTGATGGCCACCTATAAGTTTATCAGGGGTGACCACCAGTGTCTGGGGGAACATTTGTTCACCAGAGCGCCCCAAGGGATGATGAGGTCGAACGGTCATAAACTATAAGACCATTTCAGGCTGGACATAAGGAAAAATTTCTTTACTGTCTGAGCCTCCAAGGTCTGGAACAGCCTGCCATCGGAGGTGGTTAAAGCACCTACATTTAACACCTTCAAGAGTAAATTGGATATTTATCTTGCTGGGATGCCATGACCCCAGCTGACTTCCTGCCCTTTGGGCGGGGGGCTGGACTCAATGATCTTCCGAGGTCCCTTCTAGCCCTAATGTCTATGAAATCTATTAAATCTATGATGAAAATGGGTGTGGAGTTATGATCCCTTTCTCCAAGGAAAATTTCTTTTATCAGCTGTGCCAACGCACAGTATCCAAGTTGTAACATGGGTACACTGCACATACAAGAAAGCAAGCTAGGGGTCTTTATTAAACGTAAACGTACCTGAAAACAAGGTGAACTAGTCTCTTCTTACAGCTGATGATAAAACGGAGGATTTGAATTCAACTTTTCAATTATTGTTTAATGAATTATTACTTCACCATTTCTAATGCTCCTAAATTTGAAACAAAATCTCCTAGGTCTTCAAATCCAGTCTATAAGTATTCATGATCTGAAGGCTAGACTTCAATCTCCCTTAATAAGTCATATTAACTGATTCACTTTAAAATCAGAAGAAATGCAAAAGCTTAAACAATATAAAAGGTACCTTTAAGCAAATCTAAGAGTCTGTGTAACATGGCTGCATCCACTGAAATTAAATCCATTTCTAAATCAGCTTATTTACATTGACACTAGTTTTGTGTTTAAACAAGGCCTGTCAAAAATGTACCTATTAGATTATCCCCGTATCTGAGGCCTTAAGGATACTGTTATGAAAGACAAATGAAAGTGGAAAGATTAATGAAATCTCATTTATTACTTCTTTTTTTTCACATATTTTCAGATCTCTTTTCTAGTTATAAAATGTTTATATTCAATATCCAAAAAAAATTGCATTTCTTATTTAAAATGATAATACCACCAGATGAAGCACCTTTGTACTCATAGCATTAGTTTACTTCCTGCATAATCCCACTGACAGAATCTGTCCCACAGGAAGGATCATAAGAAAGTAGAGCTGGAAGGGACCTCATGAGGTCATCTAATTTAGCATCCTACTCAAGGCAGAATCATTCTTGACTAAACCATGCCTCTCTAAGTAGCCTGTTCCAATGCTTGATCACCCTTATACATTCCTCCTATTTTCCAATTTATATTTCCTTTCCTGTACCTTGAGGGCATTGCTCCTCATCCTGCCCCCTATGACCACAGAGAAAGTTCCATGTCAATCTGCCCCGTAATTAGCATTCAGGTATTTGAAATCTCCCTTTAGTTGAGACTACATAGACCTAGCTCTATTAGCCTTGCTTCCCAAGATCATTATCATTTTTGTTGCTCTGTGGTAGACTCAGTCCACATCCTTCTTGAAGCATGGGGCCCAAAAGCTGGACACACAGGGCATGTCTACACATTGCCATACAGCAATATTGTTATGGTGCAATGCTTTAGTACTTCTGTTTGGAAGTACTAAAGCACAGCGCTGTATGGGCGCTTACTGCACCTTGCACATGACACAAGTTTAGATATCACCCACTATGTTGCTGTAGCAGCGTGCTATACCAGGAGAGTGCACCGCTACAGTGACATAGCTGGCAATTATGTGTACACCCATGTGATTGCTACATTGCCATAGTGCATCATAGGGCAGGGGTGGGCAATTATTTTGGGCAGAGGGCCACCTACTGAGTTTCGGAAAGCCATCGAGGGCCACATGACAAGCAGCTCAGGGCAGCTTAATATTAAATTTTTTAGGGGCCCTGTGGGCCAGTTAGACATGGCCCACCAGCCCATTCTAGCCCCTGGGCCACATTTTGCCCACCCCTGCTGTAAGGTGATGTGTAGACATGCCCATAGTGTTCAGAGTGAACAGAGTGGAAGAATCACTTCCCTGGATTTGCACATGACACTCTTGTTAATACAACCCAGTATGCCGTTGCCTTTTTTCATTTCTCTTTTTGCAGTGACTACACTGTTAGCTCATGTTCAGCTTAGGGTCTACTGTACCCCCAGGTACTTCTCCGAAGTACTGCAGCCTAGCCAAATCATACCCAGTCTGTATTTGGGCATGCAATTATTCCTTCCCAAGTGCAAGACTTTATTCTTGTACTTGTTGAATCTCATCTGATTGACTGTAGACCATTTTTACAGTCTATCCAGGTCATTCTGGATCCTAGCCCTAAAGCAGGAAATACTAAAACACTAGTAAAAAGATTTTTACAAGTGTTCAATTAAACTATTAAATTCAATTACTTTAGTTTAGGACCTGGCTACCTGCCAGGTCCAAGACACATTGTAATGACATACAGTAAGCCTAGCTGAAGGATTAGTGTCCCCCTCTTTGAACTGAACCTCTCTCTCTGGGTTATCATATCCTTTATGATTTTAGAATTAGTAGATCTCTCACATCCATTTGTTTCATTGATCAGATAAAGATCAACTCCCTTGCTGCTCTGCCCCCAATTAAGTTGCTCAGCTCTGAATGAACTAGGCACTGAAGTAGTTAAATAGACTGAAAAAGAATCTTTCTGTACATACATGAGAGGTTACTGGCAAATGCTGGATTAGCTCTTTAAAAAAAACAAACAAAAAACTGTAGTTCCAGCCTCAGCAGCAAGAAGTAGGAAATCATCCCCTGCACCGCCAACTACAAGCATAGGTGGATGCTTGAATTACAGGGCTACCAGATATGTGTTCAAGTTATTGTAGGCAGCAAAGGCTTTGAATCTAGAATGCTTCCTACCTTCCCAGGCAACTTCTGTAACAGCTGATGCCACAAAGGAAGAGACCTCCACCTCCTCCAGGCATGTTTTGGGAGAACATCACGCCAGGATTGAGTTTGTAGCTTTAAGTCCCTTGTTGAAGGAAGCACCTCCCTGAAGCCCAGTGTTAAGTATCCAGTATTAGGGGCTTGGCTAAACTCAGTTCCACAGCATTTCTTATTGGCTGGCCTATACATCTCCCTATTCAATTGCAGCTGTGTTGGATTTCATTCCTAAGCACCAAACTTTCTGCAGGCATTTTACAGGGAGCCTAAGTGCCTAGATTTGAAGTTACAAATGCCATTTGGCACCTAAAGGTATTGCAGTGCTGAAGCCCTTGTGTGGATTTAGGCCTAAGATAATAAAACAGGAAAAAAATGGAGCACATAAGCAAAGTGGTCAAGGTGTTAATTAGTGTGTGTTGAAGAGTCATTATTTGGGGACAAGAGTAGTAGTACTTATAAAAAAAAGACAGTCCTGTTTTGCCCTCTAACCAGCTGTTATTGAGCAGTTACCTTTTCTGTAGGTACCCTACGTTTGACTGAGGAGAGGATGACAACTCCATATCAGCTGAGGAAAAGCTTCCACCCACAAAAGTACATAGCACAACAATGGCTGAAGAAGGGATGGACTATGGGGATAAGTACAGGCATTAAAAAAGCTCCAGGCTGAATAGATTTAATCTTTGAAGGTTAGTTTAAACTGTGTAGACTGAACCAAGAAGCAAGTGAACAGACATTCACTTTTGAAACTGGAAAGACAGTCAGACACCTCCAGTGGCTCATACCAGTAGCACGGGGCACTAGCACATGCCTCCCAGCCTGCTGGCTGTTGCCAAAAGGTACTGGAATGCAGCCAAGCAGGGCTCATCCTTGATTGGCTGCCAACACATGCCCCATCAAAGCCTTGCACTCCCCCCACCCCCAGGGGCAAAGAAGCCCACTAGCCCAAGGCTGGCGGGGCACCCCAGCCTCAGAGGGTATTCCCCACCCCTGGCAAGGTCCCCTCCTGCCCTGGTGCAGGGAAGAAATTCCCCCCTGCTTGTTACCAGACTTTAATATTAGACTTTAGGGTGGAGGGAAAACACCCCCCTCCACCTACAGGGCTTCCAAGTGGGGGCTGTCCTGTGCATGGGGAAAAGGGGCAGTTTCAGGGAATGGGAAAGCCCAAAGCAGAGGCTTTACTCCCCATTCCTGCCTGGAGCCAGCAACAATTCCCCTAGTCACGCTCTCCAATCCTTGCTCGGGTGGCAGGGGGGGAGGGGGAGGGGAGGAAGGTGACCCTCCCAGGCTTTTCCCTCACTCCCCACTGGACTAGAGAGTAGGGGACATGGCCAGGCCCTGGCCTTGGCCAGCAGAATGAGGCAGAAGAATGGGGTGGGGAGGGGCAGGACTGAGTTAGCTTGACAGGGTCTGGGACAGAAATTCCATGAACTGGTTTGACCTAAATCAAGTTTATCTTAAACCAGTTTCAGCCATTTTGAAAGCAGTTTAAGTGCGCTGAACTTCTCTCGTGTTACAGATTTGAACCTGCTTCCAATCACTTAAACAAGTTTGTGTGTAACTTCTGTCCCTAGCCTGGGACACCCAGACATACCATTTGCCAAAATGATAAAGAGCTGTATTTCTTATTATGGACCCATGATGTTACCAAGTATAAATATTTAACTTTTACATGGCACTTTTAAGGATAGACTGAAGGAGGCTGGATAAGAAGTGGGACCATATAAAGCTCCATTTTAGAAAGGTAAAGTGATTTGTCCAAAGTCACAACAGGTACTAGGATCTAGTAACAGAAGTCCAAATCTCCTGACTCCCTCTTCTACATATTCTTCACTAAAATCACACACTTTCATACCTAGCAACTTTACCAGCTGGGTTCAGTTGATATGAAAAAGAAAGCTTTATAATGGGTGCATATCACATTGCTTGACATCATGAATAAAACAACTATTAATTTTTCATAGGGTAGCAAAGCTCAATTTAGCAACAGTCACAATGCTATTTCTTCCTTATCTCTACAAGACTGTAATATGATTAAGGAATAGTATTTATTTTCATTTTACCAAACAGCTCCCATTAGTGACAACGCACGCTTGAAAGACTATATTGTTTGGATTCATAGTGCGATGCACATAACAGCATATGAAAGTCTTTATGTTAATAAAGTCAAGTTATTTGACATGTTATTAAGTAAACATTTTAATTGGCTAAAGGTATCCTCTCTTTTGTGCAAACAGGAATCCATTATTTCCAGAAGTTCATGCTTCCAACCGATGAAGGAGCAGCTGTATTTTATACTGGAGACACATTTTATTCTCATTTAAACAGAATATTAACAACCTTAAATGTCTAGTTATACTATTTCTTAAAACTCAGTTACAACAAGGAACTTTCCTTTCACATTCACAAACACAAAATCTCAAGATTTCTTTTCAATACATTTGTTTTGCTAGTGTTTATGGACCCCAAACATTCAATGATATACAGCCCTCAAAAACCTTCAACCTGTTTGGACAATTTGGGTGTGAAAACTTGTGTTGTTCCTGAGTGGACAATTTCCAGCATTTTAGGACATGGGGAGCAGATGAAGTGAGAGAGTCAGGATCTACCAGAAGGGCATAGAGCATATGCATGAGTTCTCCACATTCTCTCAATAAGGTTCTCTGTTGGTCCCTTTCTCACTTCATGAACACATTGCTCAATGGGTTTAAGACCTGGTTAGCCTGTCGGTAACTCACAGAGGTGCATTCTACACTGTCTCATGCCAAGTGGGCCACAAGCCAGCAATTTCTTTAGGCTTCCAGAATCCTATATTCTTCTCACTTTTCAAAATCATCCTGTATGTACACATAACCTTTTCTATACTGAGCTTCTTATGCACATATGGACTTCTTCCACCATTGTGGTAGCACTAGAGTAACTCTATGGGGAAATATGCTTGTATGGGCCAACCACCAGCATTATCATCATCAACATCAACAGTAACTAAAGCTGCTTTGAGAAAGGTCAGGCACTACTACAGTAGTAAAGACACTAGTTAATCATTCTATACTGGGACCCCTAGGGTTGCTAGCAGAACATAACACAAAACACAACCACAACACAACAGCTTTCTCTGAAGCTGTCAGTGGCTATGTCTACACAAGATTCTGACTGCCCAGTAGTTTGTTACTACTGCACAGTAGCATCACATGGCACAAAGCATGTGACATTACTGAGCAGTAGTAACGAGCTACTGTGCAGTCAGCATTACCTAAAAACTGTTCACTGATGCTACTGTACCTCAACTCTGGTTACTGCAGTCATTTAGTATTTGTGTATGTTAGTAACAACTGCATAGTCAGCATCTCACGTAGACGTGGCCAGTATGTCTTTATATTAGTGAGCTAATCATTTTTTCCAAAGAGAAAAAGCATTTGATATCATGTTTAACTGAGTCTCAAAGCAACCTCAATTAAACCAAACCAAAGCCAGACACTTTCTGTTAAAAGTAAATAGACTCCTGGCTTGAAAAACTGTGCTACAGTAACCTGGGTGCACTCAAGTACTGTGGTCCCCTCTCTAGATGGAAGGGATGGGTGGCAGGCAGGAGTGCTGCGAGAGGGATCTACAATATGTCAGCCAGATCCCTCTATTCCCTATAGTCAGGCCAGGACAAGAGATACTTAACTATATACAGATTTATTAATATATACAAAAAAATTAAGATAATTGCTATTAATAAACATCCTATTCTTATCCTATTTTCATAAACAAACTGAGTGGCTGTGACAGATGATTGCATGGTCAGGTGGGTGGCAAATTGGCTTAAGGGTCACACCCAGAGAGTGGTGGTGGATGGGTCAGTATCGGCCTGGTAGTTGTGGGCAGTGGGGTCCCCCAAGGCTCAGTCCTTGGATCTGTGCTATTCAATGTCTTCATCAGTGACTTGGATGCGGGCATGGAGAGCACTCTGTTCAAATTTATGAATGACACAAAAGTATGGGGTAAAAAGTTAAAACACACTAGTGGGAAGAGATAGAATCCAGGTGGACTTGGACAGGTTAGAAAAAGTGGGCAGAAAAATAACAGGATGTAGTTCAACAAAGACAACTGCAAAGTGCTGCATCTAGGGAGAAGGAATCACCAACACACCTATAGGCTAGGGGATGACCTTCTCAGCAGCACAGCAGCAGAAAGGAATCTCAGAGTCATAGTTGACTCCAAGATTAATATGAGCCATCAAAGTGACGAAGTAATCAGCAAAGCTAACTGCACTCTATCATGCATTAGCAGGTGCATCTCAAACAGGTCCAGGGAGGTGATACTTCCCCTCTATGCAGTATTGGTCAGGCCACATTTGGAGTACTGCATCCAATTCTGGGCACCACACTTCAAAGAGGGATGTGGATAACCTTGAGAGGGTCCAGAGGAGGGCCACTCGTATGGCTAGGGGCCTGCAGGTAAGGCCCTACGAGGAGGGACAGAGGGACCTGGAACATCTCTTCAGCCTCCACAAGAGAAGGAGGAGAGGGGATCTTGTGGCAGTTTACAAATTTAAGATCGGGGCGGGGGGGACAGTAAGAATTCGGAGGTGGTCCATTTACCAAGGCACCCCTTGCAATAACCAGGAACAACAGCTACAAACTGACAGAGAACAGATTTAGGTTGGCTATCAGGAAGAACTTCTTTACAGTAAGGGTTGCCAGAATCTAGAATAGGCTTCCAAGGGTGGTGGTGCTCTCCCCTACCTTGGGGGTCTTCAAGAGAAGACTGGACAAGCACCTGTCTTGGGTCATATGACCCCAGCACTCTTTCCTTCCAGGACAGGGGGTCAGCCTGGATGATCAACTGAGGTCCCTTCTAACCCTAACAACTATGAAATATATACATACGTATTTACACACACACACAATATACAATTATCCTATAATACTATGTCCTACAAATAAAAGCTGAAAGATTACACCCTTCCAGGTAGCCCTAAGCATTGTGTTGACAGACAGTAGGTCTAAAATAGACAACCAATAGTTAAGTACAGATGAGCACGTATAAATATAATTAAACAACAGTCAAAACACAAATATACACAGTTAAAGTACAGGTAAGTATATATAACCATTAGGGAAGGGGTCCCAGCAGTGTCCCTTGTTAAGTATAAACTTCATACTCTATCTATATAGATATCTATCTAGATATAGATATATAGCAAGTTAAAATGTCCGCAAAACATAAGGTGCAGTGTCACATACTAGGGCGCATTCTCCCACAAAATATAAGGCTCCTCAACAACCAGTTAGCTCAAGCTTGCCTGAGGGTTAATTGCCTCACAGCCAAGGTTAGCTCTTCTCCACTGTGGGAATCCCTTCCCCAACAACTCATGACTCCAGGACCTGGACAGGTGGTCCCGTCTCCTTGGCCAAGTTGCTCCTTGCGGGCAGGGCTTCCCAGGCCACTGGCTCCCTTTGGGCTGCTGCCCACAGGTGGCCTTGTGCACCACTGCATGCACTGAGGGCTCTGCCTTCTGCTGGGGGTTGGAGGCCTGAGCTGTGTCATGTGGTGCTGAGGCTCAGTCCGCTCCTGGACCCTCCATGCAACATTGCCTGCACCAAGCCACTGGCCTTGTGCTAGTGACTGCAGACCCAAGCCACCTCAAATGGCTCCCAAGGTCTAGCTCCATGCAGTCCCACCTACACCAAGTTCTCTGGCCGTTTGCCAGGGACTGCAGACTTAAGCCACCTCAAGCTGCTCCCAGGGTCCGGGTTCCACACATCGCTGGGTACACCGAGGTCCTAGCTACTCACTGGAGGTTGCGGACCCAAGCTGCCTCATGCAGCTCCCAGGGTCTCAGGTCCATGCACCAGCCCATGCAGCGGGTCCCTGGCCTCACCCCAGGGGTTGTAGATGCAAGTGCCCATGAACAGCTCCCAGGGTCTGTGCACTGAGGCCAGGTAACCCGCGGTGCAGCTGGGGATGCAGTCGCTCACTGCTTCCGCTCGCAAAGAGGTTTCTTTGGGCTCTTCAGGACGCAGGTCCCACCTGCCGGCCAGCTCATATCAGCTTCTTTACCCATCCTCTTTTCTGTTCAACGAGTCTGCCATGTGCTGGGCATGCAGCTCCTTTTATTCACTCCAGAGGCTCTGCCCCAGAATGCTGTTGGACCTGCAAAGAGCAGGCTGCAACCAGGTCTGGGGTCATCCTCTCTTCCCCGCCCCACCCCCACTCCACTCCTGGTGGACGCACTTCACTAGTCACAGTGAAAATTCTTCAAGCCGGTTGTATCGACAAGCCCGCCACACTACATACCATGCAACTTCTGGCCTACACGGAAGTTGTATAAACACATTGGGGAAAAAAAACTCTGAAAACTTATCATTAATAATGTAAATGCTAGTAATACACAACACTTGTTTTAATAATTACTATAACTTTATCAGCTCTGAAGCAAATGGATTTAAAAAAAAACAAACAAAAAAAAAACAAGCAGTGTCATACAAGATAAATAAAGCAGAGCTCTCATGTTGTTTCAAGTTGTCTAAATAATGTCATTACAGCAAGGATGGAAGCCCTGGAGCAGAGTTATAGCAGTGAACAGCAATGACATCAGAGGGGATATTTAGTATCAGGATATAATACATCCTGTTTTACTTTAGAGAACTTGATGGTTTGTCCCAGAGGAGCTTTTCAAGAATATCCATCACATTTGCAGTGGGACCATACACCTAGTAAATAAAAGGCATGTAGTTTCTTCAGGCAACAACCTTACTACAATATTAACCAATTATCTCCTGCATCTATGGGAGCCTAGTTAGTGAAAGATTGCAAAAATAATACACTGTTCTAAGCTTATGGGCATGCAAAGGTCATTAATCTTTCATAGCTGTCAGCTTCTCTTTAGGATATGATACTCAGCTTCTGCAGGAGTTTCTTGCTTCTCTAGCTAATTTACAAAATCCCCAATGTTAAATTATTTAGAAACAAATCTGAACATAATGGTATCTATCCACAACAACCTCACTTACATTGGGCTATAAAAGAGTATCAAGTTACTCCCAGTTAGCACTAGTATTAGAGTGATTGATATCTTTAAAGTTTGCTATGGTAAGTTCAAGAGATAGCTTTGTTTCATCATGAAAAACAAAATGTGGCGTGTAAAAAATACCAGCCTCCACTGCAATCTCATAGTGAAATTACACTTTTTTGAGAGGCCTCTTCTGATCTCAGAGTAGGCACCCAAAAACTAAGGCCTCAAATTAGTGGATATTTATGAAAAGGTGAACCTTTTTGTATCAGTGTGAAAAATTGCTCCGCAACAAATATGTTATTTAAAAATACTCCAGTGAATTATGCCATTTTTATTACAGGACAAAGCAATCCAATCCTTCTTGGTGACAAGTTTTGCTTTCACAAAGAGCTTGGTTCCACTGACGGCAGCTACCACTTGGGTCCTTAGCTTCTCTGCAAAAAATCAGGCCATAACTACTTCAAACTCTGGAGAGTTCAACATTTAGATCTTAGGGAACGAACCTTCCTCTCGTCTTTAAGAAGTAATCGTTCAACGTAAAAATAATTTAAAAGAAATCCAGGCCTGATACCTGCATTTATTTAAAATTATTCTTAAAATCATTTAATAATGCTCAAATAATAGTATCAAGGTTACAGCATCTCATACTCATGTGACTCAAGCACAGGTTGGAGCCACAATTGACTATCCTCCCCACAAAAAAGTGTCACAGCCAATTTTAGGGAGCTGAGGAACCCTGGGTGCATAGCAAAGAGCCAGACCTAAATAATGCAATTATGGCTCATATAACAGTATGATTAAATAACAACAGGCTAAACTAAGAGTTTATTCCCAGCTTACGATAAGGGCCAGTACCTGTGTGGTCTGAGAAGCAAACCAGGGGAAAAAAAAAATAAAAGCAAAAAAGCATGATTCTGAGAACTACAATTCACGCCCACACAATTAACATGCCCCTGATTGAATTCAGAAATCTGCTGAATTTACCTCTCCAACCCCATCCTTACACCTGTTCAACTGGTGCTTTAGCTTTGGGAAGAAAGTAAAGGCTCCACACATTCCTCTATTCATAACCTACACATCTCTATGTCCATATCTCTACCCCTAGGTCTAGAGGCTTTGTAGGGAAAGTCCTCTGTTTCTATGTTGCATACTGCATGGTCAGCATGTGCTGCATGCTCAGTATTCATATATTGTATGTATGTGGATGAAAGATATCTGTATCTAATGTACACATATGGTAATTCAGCTTTCTGAACACAGGTTTTTGAATACAGGGTCATAACAGGAAATTGGAAGTGCTATTTGAAAAGAAGAGGAGATTATGTCAAGTTTCTGTACTTCACAGTAACCAAGTCTTTGCTGTACAGAAGAGTAAAAATAAGCGTTCTTTGACTGACTACTCATTGGAAAAAAGGATCTCTCTAACTCACGGGTGCTCAATCCCTGGCCTGCGGGCCAGATCTGTTCCCCCACTGACAAACTTCTGGATTCATGGGGAGCTCTGAGCCCTGCATGCTGGATTAGCTCCGCAGTCACAGCTCACATTGCTGGGTGGAGGTGGCACTGGGCCCTAGGGCCCAAACCTGACATACGGGGGAGTTGATGGCACCAGGCCCCAGGGCCAAATCCCAGAGTTGGGGGGCTGGGACTCACAGTACCAGGGCCCAGGGACCCAATGCAGCACCACAGAGGCAGTGCTGAGCCCCAGGCCCCAGTCCTGGCACATGGGCCTCAAATCTGGCCTGTGGACTGTTCCTGTCCCATTCCTTAGGCCCTCAGGGCCAAAAAGTTGGGCTTCAGTGCTGTAATGCACTGAGCAGTTCTCCTTCAATTTATGGTTGCATTTAGAGTTCCTTACCTGTTGTTAAAACACAGTCTTTTTCTTTGATTTCCATGTAAGCTATTATTCTTTGTTAGTAAGGGTATTTGGCCCTCAGAAGAGTGCTTACAAGTTATAAGTGAAAGGAGATTTGGCCTCAGCATGAAAGAATTCCTTTGCTCGAAGGCTGTTTTTGGTATTATAAAGTGGTAGGAACTCAATAGCTAATCTCGTTTCAAGTGGTACTTAAAACAGATTAATAATTCCAGTTTGACTGCACTTCTGAAGTTAAAAATTTTACCAAAAATATTTCACAGGGGAAATTTTTTCTACAGCTTCTCTATAATCTCAGACAACATTTGAATTCTTGAACCAGAGGAAGGCAAGGAATAAGCTAAGGAAACAGATAGTCCAAAAAAAACTATCTAGACCTTCAAAAAAGTTTGGAAATCTGAGTGATAGCAACATTTTCTGCCTACAGGATGAAATCACCCACCACAAAAGTCAGAGGTGGGGGGTGGTAGAACCTAGCCACTGCCACCACTTGTCTACTGGCACTCTTCCTTTGCCACCACAGGGACAAAGTCTTCTGTTGCTGCCAAAATTCATGCCTAGATCCAAACTAGATCCAATGGTTCTGTAAGACGGATCAGACCCGCACACCACAAGTTGTTTACCCTTGCTATGGAAGCCAATAGAGAAGAGTATAAGCTACAGCAGCCATAGGAAAGAAGGTAAATTAGAAATCCAGTCTGGCCTTTATAAAAGCAACTAGCTAAATGGGTAAACACAAGCAATGACTTAAGTACATCAGAAGTAAGAATCTTGTCCAAAAATGATGTTTTGCTAGATCTCAGCAGATGACAGGAAGCAATTAAGGAAAATTAAGTATTTCTTTACATTAGTTGTTATGGTAGCAAAGATATTTCTAGAAAATAACATGCTTGAGCAAAATGGTCTTTTGAGAGAGAGGAAGCCATTAGGTCAGATAACATACTTCAGACCTCTTGGTCTTGTTAACAGAAGACCCACTAACAAAAATCACCAAGTTCACATTAAAATAGCCACTGATTCAGCCAGGTAGCAAACTTGGTACAAATAATTTGTAGAAAATGCTTTGAAGTGACCCAAGCAAATCATAGGCCAATAAGCCTAAGATCTATACTTGGCAAATTTGTTGTAGTGATAACAAGAAACAATTCGTAGCAAGAAAACATCTAAGATAATGTTAGGGGAGGATCCAATTAGATTCATCTCTGCAAAGGAACTCAGTGATCTTTTAGTCTTGGAACATAAAATAACGGATACCATCTGGCATCAGTATCCAGTATCGACTGGACGGGAAACTTTTCAGTCTTGGGTGCTTCTGGACAAAAGCGAAACTTACCAAGGACATCTATGACCTTCAGTTTGTGGACCATTGCTGCGTGATGGCTTACTCTGCAGAGGATGTACAAGCGACCTTAGATCTCTTCAACACTTCATATAAGAGACTTGGCCTGTCCTTGAATGTCACCAAAACCAAGGTTCTCCACCAACCTGCAGCTAAAGCGAACAAAACTCTAGCTTGCATCCATACATGCTTCTCAAGCAAATCTCAGGTCAACCTCCCACTGTACTCGGCCTTGGCAAGGCCGCAGTTGGAGTATTGCATCCAATTCTGGACTCCACAATTTTAAAAGGATGTGGAAAAGCTTGAGAGAGTCCAGAGGACAGCCATGTTCATGATCAGAGGACAAGAGAACAGGCCTTAAGATGAGAGGCTGAGAGCTGTGGGAGCTATTCAGTCTGGAAAAGCGCAGGCTCAGGGGTGACCTGGTGGCTGCCTAGAAGTATATAAGGCGTGTACATCAGGATCTGGGGGAACACCCGCTCACCTGAGTGCCCCAAAGGATGACAAGGTCAAATGGTCACAAGACCATTTTAGGCTGGACATAAGGAAAAACTTCTTTACTGTTCAAGCCCCGAAGGCCTGGAATAGACTCCTTCTAGAGGTGGTTCAAGCACTTACTCTGGACTCTTAATAAACATTTGGACACCTATCCTGCTGGGATCCTTTGGCCCTAGCTGACTTCATCAAGTCCAGCCCCCTGCCCCAGGGGCAGGACTCAATGATCTTCCGAGGTCCCTTCCAGCCCTAATGTCTATGAAATGAACCCTCCATAGGCCAGCTGAACATCCCTCGTACTATCTACATAAATGGGGAGGCTCTGGAGTACAAGGAGCCCTTTCTGTATCTCGGCAGCCACCTCTCCTCGATGGACTACCAATGAAAAGGTCCAGCACCAGGTCAACTGCATCGGTGCCACCACCTTCAAGTTGTGACAACGTGTCTTCAAAAATAGAGATCTTCGGAAGTTGATGAAGGTCCTGGTTTACAAGGCTGTTGTGCTGACCACCCTCCTCTACTGCAGTGAAACCTGGACAGTCTACCGATGGCAATTAAGACTCTTGACAGCTTTTACCAGCAGTGCTTGCATCGAATCCTGGGGATCAAATGGGAGGATTACTGGATGAGTGCAAGCACCCTCCATGAAGCTGCGTTTACCAGCATCAAGGCCTTGCTCTTGAGAAATCAACTTCAATGAGCAGGCTGTCACATTCCAATGTCTGAGAACTGCCTCCCCCATCAGATTCTCATTTCCCCAACTCTCCGTTGGCCAACATTCAACAGGTGGCCAAAGGAAATGGTACAAAGATGCACTCAAGATCGCCCTCAAGCTTCGACAGCAACGGCTGGGAGGAGCAAGCTGCTGGCCATTTGGTGTGGTTCACCACGGCACGCACCACTTTGAGGCCCAAAGACTTGATACTGAGGCAGAATGGTGGTGGAAGGAGAAGGAGACCAACCTGGGGCTGAGAGTCCCACTCCCCCACACCACAGCATGCCCCCATTGCTGAAGAATGTCTGTACCCAGAAAAATCAGGCTTCTTAGTCACCTGAGGACCCAACAAGCCTGACAGACATCATCTTTGACTCCAAGGGACTGCCGCTGCTGCCGGTACAAGTGGATACCAAAAATGCTGAATTTTCAGAGGGTACTAGATTAAATACTATCATGGATTAAAAACTGGATACAAGAAAGAACGTAGAAATGGTTAATTTTTATCAAAACCATATTCTGACCAGTGAAGTTATGCTTTAATTTATTAATGACCTAAAACACTGGTGCACAGCGTTTTGGCCCTATGGGCCAGATAAGTGACACAGGGCTGAACTGGGTCCTGTGCTGGACTCACCCACCAACCCGATCTAGCCCTCAGAACCATGGACCACATGGCTCCCCACATACCTGTGGGGAGCCCCATAGGACAGATTGCTTGGTGCTGGATCTAGCCTGATGGCCAGGAGTTGAACACCTCTCATTTAGAAGGGCGAATGTGTAACAGCAAAGCAAAATCTGCAGCCAATATTGGCTTAATTAGGAGCAGAGAGGACTGGAGAACATCCAAGAAACATTAACAAGCTAACTGAATGAGCAGGAGTGCAGAGAATTCTAGATGAAATGTTGAATATTGGTCACTTCACCTCAAAAAGGGATTTTCAGAAATACAGAAGAGATTAGAGTAACAAAACCAAAATCACAGGCCTTCTGGTCTGAAGAGGGAATTGAACCACACTCACAATAAAATAGCAAGGGAAGTTAAACTAAAATTTACATTTAAAGTGAAACATTTTCAGTTGTAATTAGATTGAAAAAAAACACCTCACAACCCAAGGAACAGCTGAAGCTAGTAAGTCATTTTAAAAAAAGCACAGAATATTTATATACATATCAAGAATATATAAGCTCTCTTATTAAACTTTATGCTTCCAGGCTACAGCCACTGCCTAATTATTTCAGTTCTGAATGAAATATTATGTTATGAACATATTATGTTATTAACCAACATCTGCCTCTTGCAGGGTTCCTACATCTTCCTCCAAAAGCGCCTGCTATATACTATTTTTAGAGATAAAAAGTACTTGATTGATCTATAGTGGTAGTTTCTGTTCCCTAGAGAAAAAACTTTTAAAAGGTTCTCATTTTTGATATCCCCTCTCTCTTCTTTCCCCCCAGATATTTAGAACTGGGTCAAACTCATCTAATTTCTTCTTGGACAGAATACCTAGATGAGTGACTAAGAAAAAAAAAGCAATAGATTTGTATCTTGACTTTATTCAAGTTATTGACACTGTCCCACCTATTTCCTGCAGCCATTAAGGTCTAGAAAAGTGTTGTTCAGACTTCTGGCCCTGTAGGCTGGATAGGTCTTATGGGATCAGTTCCTGGGCCAGATCCCACATGCAGGGTTGATCTGCTGTGCAGTCTGGCTGAGCACTGGCCCCATTTGCGTGTCCCACTACAATCTAGTGTGCAGGGCCACATCGTCCAACCTACAAGCATCCCCCTCAGGTCACAAAATTTAACAGTAGGGGAGTGGCAATTAAACACAGTCACTGTGCCCCTGCTTCCAAATGTCTTGACCTATGGAGAGATTCATGGGCCAAAGGACAGCTTCATGAGACACACCTAGCTCACAGTCCAGAATCTGAGCACCAGTTGTCTAGAGGATTCTAGAGGTACAGCCAAACTCTGTAGCTCATTATTTAGGGCAATTAGCTGAGAAAGGAAAATCCCAGATTGTGGCTGAGTGGTTAAGGTAATGGATTAGAAATCCACTGGGGCCTTTTTGTACCAGCTGGGGCATTCATTGACAAAAGGTTTGGCAGCATGAGCCACCTTTGTTCTGCAGTTTTCATGCTGGCCATACATAATGGTCTCAAGGTGGGTGCCCACCAGGCTCAGCAGACATGGTCAGGCAGTTAGTTCAACTCAGCTAGTAGTATCAGCTGAGGGCCCAATCCTGCTGGCACTGAACTGCACAGCCTGCTTCTTGAGATGGTATGCAAAAAAACCACAGTAAATTCTACCACAGCCCAGAAATTCATTCATTCTCCTCAGCCTAGAAGTTTATATTTCTAAAATAAAAACTTTTTATAATGGTCATACTTTCCTCATTTGGCACTCAATTTTTCAGACTAAAGGTTTCTACCAGAGGAAGAACACAGGAAACAAAAAAGGTGGCTAAAGGTTTCTCTCTGAGATGCACAATATTTTAAAATGGAAGAGATGTGATTTTTTTAAATTAACTATTGCTGTACCAGTATTCCCAAACTAATGCTGTCCTCTAGTCCAAGTGGTTCTCAACCTTTTTGGAATCAATACAACTCTTAGGTTTCACTCATTTTTAACTACAAAAAATAAAATAAAAAATATTAATAATAATAATACAGCAATTCTGTTACAAAGAACCCAGAAAGACCCACAAAAGGACAGAATGTTTTTAAACACAATTAATTTTTATCTGAAATCTGGGTTTATCCTGGGAATCATGTTTGCATGCCTAACGCTAATAACAATGCATGTCACCCTGCTTGAGAACTGCTGTTGTCTCCAGGCCAAGGCCATCAGTCCCTGCTCCCTTCCTATGTATATGTACCCCCTCCCCCATCAAATTAGCCATCCCAGTTCAGAGCATGTGGCAGCTTAACTCCAGCTTCAGCCCTGAGCCTGCTTCCAAAGCCAGAGCTGAGCTGCCACCTGCCCCAGGTTGGTATCCAAATCCAAGACCAGGCTTCCCCCTCCTGCCCCCCCATGCTGATTGGAGAAAAATTTTATCATAGTATCATAGTGCTTGGGGTCGGAAGGGACCTAAACAGTTCATCAGGTCCGACCCCCAGGAATGGGTGCCAGGATCATATCAGCCAAACATCTGTCCAATCCTTATCTTGGATTCAAATAAATGCAGTACCCATCTTCAAGCAAAAGGCCCATTACTGTCATGATACTTTTCTACTTTGACATACTAATGCCTACACACACACAATTTCAATGCACAATGCTATTACCTTCAGTTTACCCATGAACTGAAAATTCAGAGTTTAATACACCATCTTGAGTCCATCCTGTTTATACCTTATTTCTCAATAAGACATTGTACATATATACATACAGTTTATCTTGTAATAGGTTTTCTGTCGGGAATCTATACTATATAATTACTACAATTCTATGTATTTACATTGTTCCTGAGTTTTATAAATCTATATTGTTGAATGCTGTGATAAAACTGAGCTAACACTTGCAGATTACCATTGTGTTAGGCACACTATTTCTCCATGATTCCTTGCTTTTCAGTGTTAGTATTCCGAGGGAAAAAACATTGCGTTACAATAAATAGGCGTATATTTTTGTGCAAAATCAGTGCAATCAAGAGGACAATCAGAGCCATTATTTTATGTTTTATTTAATTTCTTTAGATTAAACCAGATTATAAATGGAAAATAATGCCTCCACTGCAGGCATATGGCTGCATTTCCAGAATCCAAAGGTGAATATCTGTTCACCTGTTTATCAACTCAATCCAGGCAATTTAGACTAACCTGCAAAGACTGAATGGATTCAGCCTCAGGCTTTTTAACTAACTCTTGGACTAAAACTGGAGCCCAGGCTCAGGCCTCTGTATTCCTGCTCAGGCTTAAAGCACTTCCAAGTCAAAGGTTTTCCCATCTTGCTGAAATTAAGCTAAAATCCAGATAAGGACTCAGGTTAAAATGTGATGTGACAACATGCCCTTACACAAAATAAATATTCTACAAAGCACATAGTTGATATGTATGGAGAAGGTACAAGAACTTTTTTTATTATTTTGATTAATAGTACCAACTACCTTAATAAGTCTGCACTTTAATGGAGCCAGTATGTTGCATAACACATGCATAATTTTCATGATCATACTAATTCAAGCAAGAACTGTACAACCTTCTGGGGGCAGGGGGAGGAGGGAATCTGAATATGCACCAGCTATCCTGTACTGTATTATAAGAAGTTATCAGCTAAGCATAGTGCAGAAGCTTTACTTCCAAGAAATTCTTAATGCTAGTCTCTTATGTCATTAAGAAATTACATTTGCTCTCAGGTCTTCTCTAGACAAAACATTATCTCTAGAGTGAGACATCAGAATACTTTAGTTTGGGGACTGACTGAATTATACTTATGCATCAGCCTCATAAGTTATATTCATAAATCTTAGTACAATTTCATTAAAATGAGATACAGTAATTATGTATTATTAAAGCAGATGCTACCATCTGGACTACACTGGAAGAAAATCATAATTCACAGTGTTTTAAAGACTCCTTCTTAAGTTTGACAAAAATGTTCTCTTTCATACGTGGGACTTATATTTGGTAGAAATCTGTACACAAAGCTACATTCTTGTACAAAAGCAGCAACAACTAACTGGAGAGTGATTAAGAACCTCCACCCCCCCAAATCCCTGAGTTTGGAAAAAATGTTCAATTTTGCTAGCCTCCTATATTTCCAGAATGGAATGAATTAGAACTGCAATTTTGTGCACATTTGAAATCCAAATCCAAGTATTGAAGCTTGAGTCTATCACTAGCAACCATGTAAATCTGTGCACAGTTGGGCGACTTGGGATACTGTTGATATTAGAATAGCTTTCTATGAACATTTAGATCTGTTATATTACTGTTTCAAATAAAAACAAACATCATATGTTTATACAAAGTCCTGGAGAAACAATTACTATTACCTATATCAGAGCCATGTTCTGGGCCTGTTACACTCCCAATACTATGTATTGAAGATGCTAAGTAGCATATGGTATTTAAAAAAAAAAAAGACTAATTCCAGAAAGCTGCTCCACAACTCAGTATTGTAAACCATTGTCAAGGTTCTTAGGGAGAAATTAAGCCTGCCAAATCTTCCTCCCTCTCTCTGAACACAAACTCTACATAAACATAGACCGCTTCAGGTAGTTTGAGAAGGGTCTTTGGTCACAAATTACTGCATTGTTAATGCCAGCACAGCAGTTTCTCAGTAATCAATTCCACGATTTCATACTCAAACAGCATGTTTCAATCACACCACATGGCCAGCCTTGTCAGTTTTTCTTCTTCAGTACATAGCCAGACCCTCTCCCAATCTCCACTGAACTCTACACCTTCACTATCCAAGTGAACTTCATGCATACTACTGTCATGAACATTTAAGAAAGTGCTTGTCACTTTGATCATCAAGCTTTCAACTTCCCCTATTTAAAGAAAATGAAATTAAGAATGATACCCAGCTGTGTGCCTAGCAGATCTTTACCCTCACATGTAAAGGGAGATAATTTGGAATGACTATTTCTCCTAATGAAGCCATGGAGTTCCCCATTCATTTGTTAATGATCTGACAGATAGCTAATTATCTCCTTTATCAAGATTTTAACATGACAAAAAACTTTCAAGATTAACTTTGAAAAACATCATTCCTATTTGTTTCTTATATAAGACAGGCATTGTAGATTATATCCTTTAAAACCAAATTATACACAGTATGCATGAATGTTTATGTACTCCTCATGTTCTCATGCATCAGTACTTACATATAATTTATAAGTAACTCCACTCTGCTCTGCACCACTTTTTTTTTTTTTTAAAACAACAACAAAAAAACAAACCCCCAAAAAACCCAAGATAAATGGAGCAAACACCTCCATAAATACTCATGATAGCTTGTAGAACTGCACTACTATAAATAACCATGTGCACAAATATTAGAAGGATCAAGGACTAAAATTAAAAATTTGAAAAGAGAAAATGAATAGCAATAAGACAGGAATGTTGTCAAATACCAAATGTTCAAATTTTAACAGGAACACTTTCTAAGTACTACAGTTCATTAAGGACAGTATTATTTAATCCAAGTAAATTTCAGATTTCTCAGCATAATTCTTAATAAAAAGTATAGCCACTATTTTTACAGGATATAGAAATATTTTTTTCCCCTGAACAGCCAATAGTTTTAATTCTTAGGTTATATAGTTATACTTGCATCACTGAGGATACAGGTGTAAAATAGCTAGCTAGGAATTATCAAGTCATGGTTAAATTAAAACCAGTCACATTCACTCTTAAACCAAAATAAAAGTATCAGCATTTGCCCAACTGTACAGAAAAAGGGAATTGATTGTGTAGGGGCTGACAAAAAGTAGGGCAGAGAGGGCTAAAACCCAAGATTGTTCCCAGGCTCAGGTAATACAGCAATGATGATCAAGATATAAAATTGAGTCAGCAACCTTTTTGGGAAGAGAGCCAAAATCAGTCACAATTCTCAGCTTGTAAAATGTTGGTATGCCAGAGGAAGATAGCAGGGGAGCCAGGAGGGGCCTGATGCTTGTTGTGGCAGAGCAGCCCCAGCCTCTTTCCTGCCATCCACCCTGATGTGTGTGTGCCAAGCAAAATTCTTTTATATACCATGCTTTAGCCTCCATGCCATACTCTGGCCCCCCAGGGTTGTTCACCCCGATATAAATTATCTAGGGTGACAGAAGACAGAAAGGATTATATGAAAGAGCAAATAGTGCCACACTGCAGAAATGATCTAGCTTCACTTAACAGCTCAAAACGTAGTAAGAGAGATGCAGATTTAAAAAAGAAATCAATTCTTCAATATCACAACATTACGACTTATGTCCTGTGTATCCTGCAGAATTCCCAAACATGTCTTATAAGCACCATTAGAATAACCTTACACCTCAGAGACTGTGTTCAGCTGCCACAGCTCTGCTGTCAGACAATTTTTGTTCTTTCAGGCATGCATGAATGTCTGAATAAAGATTTCCTGTAGTTACCCCTCCATGTGCAATGATAACTTACACTAAACACATCCATGCCACCTTACTTCAGGTTCAAGAAGCAAGATGGACTCTGCTTGATGATATATATCCTTGAAAAATCTCCCAGGCCCCTTTTACACATTACACTTAAGGCATGATTAACCACATAATCACCCCTCAAGTTGTGACCCAGCTACATGCTCACCCAATAAGCTACAAAGATATTCCACAAAAAAAAAAAAAAAGTATGCAATAACTTTGCAGCTTGTTCTAATCACACCATTAATTGAACATGTGGCCAACTGAGGGGCTCCCAGTCACAGAGATGCACAACCTGCTGCCAGGCCCTCAGCTGACAAGGCTCACAGCTGTGGCAGGGTTGTTAGCTGTGGGAGCGGCCACTGCTGTGAGCCTCTTGAGATGTGTTACAGCAGTGACACTGTCCCCTGTGCTGTCCCTGCTGCAAGCCCCGCACATCTGGAAGCTTGCTTGGAGCGGCAGCAGCATCCCCCCCACGCTGCCCTTGCCCTGCAGCTCATGTTTAAAATGAATTTTGCAGGCAACCCCAGACTTCTTAATTTCCACAAAGTCTGTGAAACCATGATTTAGGTCCAAAGCAATATGGTGCGATGGGATCTAATGTACGATCCCACAATCGTACCTCCTGCCATGTCATGTGTGCATGGCAGGAGGTGTGACTCTGTAGATTGCACATTACATATGCAGATAAAAGTGTGATGGCATCTAAAGGAGCCCCCAGAAATCTCAGCTACTGTACAGTAATACAATGACTCCTCTGTTTGGCGAGGAGAAAGATACACACATATACTTGACATCAAAATGGCACAGAGGACAGCAAAGATATACCTACAGATTGTCAACAAAACATGTTGCTGGAGACCTGAATGGAGGGACCCTCAGTAGAGGCCTCCAATTGTGCTGTTTGCTTTCACTAACAGGCTCTCAGGACTAGAGTTTATTGGCATCCTAGCATGAAAAAAAATGCCTCTTTTCAATTACATTTTTCCAAATGGTTTTAAAATTGAAGGTCTGTTTTTTTCTACGTGGTGGTTACACATGATGATCATTTTACTTCCCACACCCTTAAGAGATTTTTCCAAAGGTTCTTATTCAAGGCTGCTGGGTAATGAACACTTGAAAACCTGCCTGTGAACATGTTGCTGAAATCCTGTATTTTGCATAAACCTGGATGGGTACAGTTGGAATGGGGATGGTAGACTTACAAGGAAGGGTGATGATGATTTAACAGGTCAAGTTTCTCTTTGATATCACTTACTGGTGCATTATGCTATTGATTCCCCACTGCCTCAGCTGTGGGAGTCATTAATTAACATCTATGAAGAAAGAACATAAACCATACCCTGATTTATTAGCATGTTACAACTAATTTTCACAAAAGGTGAAAGGCAGTGGAAAATTTGGCCTTTTTACTTAAGGATAGGATGTCAATGCCAGAAACAGCGTTTCAAAACCGAAGGGATGCCTAATTGCCATTAAAAAGTTAGCTGTAACTGGAGTGAAAGCTCAGTTCCAAATCTGGCACGTATAGATTGCCTACCTACATTCCCACTGCAGTGCCAACCGCACTTGGCACTCTGTTTGTCTGCACTTACTACTTTAAAGTGGTTGTCCCAATTGTCATGTATACCAGGAGGGACTGTTTTCTATCTCTATGAACAGTTAAACAATTTGAGAGCTTTTGGAACGGACACATCTATATAAATAGATGCCATTTCCAGAGGGCTAGACAGACACCTTCAGGGAAAAGCTAGAAGCATGCCTAATATTAGAACTAGCCTAATACTTTCTGATTCACAATAGCGCTTAACCATATGCTTCATTCCCCAGAGAGAGCATGGTTCCAGTGGCAAATGATCTTGTTCTTCAGTAGGAAGCCTGTGTTCACACACTTTTTTTCCCCTCCATAAAAATCTAATATTGATATAGCTGCATTTTCGTCAGGCATGAACAAACATTCACTTGGAGCAGTTTCAAAAGAGGTGGGGGGTCTCTGTTCAAGAGAATGCAACAGCTGTTACACTTAAATTGGTACATGTGCACAAGCCTATAGCGATACAAGTGAGCTAACTTGCCCCAACTTTAACCCTGGAGGAGGCAGGCTTAAACTCCGAGCAGTTTTACTGTGTCTGTATCATACAGGCTCCTGCACAGGTAGCAGTGATTTTCAACTGGGGTGCCACAGCACCCTGAGGTGCCTTGAGATCTTTTCAATTATGCCTTGGGGTGCTATACAGTGTTAGCACCTTTGGGTATCCAAATATGATTCACAAGATAAAACACAGAGATTTCAAATAGGTGGGCTTGCTGGGTTTTTTGCAACAGAAAACCTATTTGATTATTTTATAAACTAATGAAAACTTAAGCCAGCATTTTGCAAGGAATGCCTCAAGTCTAAAAAGGCTGAGAACCACCGAGTTAGAGTGTAATAGCTTCCGAGTAGTCTGGAGCTGCAGATCCATATCCCCTTCTGAAACTATTTGAAGTAAGTATCTGTCCCTGCCCACAGAGTTGCTATTCAAAATTCTTGTCATCAGGTGCTAGTTAGTACACCACACTGGACAAATAAATAAATAGCATTATGACAATTGCTTTAACAAAAAGCATCTCTGAACTGAAGGAGGGTAAAGTCAAGAAGTTATCAATGGCGTTTAATTAATAAACTCCCTGCTGTGATGATTTTAATTCACTCCACCTGGACTTTGCAGCAGTAAATAAATTTGCTTTATGCTGCATATTATGGCTTAAATGGATTACTCCATCCACAAAGTTTGGTAAATTAATTTGTAGAGCTTCACCTGTTCCTATAGCAGACCTTTCCAGGGGGCTGAGAAGTCCTCTCCTCTGAGGCGTGTACACTTCTCTACTGTCTTTCATGCAGAAAAATCTGTGCGCTTTACCAAAGTAACCCTTTCCCCAGGTACTTAACAGCATCCAACAGGGCTGACTGAATTTAGTTATTTAGTCAAAGAGACCCTAAAATCTACTGCTTCAAGTTCCCAGGCAGAAACTGGGGAAAACTAAATAGACTGTTTCTCTGCATATCCTTAAGAGGTGAAACATCCCTGCTCACAAGCACTCCAAGACTTTGCAACCATGAAAATATTCGAATGATATTATACTTGGGAAAACACAGCCATCAACTACATATACAAATAAGGAATGAAACAACCTGTGTGTTCAGTTACTTTGCCAATAGTCTAATTCTTTTCCCCATGTACTGAAGAAAATGTCCCAAAGTGATAATCCTTGGGTCACAGTAAAATGACCCACCCACCTAACCTCTTTCCCAGTTTGGACCTAAAAGTAAAGGATAATGGTTTCTTTGGAACTAGAGACAGACCTACAAAGAAGTTTCTTGCCCAGCATCACCTTATGTAGCTCACTGTTTCAGCTTTGTTGAGGTGGTAGGTAAAAAAACTTCACATGAATTCATCCAGTTCTGTTGCCATATTCAGTACTGCCCCTCAGAGAAAAGACTTCTTTCAGTCTGCGTCATGTCTTACTTGGAGTCTCTTCAAACGAAGCCAGCAGCACTTTTAATCTAAGAGGAGAACCCTGGTTTTTTCAAAGTCAATTCTTTGCCATAGGATAGGGGCACCAATCTCCACACAAACCAAGACCAGTTATAGTGATGCTGTGAGCTTTACAAGTTTGGTTGCTTGAAAAAGAATGATTCGTGAGGAAAGGATTTTTGTGTGGTAGCTTTTACTAGACCAGCTGCATGGTTGGGATAAATTTTAGACAAGCTTTCAAATGCAGGACATTCAAAAGCTTGTCTAAATGATCCCAACCATGCAGTTGATTCAATTAAAGACAGCACCCACAGAAATCCTTGCCTTTCACATATTTCTTGGACCATCACCACCACACCACTCCAACACTACCACAAGAATTGTCTTTGCATTTAAAGCTTCTGGCTTTCATGAGCTTCTACACAATGAATTGTTAAATAGATTTTTATTGCTACTGTGGAATGGCTTTATAGGAAACAAAAAAAGCACAAAGTACAATTCTTTTTCCTACTTTAACAAGAAAGTCTAAGAATACCGAGCTAAAGCATTTAAAAAAAAATGATGGCACTGCTTTTCACCATTTAAAAGTAGCTACAGACAGTCCTCAGCTTACAACGTTTCGAGTTACAATGTTTCGCACTTACAACATTTATAAATTGACACTGTTTCAACTTTATGACATCAGTTTTGACTTACAATGCTTGATCTGATGTGACGCCACACTAGCGAACAAGTTCACAGTGTCGCTCATCTCCCTGGAAAAATTCTGTCCAAACTTTCTTGGACACTTCCTTTAACAAAGGAGACAAGACTCCAGAAAAACCTGCAGGCAAGACTCCTGAAAAGACTCCAGCCAAGAACCCTTCAAAAAGTCCAACTAAGAGCCTTTCAAGAAGTCCAGCAAAGTCACCTCAAAGAAGTCCTTCCAAATCAATATGATTGCTATTTACAATACAAATATCTATAACTGAGCTACATTAATGTGAGTAATATATCGTGTACAAACTTCTGGGGTCTTTTTGGTGAAAATAGGGTATTGGGCCTTGGTTCAGGAACCAAGCACCCCATTTATAACGTTGTTTCTTATGAGAAAATTGGTTCCGAGTTACAACATTTTGACTTATGACACAATAGGTTCTTGAAAACCGCGTCTTAAGTCCGAGGACTGCCTGGACTTAGAAGCTGAAAGAGAAGATAAGAGATTCTTTTGTAATAAGAAAATCATGCAGCTAGACTAAAAAACCTCTTATCACCTCAGTCGTGTTAGACAGATCAGGAGAAAAGCTTATCAGTCCTGGAAAAAATATGGTCTAAATTATTTCTTCAGGCAGTTCCTCAAAATGACCTAAGTTGATAATAAAGAATTGATGATGCACCATAGAAAAAGGCTGACAAACAGAAGAACATTCAAAAAAAAAAAATATCAGCAAAAAGGACTGAATGCTGGATTTTAGTATTAAGGAATTAAGTATTTAATCTCAACTAATGTTAAGATGCAATAAACTAAATACATGTACACTGGCTAATTGTTATTATGGAGAGGCCAAGTGGTGTGGAGGGGACAACATGAAACAACCTCCAAGTATTTGAAGAGCACAACACTCTTAAACAAAATACTACCAGAAGAGATTTCTGAAGCCTTTTGCTTATCACCTTAGACAAGGGTGAGCATCAAACATTGGTTTGTTTCTGTATGCGATTACTTTTCACCCATTGTTTTGTGTTTAGAAAATACTGAGAAAACTTGTTTGACAACCTGTATTGAAAGAAAACAGTGGCTATGTTTGTGTGACAAACTGACTGAGGTTTGGTTTCGTTTTCCCCCCCAATCAAAACTTTAAAAAAATAAGGCATTTCTATTCATTTGGATGAATATGGAACAATTTAAATTTTATTTAAGGACATACAATAGACATCTGAGGATGTGATGAAATCAGCCAAGATCCTGTAAGTTTCTCAGTTTAGGGGAGCTTTAAATCCTTAGCAGAGCTCTAGTTTTCTTCAGTTTGATTCTTTTGAGACTCTAAAGGCACTTTTCTAATGGAGGAGCACATCCACACAAGGATTTGAGGCAATTTAACTGCACAGGTTGAGGCTAAACTGACAACCAATTTAGTCTGAGATATGACTTGTGTAAACAACTGTCCTGCTCCTGTTTTGATACATGCGGCTTAAATAGTATTAAATTAATGAACCAAAGTATTAATTTGGATACATCACTGATACCTTATGCGTGACAATGGCCTTGTCTATCTCTAAGATCTGGGGTTTACTGAGAGACAAAAATACTCAAATCCTAATCAAACCAGTTGTCTGTTAACAGCCTCAGTTAACAGCCTTAGCTAACCATAACTTTTCTGTCTCTTTGTAGGCTGGCACCAAGCCAGACACAGAATGAAGGTGGCAACAGAAGTAAGCAGAGATTAAGCGACTTGCCCAAGGTTACAAAGCAGGTCAGTGACTCAGTACCCAAGTCAAAACATAACCCATGTTTCCTGACCCACATGCAAAACAGGGCCTAAGCCTGACTCTTACTGATGCGTCACTCTAAAATCTACAGAGTTAAATTTGCTAGCCTGATTCTTATCATGATAGGTGTCATCTCAAAAGACAATACAGATATCCTTCTAGACTGGGAGTGAAGGGGAATTTGGAGCCCTCCTATATACAACCTTGTTGCATCAGGGTTGATGGTAGTCTTATGCAGAGTTTAGATAATGGGTTGTATACAAAGGAAGATCCTCTCTCAAGTACGTGGTTGGACTAGATGACCTTTAGAGGTTCCTTCCAGCCCTACTTCTCTATGGTCAATCTCTCTCAAGTTCTAAAAAACACTTGAATGCTTTTTGATTTTGTAGGCTCTTTTTCATATTGTGTATATATATGGTACCTCCCCTATCCCACCAGTTCTGTCCTTGTCATCACAAGAGTTTCAGACCTGTGTTCTTTAGCCAGTTCATTGTTACTTGGTATACTCATATATACAAATCACTCAGAAGCTACTGCTTCTTAATACCAAAAGCAGATGGTTTTGGAGGAGGTGAGAAAATAAGTTCCCCATAAAGTTCACCATGAGGAACTGGATACAGTTCAGTCCCCTTAACACAAGGGTAGCAAAATGTGCTGCTAATGGACATTTCAAGACATGAACAAATACTACAGTTGACCTTAGTTGCTAGCTTGCCTGATGACTTGCTCTTCCCATTTTAAAAGCATAACACTATATTGCTTTGGTAAATAATGACAGGAAAATACTGAATGTAAGGTGGGGGGGGGGGGAAGGTAGTGCAACAACAATCCCCCTGCATAAAGGCAGGGAAATTCCCTGCAACTGTTCACATCCCACTGGCACCTACATGGAGCCTTGGATACCTTACATCCTATGTAGCAAAAGTCTGAACAGATAAAAGGATTCAATTACTTGTGCTTTGTAAAGATGGGGCAGGGGATATTTTATAGCTGTGACATCCAGGGCGAGATAGCCATATCATAGTCACCACTTGTGAAATAGGAGATCATCAGACAGCACCACACACTCCTGCCTCCCCCTTTCTGCTTGAGGCACTGGACTTGTATTAGTAACTACAGAACTCCTGAGAGAACGGCATTGGCCTATTGCAGTGTGACGGGAACATCACTCAGAGCAAGAAGGTTAGCCCCTCAAACTGAGCCTGGGTGCCGACTTGGCCAGCTTATTCCTGTGGTCCTCTCTCGTGAGCATTTGCCTCCATTAGGGAAATACTGCTCAGACCCAGATTCTTCTCCGTCTCATCCCGACTGGAAGAAACAAACAGAGCAGGACCACACTGATGAATGGGCAGCAGGGCTGTGGCTTTGGGAAACCAAATTAAGGAAAGAGGCAGGTTTCTATCCCGTGCTCAGCTGAATCCAGCTGGTCTCTCTCTCTCCCCCCCTCCTGTGCAGTATGAAGTTTCATTTCCACCTAGGAGAAATTTTACAACCTTTGCATTCTTAAGGAAGGGCACCTGAGCCTGAAAGCTTGCAAATATTATTATTAATAATCATCATCATCATCAAGCTGGTTTAATCAAAGAGAATCGCCTCTACCAAGAGGTCTCCCCCCTCCGGACAGCTCTCCCCTTCATGTCCAGTCAACTGCGGGTTCAAGCAAGAAGCACTGGGGCAGCGAGGTACACGTAGGAGCTCACCTGGGCTGCTGGGAGGGCACTTCCCACTACCGCCAAGTCCGCCGTGGTGGGGCAAAGCAGCAAGAGCAACTCGCGAGGAAGAGCCCTTTCAGGGAGGGGAAACCTGGGAGATGCCCGAGCCCCGCGAGGGGAGGTGCACCCCGGCGACCTCCAGCCCCGGGCAGAGTTGGGGTGCGGGAAGGGGACGGGATCTGCCACTGACCTCGGAGCCCGGCCGGGCGGGTAATGCAGCGCAGCCCTCCGCGCGGCTCCGGGGCGAGCGAGCGCCCGCCTGGCACCTCCTGCTCCTGCTCCTGCTCCTGCTCCCGCGTGACGCGCCGCGGGGCTCCGCGCTGCTCCTCCCCGGGGTGGCCCCGGCCCGCCAACAACGCCGGTGCCCAGGGAGAAGACGCGGTGGCCCTTCCAAGCAATCAGTGCCCTTTCAAGGCAGCCTGGGAGCCGCGGGGCGGGCACAGCCCGGCTCGGGGCGGGGGGTGGAGCCGCGCTGCGCGGAGCCCGGGGCTGTGGTGCTCGTGGGTCTCAGGCAGAGCCTTGGGAGGGGGCCGGGAGGGGCCGGCTCCCCGCGGGCTCCAGGTGTGAGGAGAGGAGCGGGCAACGGCAGGGCGAGGATCCAGATGTGAGGAGACAGGTAGGACGAGGCTGGCACCTGCCCTGGAAGCCTCAAGAAGGAAACCGCCTGTATCTGGGGCCAGGAAGGTGGTTTCCAGAAGTGCTCCCGGGGGCAACTGTTCTTCTGGTGCAGTTTACTACCTGCCGAGGAGTTGGGGCGTAAAGCTCACCTTATGGAAAAGGGCCGCTTTTCCCTAGCTTGCTTCTGCAGCCGTATGGCTGAGGGCAGGCGAAGCTCGGGACGTCCAAACCCCCTCCTAGCTTGGGCCTAGGATGCCCACCAAGAGACTTTGGAAATATCTGAAGCCCCTGGTAGGGGTGGAGGAAGTTTGTCGGTTGTAGGGCTACTTATGGTTCTGCACTGACTCACAGATTTGGCTTGGAGCACAAAAAATTTCTTTAAAAAAAAACAGATCTTCAAAAGGAGTCTGGACCCATGCTTTGCTGGGGTTATTTGATCCAGTGTCAGCTTTAAGCTTAAGCTACAGATCCAGATTCTTTTCTGTCGGTACAAGGACACCCTAAAGCAATGCAAGGACACTCTAAGGGTGTCCCTCAAGAGTTTCAGCATTGACCCAGTCATGGGAGCAATTTGCTTGCGACCATCCACCCTGGAGGTGCCAAATCCAGAACAGAGCACTGGCCTTCGAATAGCAACACAGGGCAGATGCAATGAAGAAACGCATGGTCAGGAAAAAGAAAACCTCCCATACCCAATCCTCATCGCTCCCCTGCCTCTGCTGCAGCAGATTGTTCAAAGCAAAGATCAGACTTATAAATCACCTACGCACTCATGTGACCTAGCCCCACCCCACTTCATTGTCTTCCCTTTCCCCGTTTTTTTCCTTTTCCTTCTTTCCCCTTTTCTCCTTCCCTTTTTTTTCCCCACTTCTTTTCCCTCTTCTTCCCTCCCCTCCTCCTGCTGGATGCAGCCATCAACACTCCGAAGGACAAACAACAACACTTAAGCTACAGCTTGCCATCATAATGTGAGGGGCCTCTAAATAAGGGGGAAAAAACTGACTCACTATCAAATTTTATAATAATCAGTTGGTAAAATTAAATGGGAAAATGACTCTCTAAATATGGATGTTTTTATTCTAATATGATAAAAATATACATACATTGGATTATTTTTATCATATGGGCCTCTTAAACTGGACGTACCTTAGGGCCTCAGAATGTCATAATTTGACACTGACTTGACCCTAGCTGTCTTTCCTGCCAAGAGCAAGGGGGCTGGATCTGATGATCTCACAAGGTCCCTTCTAGCCCTAAATTTCTATAACTCTCTGTGAATCTTCCTGCCTGGCTGCTTTCCTGCCCAGCCTTCTGCCAGGAGGTAGCCCTGCAATGAAGCAGCTGTTTGCAAGAGGGTGCCACTGGCTTCATAAAAGGCATGGAGAGGTGTCTCGCGTCTAGGAGGGTCAAGAACTGCTAGGCTACAGCTTGGGTTGTATATACCTGGCTAACTCTTCTCTAAGGATGCATCTACACATGCACTTTAATACACATTAAAGCATCACAAAAAACTATGCACTTTCACTAATACACATTAAAATAGGCTAATGTGCCTATTCTAATACCTCACAATGGAGGTACTAAATTTAACGTGCATTAGTAAAAGTGCAGTAATGAATGTGTAGAGGCGCCCTAAAAGCCCATGCTCCTCGCCACTAGAGAGAAAACATTTGTGCGTGGACCAGGCTTTGGTGCTGGGAAGCACCAAACCCAGGGTATGTTTCTAAGTCTGTTGTTGATTCCCTGTGTACCTACAAATGAGGTGTATCACCTCTTTGAGGCTCAGTTTCCCCATCAGTGAAATGGGATAAATGTTGCTTCCTTTATCTCTCTGTAGAATCCAGGGGCTTATCTTTCCTCTTATGTTCCTCTTGAAAGCGGAGGAGTGGGGGAAAAAATCCTGGTTCCACCCAGTTCGTTTTCCCTTTTGGCATCTGCTGGCTGCCACTATGACACATGCCTATTTGACACATGTTGGTAGTGTGAGCCTTCTGTCTACAGAGCAATGGTTAGCCCCTGTCCCCATTAATAGTATTGGCCAGTGCCAACTGAATTTGTAGGACAATAAAAAAAGCATGGAAGGGAGTGAGGGCCACAGGTTTCAAGCAAGTACACCAAGCGGGGACCAAGCAGAGTATGCTGCTGCGTGGTACAGGACCAAATAAACTATTAGCTTCTTTTAAACAGGGAAGCTACTGAAAATGCAACAAATGATTATTTGGGACAAATGACAACAAAACAGAGATGGTAGTGACGGTTAAAGGTTAATAACTAGTGTACCAAGGGGACTGCGCAGAGCACACTGCTGTGTGACACAGGCCTATTTGTCGTGGGCCCAGGCACACTAGGTAAACTATTAGCTTGGTTTAAATAGGGAGGCTTCTAAAAAGGCAACAACTAATTACTTGGGACAAATGATAACAAAACAGGGTCGGGAATGACAGTTAAAGGTTAATAACTAGTGAGCCAGGGGGAACACAGAGCAGAGCACACCGCTATGTGAGTTACTGGACAAGATAACCTATGATCTGACCCAGTAAATGACAATTCTTATAGTCTTATCTCATCTATGTTTGGAAAGTCTGCCTTTCTCAGTGCTTATAGAACTTCACCACTGCCATACTTCGGGCTTTGGTGTGGTACTGAGCTCTGTACATTGAGGCAATCATTGCAGAACCAGCATCTGGGTTATTTGAACCTTTGCTTGGAAAAATACTGCAGAAACAAAAAGTATGGGGTAGAATTACAATGACACAAATGGAAGTTTGGCAGATAGCTTCCTACTCTGTTTTAGTGACTCTGTGAATCTTCACCTATGCACATTAATACAGCAGATGAAATAATCAATTAAAAATAATTCAAGAAGCAATAGTTTTATTAGACAAATATTTCATGGTTCAGGTTGTTCTTATTGTTGCTTCTTGCATACCAGGAATTTTCCAGTGGTAACTTATGCTACAGGACTTTGATCCAGAGAAAATGGGCTTTATCTCTTCACAGCTACAGGCAGACCCCTGCCTTCTGCCTGACTTCAGGCTAATAGGATTAACAACCTCTCTCCAGAAATATAGAAACTGAGCTGGCTGATGTTTGAAAGTTTAATTAGTATTGGTTAGTGGCATGATTATTGCCAGCATAATTAATACTGCTAAAAGCCCTAATCCAGCATTGTTCTTGATGGTAGAAAGATAACATAAACCAACGTAGGTTATGCTGATTTTTTACCCTAAAATGTGTGCTGTTTTAACTATGCTGTAAGTGAAGTTTCAAGGCTCTCTACTATAGGCAGTCTCTAAGAGAAAAATAAAAGCATAGTTGGCTGTAAATGCTGGTGATGGAGGTTTCCAGTTTTCTCTAATGAGATTTTATTAATGTATTTGCTTATTTATTTATTAATTCATCTAAATTATTATTTCTAGCCTCACATAAATTGGTGCATGGTGTGGTCTTTAGGGTTTGCTGATCAGTCACTTTGGAGTTGCTAATCCAGAAGCTAACTGTTTCTCTTGTATTGTTCTTGTCATCCAAATAGGGCGTCAAGCATGCATGGCAATGACACAGCTCCTTCACAGCATCTGTATGGTGAGTGCTTCTGTTCATGTTAGTTTTCTAGTGAGTTGACTAAACAACAGGGGACAATTAGCAGAAATGAAATTTTAAAATGTAAGTAGTTGTAATATATATGCAAGGCAATTAAAACCATACTTTTGCTTTGCCTTATTACGAAGTCTTACTTCAGCCACTGAAATGTGCTGACTGCCATCAATGGATGACATTTGTTTAACTATTTAAAAAAACACAGCGGTATTTGAAACACTGAAAGGGTGCCATAAGGTGTTCTGTTCTTGGTTAATCGTCTGGCACAGGCCCTAATCCCAAAAACCCTTATGCATGATTTTAATTTAGTTATATGGTTGTGTTTGCAATCTTGGCTCGAGAGAGCACATACAAGAACAAAAACTTGTAGAAAGAACCTGTTTAGCATAAAAGAAGGAGAAATGGGGAATGAAACTTAGTATCTTTTGAAAGATTCGTACTAAGGGGCTAAAAAAAAGTAGAATTGACAAGAATCCAAAGGTCTTACACTGATTTAAACTTGTTTTTGCACTGGATTCTTATTTTCCCTACCAAAGATTGAGAGGTGTGGGAGGGAGAGTATATGCACATTTTACCTCTGTTACTTCACAAAGTGGGACAACGGTCTTGTACATTTATAGGATATTGGAAGAAAAGGAAATGGAACATCTTTTTATACCCAAAACAATTCTAACGTGGGCCTAAGGGATTTTGATGAATTTTAAATACAAAAAGGCTGGATGGATACTGTAATCTGTCCTAAAATTCAGTTATGGACTGACAAAATTCTGTTACTTTGCAAAGATAAACTGACAGCTTTCTGGCATCTTCAAGGTCTGCTGTTTCGTTCTGGCCCCCTAAGATCCCCTTCTATACTGGGAGTATGTGCCATGTTAGAAAATACGTTAACTAAAGTGTTTTAACTCATGTGATACAAAACAAGATTTCATTCTTAATGTGTATAAAAACAGTTGTGTTTAAAAGTTAGCTGGTTGTGATTATCATCTGAATTCCCTGTCTACACTAATATTAAAGGCAAGGATTTTCTGGATAGTTGGGATAGTTAAAAAGGCTTTTGACTGTAGCACTACACACTAACGTTAACTTATGTTTAATATGTGTTAATTGCCCTGTTTCCTAGCATGATTCTTTTTTTTTTTAACTCCCAGTGTAGACCTGGCTTCAGATGCATTCTGTCAAACTGCCTTGAATCCACAAACCCAGCTGTACTGGTTTCTTGACTAATTACCATTCTAGAAATATCTCCACATTCACTAAGAATGACTTGTTTGTTTTCAGTAGCAATGGAGACACTGTCACAAAGACTGTGTTGTATTAGGGCTGTACTTTCCTCTTCTAACAAAGAACCTTATTGAAAGAGGGTAGAACCTTGCTTTCCAAAGTAGGTCTATGCAAAAAGGAAGCTGGAACCCCCCAAAATAATGACTTATATGCTTTCTTAATCACCTCTACTGGGAATTTTCCCCCTTTCATTTCTGGAGTCACTGGAAAGTTGCCTGTAACCTATTGGGTGCTCAAGGTCAGCAACTCACTGGTAACCTCCAGAAATAACCAACTTGCCATTTTTAGCTAGTTATCCCTGTAGTTACATGTATGTGTTATTCTGCTGGTAAAAATTAATTGAGCAGAACTGACTGGTTTTTTTTTCCTTTTCTTTCTCAATGTCACAGTCTTGCATTATTGGTCAAGATAACAAAGTTAAGAGGTTTGCATTTTTGTGGAGAAAAATTTATTGAATGTGCAAAGACTTTTTCATGTACTTAAGCTTTGCATGTGACTAATTCCTTTGATAATCACTTGCTGAATGACCATGGCCACAAAAATAGGGCAACCATATTATTTTTAAGGAAATCTAGGTTGGGTAAAGAAATCTCGGATGGGAATAGGGGCACACACACGTGCACACACACACATGTCCTCCTCCAGCCTAGCACACAGCATATGCAGGGGAAATTGCTGTGCTGCCTGTCGGCCAGCCTGCCACTCAGCTCCTATGCACAGCACTGCCAAGCAAACGTTCCTTTGCCCCACAGTGGTCACTGAACGCCCCCTCCCCCTCATTCCCTGGCAAGGAAACCTCTGGCTGCTGCAGTGACATTTGCCCCCTGCAGTCAGCGGCCTGCTCTGCCCACCAGCTCCTGCCCGAGTTTGCGGGGAGGGGCAGCTAGAACCTGGCAGGCACTGAGCTGGGGAGACAGGAGTAAGGTGGACACACACACACATGTGTGTGCGTGCCTCTGCATCCTTCTTCCTGTGTGGATTCACATGCATGCACGCTTGTGGAGAGCAGCAGCCAGGGTCCTATCCAGCACATATGCACATGAGGGCACTGAACTCACCGAGCCCCAACCCCATGGTTCCTAGAAATAGTTAAATAAATGTCATCAGCTGATAGCAGGCAGCACATTATGGTGTCTGAAATAAAACTTTGCAGTAAAGCAGGGGTTTTCAACCTTTTTTAACAAGTGTACTCCTGTCTCAAAGTTTCAGCTCATTTACTTGTTTATATTTTTTTCTTGTTTTTAATGCTACCCATTATGTGATATAAGGTAGGCTATACTAATTAACATTAAATGCATTATTAATATATGCATTAATATAGATATAATTAAGGGCATGAGCTATCTCTCTCTCTCTCTCTCCCTAGCTCTCTCTCTATCTTATGCCCAGGAGGAGGGCATGGGGGGGTGTACCCCCCAGATCTGCATGTGGAGCAGAGCAGGCTGCTGCTGAGGGCTGGGCTTCAGGTGCTGCCAGGCTCTTCTCAGCAGGGGGCTGGGATGGGTTGGGCTGCCCATGGGGCAGGCAGTGGTGGCACTGGGAAGTGGCCTATGGGGGTGGAGGCTGTGGCCAGCCCGAAATTCACTGTAGCCCCCCCACAGGCCTCCCTCCTTGTGCCACTGAGCATAGCCCCGGCCCAGCCCCCACACCAGGAAGAGCCTGGCACCACCCTGGTCACAGCCCATAGCAGCAGCCCAGCCTTGCCCCATGAACAAATCCAGGAGCACATGCCCCCCCAGGCCCTCCTGGGGTGTGTGCAGTGGCAGGAGGCGCTCCTCCCTTGTGTCCCCCAGACAAGCCATGGCTCTGTCCTGTGCCCTGCCACAGCTGTGCAGCACCTGCCCCTGACTTAGCCCCACTCTCTCCCTTACCACTGGGGCTTCGATCTGTACCCCTGCCCCCTATGCCCCTTCCCTCAACTATCCATCTAATTTCCTATGCAAGCAGACTTTACCCAGAGACTTAATGGCCTTGTTACATGGTAGTTTTAGGTGGCTTCTGAAGCTCTTAACCCCTGGATTGGCTGTATGTTGACACCTTTTAACTGGTTTAAAACACTCATTATTTGCTTTAAAGTTATGCCACTCCAGGGCAGGATTATCACTAATGTTCTTAATTTTGCTCCTGTTACATTAAGATGTGACCACTCCAGACAGCTGTTTCACCCAAATTGAAGTTCTTCATCATCCCAGGATGCAGTGGCCCCTACTGAGTCAGGGCAAGTGGGGACATGGGGGTGCAGTAGTGCTGTGCACAGCGCCTCAGTCCCAGGCACATTGGGTAGAGCGAATGCCATTGCTCTGGAGTGCCAGGCAGCTGCAGTGCCTCCCACTGCTGCTGGGACCAGCTCATACTGCTCCTATTTGGCCGAACAAGTTAGTCACAGCAGCGATGGTAGGTACTGCTTGCTGCTGCTGAGACCAGCTTGCTCTGCCTTGCAGGAGCATCAAGCTGGTCCTGCCCCTAGTTCCTGGTCCTGCCACAGCTCACCAAGCCTCTAGTGGCAAGTCACAGCTGTGCAAGTGAAAGTCAGTCAGAGCAGGTTTTTGCCTTAAGGTGAGACAGGTCCACTAAGCCAATTAACATTTGAGCAACTTTCAGCATAAGGTTTAACAAGGCCCTAATACAGAAAGGCAGTCCTTTCCTTGTCTAATCTGCGCTCATACAGCTGATCATCAGTTCTGTGGGCATTCCACATGCACCTCTGGAAAACCTTTCTGAGCCCTGTCTGATAGAGAAACAGCAGTGACTTCATTGTGTTGGTAGTTTTTAGTAACTGGGTAAACTTTCAGCTAAGGATGGGTTGAAGAAGAACAACCAGAAAAAAATACTTCCACTATCATGGTGGACTAAGTGAAAGTTTATAGATAAATATTTTTGAGATGTTATTTGCCTTCTCAAAAAAAATACCTAAAGTTTTCTGCTGAACCTGATGGGAGAAGAAATGTAATAGGCCATTGATGCTGAACCTGAAATTATTTATTGTACTTTTTGCTCTCTGTGTAATAGTTTAGATAGAATACTGAACACTCCCCAGCAATTTGTATGCTTTAATGTCCATCATAGTGTTTTCCTTTAAGTAATCTTCTAAATGATGTGAAATACATGTCACCTTGCACTTTTACATGCTAATGACAGACCAACTGCACTGTGGTTGCAATAATTCTGTTAGGCATTTCAATTACTTGCTTGCAACATTACAGAACGTGCAAACAAAGAGAACCGTTTATCAAGCTGTTTTACATTTAACTAATTTAAATTATATTTGAGGCAGAAATAGCTGACCAAAAAGTAGGGAAGAAAAATAATAAGGAAATAACTCCATCTAGTGTTCAGTATTTAAATTAAGACTGGGATTGTGAGTATCCTTTCTTTGTCCCTTGCAGTGGGCTCAGACTGTGATGAGGACAAACAGAACACTTAGAATGTTCTAAATACATGTTAAACTCCAAGAGTCCAGACATCTATGTTACTTCACATGCGCTTAAACTTCCTGGAAAATTTCAGAAGCATGCTGGGACAATCAAGTACTATTTTGAGCTGGTCATCCTTGAATCAGTTCAATGTTATGTGTGGACACAGTATTCTGTGTTGGTCCTCTAGGTATTCCAAACTGTGCCGCTCCTCACCTCCCCAAGCCAAGTATGGCAACTGGGCTGCTCTGGGATGCAATTAGGACTCTATTGCCAAAAGTTCTATTGTCTACAGAGACCACAGTTTACAGGGGGAGGGCAGCAGAAAGCTTCTGTGTCAGTTTTACTTCCATGCTTGGGACCCTTGGACCAAACCTTATCTGCAGGGGGAAGAGGAGGGGTAGCCAGGGTCTATGGTGAGAGGTGCAAGCTTTGTGCCCCCTGCTTGTGGTGGGTGGGTGGTTATGACTGTAGCAGTAAACACACACTTGTCATTGCTGAGTGGTGGCACCTAATGGGCACCTAATAGAACAGAATGAGCATGGAATTGACAGCCAATGTGAAGTGAATTAGCCCATTAACTGTTAATTAATCCTCCCTCTATGCTACACTTTTGAAGCTAATCAGTGACATTCTTGGAATGAGTCAGGTGTTATGTCTGTCTCTCCCTGTAGGCACAGTCACACACAAGTTACTGCAAGGTGAAGGAGGGCAGTGCTTTACAGTACTTCAGGTGCTCCACAGTAAGTGCCTGTAGGCATGCTCTTACCCTACAGTAAACAAAAGCTCATCTGAAATAGCTTACCCCTCAATGGAAAAAGACCTGTGCTTTTGCATCTCTCTCTGACATACACATGGGTGCATACTTACATAAAACTGTAGCCAGTCATTTCTTAGCCTTTGTGCCTTACAAACCATTCCAACTAAACAGTATAGGGGCTGATCAATTTTCCTCTGTCGCCATTGCTTGGGCAGATTTTTCCTATTGTTTCCAGCTATCTTAATTCATAAAATATCTGGATTCTACCCTCCAATTAGACAGAAAGAAGAATGGTTAGAACACTGTCAATTTTAATCAGATATGTGACTGATCTATAGCTCAAAGCCCTTCTGGATAACAGCCACTGAAACCTACTGAAAATAATAAGAATGGAAGAGGGCCTCCCTACTGCATCTTTGTGTGTGTCTCATGGGGCATGGCTGTACAAACAAGTTACTATGAGGCACATGTGAATAGGGCTTTACTGCATGCACTATGGTAACTGTCTTTACTGTGCATTACATGAAAAATAGTTTGTAGTAGTATACCAATTGAGGACTAAGGCACTGTGGATTAGATTGCATCTACCACAGGGTAACAGCTTAAACGTGAATAGTTATGGCAGAGCAGGTGATGTGCTTAAAACTCTGGTACTTTTTCCTCACTATAACATTTTTGTATATCCGTTTCTAAACTGGGCTGGTAGCTTTTTGTGTAAAAGAGTATATTTCTTAAAATTTCTTTCTATAAATTTCCCAGCAGAGGGCTCCTTCTGTCTCACAACATAAGTAATTACACACCTGCAAACAGTGTTAATTAACTTTCCAATTTATTGCCTATAAACAGTTACAGTTAATTTTTAAAGTGCATTAATATCGTGCATGGTGATGAATATTTTAATTCATTGTAGATTTGACATAATTTGGGAAGACCTGCTGGGCAATGATAATAATAGTAACCACTTTCTAGTTCTCCTTTGTCACATGGCCAAAATACCACACAATCTCCCTTCATCCTCACTTAAAAGTTAAAAGTATTTCCATTCTTAATGCATTCTCCCATGTCTCCCCATCAGATCTTGGTGTGGATCTTTACTTCACATTAGTGGTGTGTTATATGCTTCTGCAGTATACTTTCTACCTTGCTGCTATTTCATAGCAGATAACCATTCCCCATCAACTGATCTTCCACAGTTGCCTGTAATTGACTTTAGTCCAACTAAAATGCTTGATTTGAAAGCGTTCATGGACATTAGAGTAACGTTTTTGTTTTAAGTGTGTTCATATTCACACCTGTAAAGCAAGCAAAGCTCTTACCTATAATCTAACTCCCCTAAATTAACACTTACATTTAGACTTCAGTCCAAATGTTTGTATTTTCAGCTATGGGTTCTGACAAATACTGTTTGCTTCTTTGTGTTATTTCTCAGTGAGAATGAGACAATTGCATTCACCAATTGTTTGCTTAATACTGCATAACTCTTGCTGCTTACCTCCTCCATAGCATGAACGACTGGTGCCTCCCGAGAGTGGGTGGGCACAATTTGTGGGTGGCAGCATTGGCAGCCCAGTGGCAAGAAGTGACTGTCCACAGAAGCCAGTGACAGCATTGGTGGAGGAGGCAGGGAAAGAGTGTTGTGAGCAGCAATAGGCAACCACCCACAGAAGCCACTGTTGGCATTGGCAATGGCTAATCTTATAGGGGGCATGTAGCCCCCCCCCCGCTCCGTACTCTCCCTACAAGTCATCTATGCTCCATAGTGCACTTCTGTGACTATGAAACAATTGCAGTATTCTTGGTAGGAGGTTATCTCTCTGGGTTCCTGGACACATGCAGGGAGGCTGCTCTGATGCATTATAATTACAGCGCATCAGAGGAGACTCAGTTGAGTCTGGTGGAGTGTATTAATTACCATGCTTCAGCAGACTCCAGTGTCACATGTATCATCATCCCTGCACTGAAAAATGGGAGCCGGGAACTTTAAACTTTAGCTCATTCAACAAGCTTTAGTTCAAAGCACCCCACTGCCATTTTTCAGCATAGGGACGCTGATATATGTGAGGTTCTGGGAACTTGGACCCATACTGTTCAACATTTTCATTAATGATGTGGATATTGGAGTCAGGAGTGGACTGGCCAAGTTCGCTGATGACACCAAACTTTGGGGCAAAGCATCCACGCCAGAAGATAGGCGGGTGATCCAGGCTGACCTGGACAAGCTCAGCAAATG
>NW_017728947.1:18836449-18871251 GCF_001723895.1 Crocodylus porosus
ACTTCCTGCCCTTTGGGCAGGGGGCTGGACTCGATGATCTCCCGAGGTCCCTTCCAGCCCTGATGTCTATGAAATCTATGAAACTTTTAATTAGAAGGGGTCTTGGAGCTGTGCTAATTAAAGTGCTGCCCTATCTCCTGGAGCACATCTATAAATGCCCTCTGAGTTTTGTCTGTGCAGATAAATACATTTTTACCCCCTACCTTACCCATTTAGCTATTACATCGGTTTTCTAGGCAATCTAATCAGTTGTTCAAGAATATATACTCAAGTTTTGCTGTGAAGTTTTTACAAGGTTCAACTTTGCATAGTTTTAATGAGCATGATCTTTAGTTAACTGCTTAGATATAAATTCAGGAACAGCTCTGTGAAGTGTACTAAACCATTTTAAATGGGGCAGGATCACCCTCTGCTTGTTGGAGTTGTTGATAGCAACTGCTTTTTCTCAGTCCAGATCTGAACTGTGATTCAGAGGCAAGGTATGAGAGAGGTCCCTGCTCTTGCAAAAGTTTTAAGTGTTTGTAGGTTATGAATACCTTATTATTTTTGATAAATGATATTATGCTTTCTTATCTGCCCTGTTGCTTGAAAGTTCCCAGCCATAATGTTCACATAAGACCTGATTCTAGGTTTTCAGTGCACTTAGGTGTCACATCCAGACATGGGTGGATGTTTGTTTCCCCAGGAATAACTAGCAGTGGCGCACCTTATGCCACTGCTAGTTGTCCTTGGGGAACACCTGTGCCATGCATGTCTGGTGCATGGCAAGTCGCCCTGGGTGGGATAGAGGAATCTCGGCCCAGCAGTCTTACCTGGTTTTGGGCAACACATGCTGCTGCCATGTACAGTGCTCCACTTTTTTCAGCAGGTTTTTTTGACCCCTGGATATCCTGGGGGCTTCCTGGGGCTGCAACCACGTCGCTTCTGCTGTGTGGAGCCTGGCCGGAAGCAGAATATGGCTTCAGCTGGCCAGGCTCTGGCTTTGGGCAGTGCATACTGTCACCATGTGCAGTGCTCCGCTTTTTTTTTTCAGCGAATTTTTTTGACCCCTGGATATCCAGGGATTAAAAAGACCCTCTGCACTACTCCTTTGCAGCATGAGGAACAACTGAACATGGCATATGTTCAGACATGTCTGAGGTGCCACATACCATACGGCTGTGCTTTTCTGGATGGAGCCAAAAAGTTAACTAAATTTAGTGGAATTTTGGCTTTCCAAGGTATTCATGTCTGTTTCTTCCTTAATAATAGATTTATTAAAGACAAATAATGTATTTTGTGATTTTTTTCCTGTTTTCATAATATCATTTTGCATTATGGCAGAATGTTTCATATTATGAATATTGGAAATCATGATCTGTTGCCTGGATGTAATTAGATTAGATTAGGTAAATGATGATTTTTCTGTTTTATGGATTGAATGGACATGAAAGCACTGCTAATACAAACATGTACAGATCATTTTAAATGTTTATTTTCATGAATAGTAATGTGTATGAGCTTTGTGTTTCACTATCCATAAATGTTTTGCCCGTAAAACTTCAGAAAGTTCACAGAAAATCAGCACAAAAGAGGCACATACATTATTAAAGCACATTTACTGAAAGTTTTGAATTTAGATTTCCAAGAAAGTTTTGTATTATCGTGTACGAATTGAGAGTACAAGAAGGACAAAAGAGACTCTCCCTCATAGGGAACATGTGATGTTAAAATCAGCTGTAACATTGTGCAGCCTAAAACATCATGACTTTTACTGTGCTGAAGTTTATAGTGCTAAGATTGGGGATAATTGGGAATGGAGTTGGTGATAGAACCCAGTTCTTTCTGCTCCAAAACAGCAGGCCTCTTCTGCTCCTGGTTCTATTCTGTTTAGTAGTTCACAATGTGCAGCTTATGAAGCACAGTTATGAAATGTTTATTTCAATCAGAATTGCTTTGCGTATACAGGTGTACACACGCAGTTAATTCCAATACTTTGCCTGGAATCTGTATACATCCTTTATTGTATTGGATGAGTACAAGAATCACTGTTCTAAGCCAATAGTTTATAATAAAGCAAATTTATTCATAAAAAAGAAGTTGCATCTTTGGTTATTTGATGAATGAATTGTTTATAAAAGAAACTGCTTATCTTTCTGGGATCCTATGATCTCTGCTTGACTTCCTGCCCCTGGGGCAGGGGGTTGGACTTGATGGTCCTCTGGGGTCCCTTCCAGCCCAAATGTCTATGAAATTTATGAAATCACAATCTTATTGAAATTCCAAGATTGACAAAACATGTAATATACTCATGTACACCAAATACACAAATACAATTCATTTAAATGGAAACATATCATAGAGATTTCTCATCATGCACATATTACAGAAGAAAAGGATATAGTTTAGTCTGAAGTCTGCTATAATTTGTTAGAGCCTGAAAATAATTATGTACATATTTGCCTTTGATATTGGGGGTAGTTCTGCATGTACATGTTTGCAGGATTAGGGTCTTACTACCAGACAAGAGACCTATATGCTCCTGGATGTTCAGGAAACCAGTTTAGTTTGCTGAACTGGTCAAAGGAATGAGCATTTCATTACACTCGGCAATGTTCCATCACCCAATATGATTGCTGAAAAGGAAAATGCTAATGGGTCCAATAGGGGCTAACCTTTTCTATAATGTGCTGGTTCTAAAAATATTTCAACCCTAATGAAAATGCCCAAGGATGAGATGGGTGGGGGATATCAGGTGGTTGAACCTTGGTGCCAAGGAGCCCAACTAAATGTATTTGCAAGTAGACCCTAATGTGTGTGAGCTGAATTCATACTTGAGCTTGCCCTCATACTGAGAACTAGGTGCTTTTACTAAAGTTGACTTTCCAGTCCCAGGCAAATAATGCAATTAAACCTTTTAGTATTACTTTTGGTAACTATGGGTCAGATCATATGTTTATGATCACCAAAGTCACTAAATATGATCCTATTCTAGCTTTTGTAACAGCCAAAATTCTGCTAAGGCACCTAGATTCTTTATGGACTTTCATTTGAACCTTTTTGCATGGGCCTGAAAAAAAACCAACCTGGGCAACTAGACTCGGTCTGCTGTTCATGCTCAGAAGTAATCTACTGTGAGCACATAGGTATAAAGGCTCCACTTACACTTTATGATCCAATTCAGTTTGGTAATTCACTTACATTCTGACTAATTCTCCAGATCCTTTGTCAGGTAAAACATGCTCAGACACTGTTTGATGTTGAGATCAATGTGGTGGTGGTGGTGCTGCTGCTTACCTTTTGCTCACTAGCGCAGGTCTTAAGGCAGTTGTCAGGAAATGGGTTCTAGGCCCACCTCACCCTACGCAAATTTGAACTCACATTTCCTAATTCTCTTGCTTGAGGACATTTTGAGTTTTGGCCTCTGCTGTTATTTCTTTTGCCTGACCAGTGGCTATCTAATGTTAAATGCATTATGCCAGGGAGCAAACAGGAGAAAATGTACCCATAGTGGTTTGATACTTGGTAGTGGAGGAGGAGAGGAATTTTTGAGTTTCAGCCTCTGCTGCCAAGACAGAGGCATTTGGATGAACTGGGTAACTAGCCCCAGAAGAAGAGAGAAGCAGGTAAAACTCAGGATTCCTTCTTCCTGGGAAAGTGTACTTCTCACTAGGGTACACAGTCATGCTCCCATGGGCTCTGTGATCTTCACATTCCTTTCCATCCAGTGTCCCAGTTTTAGTAGGAGGTGGGGAGAGGTGTCAAGTCCTGCCTACTTCATGGCCTGGCGCAATTGGCACCAGAGGCATAACAAAATAAATGTGGGGCAGGGGGAATGGAAGAGGGAATTATGCTGACCATTATAAAACAGGAGTGGGGGTTCAGGATCATACCTGTCCCTGCTCTCTGATCTCAGGTAGCAGCTGCTACAGCTCCTCTGTAGCAGTGTGAGCTTGCCTACTGTAGCTGAGGGATGGGCTCTCTGCATGCTGGTTCAGCAGCCCAACTGGTGCAGACTCTCCAGTGCTGTTCCTGATGCCCCATTCGTTCCCCTTCCCTCTCCCCCCGCAGATATGCTTCTGGGTGAAGGACTGGACATCCCAAGGCAAAGCCTATAAAGTGGGGGAGGCAGGGCGCAGATGGAATATATTTAATTTGTTTCCACTTCCTCCAGATACACTACAGGGCATGGGGCTGCACCTGACTGTCTCTCTCTGTCCCATCTGCACATGGTTACATCTCCCATGGAAAAGACTTCTGGGGCTGGAGGGGACCATGCTAATACTCTCTCTAAGTCAGTGCCTGGGGCCAGTACTCCATTTGTCCCACTATAGTTACACCATTGATTGGCACTGCCCTAAGAAGTAGGTATGGGTACAAACCCATTCAGGATGAAGTGGGCCTAGAAATCAAGTTTCTCACTTCCTGGGCAAGTGCCTGAATCACCAAGCTATTAAGCAAATCATAGGATCATAAGGACCTCGAGGGTCATCTGCATGCAAGGTCCTAAATCATCCCTGTCCAATGCTTATCCAGCCTCTTCCTGAGATGCTCCAGTGAAGGAGATTCCACTACTTCCCTGGGCAGTTCATCCGCTTTCTTGTTCTAACAGTAAGGAAGTTTTTCCTGGTGTCTGATCTAAATCTACGTTGCTGAAATTTAGAGCCATTGCTTCAAGTCCTACCATCTGTAATGATGGAAAAGAGCTGTTTTCTCTTGTATTTATGGCAGCCTTTCTGATATTTGAAGATTGATATCATTGCCTCCCTTTTCCAGCTTTTTCTCTAAGCTAAACATGCTTAGCTCTCTCAACCTTTCTTCATACAGCCTGGCTTCTAACCTCTTTATCATTTTTATCGCTTGCCCTTGGACTCTTTCTAACTTCTTCACATCCTAGATCCGTAAAGAGACTTTGATTATCTGCAGGTTAGATATCTATGTTAATTACATAAGTTCATTTGCTGTTATTGTGAAATAATTAAATTAAAATTTAAAACATTGCACTGAATTATAGCTAAAAATGTTAATTAAGTATCAATGTGAATAATGTTCAAGACTGAAGAGTTCTTCTCCTTTTATCCCAGAACTTAATGAGAGGAAGAAAAGGGAGGCTAGAATAGCTCAGGAGAGAGGAGAAAGTTAGGGGGTACTTGTTCCTAAACAGAGTGTATGTGTGTGTGTGCGTGCATGCACGCGTGCGTGTGTGTGTGCAGATCTTGATTCTTCCAGGGAAGGGTGGCAAAGAGCTCCTTATGCCTTCCCTTTCTAATAAATGACATCTTTATGCAATAAAAGGGTATGTTGCCACCTACACAAGGGTATTTTTGGCTTGATGGAATATTTGACCACAGTTGATTGTGGTCAAATAATAGGCAGTCAATTAATGTTATTTGAATGGCCAGTTGATCAGCTTGCCAACCCTGGAGAGACTTAGTCATCACCAGGAAGAGTGGGACTACCCCCTCACCTATCTTACATGTAGTACTCCTGTTGATGCAGCCTAAAATTGCATTTGCTTTTTCATGACTGCATCGCACTGCTGACTCGTATTGAGCTTGTGATCTACCAAAACCCCTACAGGACATACTCCTGTTAAACCCCACTTGAAACCTCCTAGCATTCTGTCATTGATCCATTTATAATTACCCTTTGGTTTTGGTTACTGGGCAAATTATCTGTCCTCTTTGTAGTAATTTTAACTAGCACATATTCTTCCCATTTGCTTCTGAGAAGGTCATATGGGACTTTATTAAAAGCCTTACTAAAGTTCCTGTACACTGTATTCCCTTCATCTACCCAACTAGTTACTTTGTCAGAGGAGATTAAATCAGTCTGACATGGTTTGTTCTTAACAAATCAATTCTGATTGCTAAAGTTCAGGCTTTTCCCCTCTAGATTTTTATAAAGTGACTTCTTTATAGTTTACTTCAGTAATGTACCATTTAGAGGCATAACTTATACCATATTTTCTTGTATATAGTATGCTCCAGACTAAAATGTGAACCTTGTTATTGAAAGGTAGAATGAAGAAAAAAATCTTTCCTTATAGCTTAGTAAGTAACTAAGTAGCAGCAGTTAGGCAGCCAAGCTTGCTAATTGTTCTGCTCCCTGTGAGTTGCCTGCAGATCATCTTTTCATTTTTGGCCAGTAAGTGGAAAAAATGGCTTTTATAATATTTCGAGCATATACTGCATGCTGTAATTTTCAGCCACTGTTTTTTGGGAAAAGATGTATGTTGTATATGAGAAAATACGGTAATTTTGGGAATCTGGGAAAAGATGCTGTTTAGTTTCAAGAAGCCAGGGGTGGCTGTTGGGGATGGCTGAGCAACAGAGAATGCAGGTTGGGAGGAAATGCCAAGCACTGGGGAGCAGGGGTACACATTACTGCATGATGCTGATACCCTGTTTAAATATTAAGGTCTAATAAGGTGTTGGTAACATGCCAAAAAAGCTGGTAACATGTCAATTTCTTCACTGATACATTGAAAAAAGTTTTTGGGATAAAATGCAATGTGGAAGTGAAGTTAAGGTAAGTCTTTATAACACTTAAGAGATATAGCCATTCTTCTGAAGGTATATCATCATTTTCAAATCTTACATCTACACAAGAAAATAACTTTGGGGCTTAATCCTATGACCTCACTTGAGGTGAATGGATGGTGCCAGAGCAAACAGTGTAACCTTGTTTATTTAGTGGATTATTCCATGTATGTTATAGACACAATTTTCTGTATGTTTTTAGATTTGGCAAGTATAAATTATCTATGAAAGAATAATACAAAAAATTTTAAAAACCTTGTTCTGAGACATAGTTATAATGGCAATTCTAAGATATAGAACCATATATTTCTTTAAATCCATCTTTCCTGAGCAGTGAATGAATATAATTCTTCTATGCAGATTTAATTTTTCCAAGATCATTTACTGACTTGATTCAATCTGTACTTTAGCCCTAGTTTTGCAAAAGCAAAAAGGCATTCTAATAAGAACATCTGCTGAGAACACCATCTATGATACAGAGAGACTTTTCTTGTGGAAGTGTTCTAGTAAAATGTGAATTATGTTTATAGTTAAGAAACTTAAATTTAATATCCTTTCAGAGCCATCGATTCTATATGTTTACAGATACAGGGTTTAATATATTATAATACCAAGTTAAAGTCTTTGTGTGTGCCCCAAGACCTAATGGTCTGATCTTTTGAATGATTTAATGTAATAAAATTTGCAGAGTGCCTCTAGACATTGTCCAGATGCTCAGGATTAGTGATATCTGTAGTTTGTCCATTATCTCTGCTGCAGAACCTTACTATGTTGATTGATAATTTCCTGTTTTGTTTTCTACCTACCTAGCCTCACTTTGGTTAAAATAAAATATTTGTAAACTAGTTTAATAGTTATTTCATGTATATACAAATTCCATTTTTAGAGCTGAAATATTTAACCACAATATGATATAGACTTCTCCTAGAAGAGTTTCAGTATGATAACAGAAAGGCTTATGACTTCTGAAATCTAGAAAGTAATAATTCTGTGAGTGCGTGTGCAACTATGTGTGTAGGAACATATGCATGTGTTTGTATATGGTTACACTCTTGCCCCAGATTGTAACTATATTTTGGATATCTGCCTATTAAACACATAACACACAGTTTTGCAGTGCTTTTATATTATTATTATTATTGTTGTTGTTGTAGACAGCCTATGAATATCATTGTAATAATCCTACTTATTTACTGTCTTGCCATCTGTTTTTGATATACACATATTTGTTGTATACTCTAGTATTGCTCAATTGCCCATGGTGTCTTCCTTTTCATTTAGGGGAGGTTTGCATACTTAAGTTTTTACTGAGAAATACCTAATTCAGCTATGTATGGTATATTGCAGACTCTTGCATTCTTAGATTGTATGTTACAATATTTTGTATCTTTAAAAATTAATAAACAGAGACAATATATCAATGTAAGATTTAATTTGCTACAGCTGTAATTTTAACGGAAATGTAGGACTTGAAGTAATTGTTCTTAATTGCCTGGTTCTAAATTACAGTATAACTGGTGTGAGGAATTCTTGTTTCCTTTGACTAAATTATTCAAAGTTAAAATGTATAAGAATTTATAAACATATGTTTAGACTCTTTATTTAAGGTTCATTCTTAGTTAAACAAGTTAATTTCAGAAAATGTAAAGAGAAGGCATGTTTCCCATTCCACACAAAATGCAATAGGGGAAAATAAATTCAGCAGAAAGCCTCCCTTTTTTTCAGGAACTGCTACTAGGATACACTGTACCCAGTATTTCCTGGTGGTTTGAAATATGTTCAATCTAAAGATGCCAGCATTTGCTTTCCCCCACTTATTTTCATGCTTATTTGTCTCAAGGACAGCTTTTTGCATCTCATTATGGTTCCTTGCCTATAAGAATCCTATACTGTACTTTACTAGAAAAAAGTTAATGGCTTACTTATGAAGAGAGTGAAAGCTTGTGCTCAGTAAAAAGTAAAGAGTACTGAAAAATTATAGGGGTTTGACGCTAACAAAAGTGGAAGTAGCTCAGACAGAGAGTGCATTATCCCATCTGAGCATCTTCAGTGTATGACCTGTAGGTCAGATCAAGTTCACAGATCCAGCCTATGACTCTGGGGGGTTTGGCTGTTATGGCTCTGGTGGGCATCACATGAGCCATGACTAGGTACTACATTGCAAGCATCAGCCTGCCTCCAACCTGAGCCAGGTTTTTTGGTCTGCCATTTTAAAAAGTTGCCAACTGTTGCATAAAAATGTTGTAAGTTATGATGACACAAATCAGACCTTGTTTGTTTAATTCTCCCTCTTTCATGGGATGTTCAAGATTAGCTTAGGGCCTGAAAATGGGACTTCTGAATTTTCAGGGCCCTGGTCTTCTTGTTTTTCAAATAAAAGAGCAAGCCAGATTAAGGCAAGTTCTTTCTGTAACAGAGTAAACTCATGAGGACTATTTGGCTTTTTCATAAATTATATTTTCCATACTTCTGTGTAGCCCCAAGAGACAAGTGAAGATTAACTGCAAAAAAGACTTAGCCATTTTGGTTATTGTTTTATATTTTTCTAAAGCCCTTGTTAATCTTTAAAAAATATATATATACACATTATATGCATGAATGGTCTTTCTTCTTTAATAAATGCAGAAACCCACCCTTTCTATGCTGCTAAAGCTCATGACCATGGTTTAGTCACTTCTCATCTTGGCCTTGTTCAGACTAGGCTTTCCAATCCTATTGTAAGTCAAATTAATTGTTTGCCATTTTAATTTCATTTGCTAACACCTTTACAAATGCTAATTCAGGCTACTTCTCAAGTATTTGTTATACATTACAACCACTTATTCCTGCTTCTGGCTCAAGGGCTCAGACTAAGCAAACCAGATCTAGAATCAGCCTGAAAAAAACATTTGGTGAGATGTCTGGGTGAGCATTGTACAATTGTATTAATTTAATTCAAGGAAAATTGGGCAGTCACTTAACTAAGTTACAAAAGACCCTTGACAAAGCCTTTAACTATTATAACCTTCTCTTTATGGTTTCTGCTTCACTCCTCATGGCCTTTCAGTTTATTCTAAATGCAATTTCCTGCTCTTGCTGTACGTGCACATCCTAATCCTCTCAGCTTTCTGTCCTTTCATCTTGTATTCAAAGTCTCAGGTTTCTGTCATGCTGCCTACTACTTCCCTGCCAAGTGCCTTTACTCTCCATTAAGCTCCCTCATGTGAAAAAATAAATTAAAAAAGAAACCTTCTGGAATACTTCCTAGTTCTCCAGTAATTGCCTTCCTTTTTGAATTGTTTCTTCATGTTATATTTTCAGGCCCAATCCTCAGAGATACCAATGTTTTCTACTCCTTTTGACTTCAGTGGAAATTGATGGTTCTTACAATCTTGCAGGATCTAGGCTAACACAGAGAAAACTGCAGAGACTCAGGATTTTTCAGGATGAGGTCTTAAAAGCATAACCTTACATGTCCTCTTTTTGGATCCTCTGCTTTCTGTCCAGGTGTTTGTTTGTTTTTTTAAATATGGTCCAATATCTGGGATTTGGGTCAGCTCAGCTGTGTGTGGGGGGCAGGTGACCTGCTCAGAAAAAAAATTAGTGGTGACACGCTCAGGAGAGAAAGAACAGATGGTTCCATAGAAGTTAAGCTCTTCAGAGCAGAGTATGACTCTTAATATGCATCTGGAACCTGCCATAGCAATTTACAGGATTTTGTAAGTATTTTTAGGTAATTATAATATAGCATATCTTTACCAGCAACCAAGTACTTATCAGCAATCTGGTAGTAACAAGCCAATGTGGCTAAGTACAGACAGTCAAAAATCCCGAGGCAGAACCAGTTCAATCTGGGCAGCTTCCTCTAACCTGCATAGGTTTGAACCGATAACCAATAGGTGTGTGCAAACTGGGCTGTATTCGATTCAGATTCAGCCCAATTCAGGGGACAGTGATTGGATTAGTTGATTTGGATCACTGTCCTGATTTGATTCGGCCGAATCTGAATCTGAAGATTTGACGCTGATTCCGATAATCAGCAATTCGGCCATAGTGCTTCTGGTCAACTTCTGGGTCCACCAATGAGCACGCTGGGGATGCCCCTCCCCCCATGATCCTGTGGGATGCTCCATCTGCCCCATCATCTCAGTGTTCACGAGCCATGCCTGCTACCTCAAGGTATGTAGCAAAAACATATGAAGCTGTGTCTATGGCCAAATCAGCAAATTTCTCTGAATCAAATCCAAGGCTTCTGATTTGATTTGGAGAGGTTAATCAGTATCCTGATTTGATTCAGATGCAGAGATTCGGCCACCAAATCGGGCCGAATCTCCGCTGAATCAAATTAGTGACTGAAGCTTCGCACAGCCCTAATAACCAACTGAACTGACATTCAAGTTTTCAATTGGGAAAGGCAGGGGAAGGCCTGCACTGACCCAGGCCAGTAGGAGGGGGATGCTAGAGCACATCTCCCAGCCTGGCCATTGCCAGTGCAGCCAAGAGTCTCCAACCTCCTGCGCTCCCCTCACAGGGGGTTAATGATCCCCATCCTGGTGCTGGCTCACCTTGGTGGAGCCTCCCCCTCAAAGGGTTTCTCCCAGCCTGAGGTCCCCAGCCCAGGCAGCCCTGAGGAGCTGAGGGGAATCATCCCCACCCCCTCCCTTTCCCAGCTGCTAGTTGCTTCAGCTGCTGCCAGGGGAGGGAGGAAGAAGTCCTCCCAGCTGGGTGCCTGCCCATGCAGCACAGAATGGGGGCACTGGGGAGCCCCCACTGTGGGGGGCTTCTCCCCACATGAGCCCAGAGCCCTCTAGCCCAGGCAGCCCCAGGGAGCTAAGGGGGATTCTTCCCCTCCCGAACACCAGAGCTGTTTGCTTTAGCCCCTGCGAGTCTCAGGCAGCCTCAGGGAGCAGAGAGAAATTCTCCCTGGTCCTCAGCAGCTGGTTTTTGCCTCAGCTGCTGTGAGTCTGAGACAAAACTAGTTCAAGGGAGAGGAAGAATTTGGCTACACAATAGAAGTCTTATCTGAGGGCCACTGAAAGCCTTGTGACTCTTAGCATGGACTTCAGTGAGCTTTGTGATGGACTGTTGGTCATTTTTTTTTTATAGATGGGGGTGGGAATTGAAGCTCTGAAAAGTTAAGTGACTTGTCAAGTGATTGTCAACAAATCAATAGCAGATTTAGGATTAGCACTCAGGGGCTCCACTTCTCAAAATGGGTTTGTTAGTGCACATGTTCTTCCTAAAAATAAAAATAGCCTTGAAACTTTGCTCCAAAAGTGAACCAAACCTGAATCTTCTTTGAAGTTTGTAAGGGTTCACTTTTTGTTTCTTTTAAATTTTCACACTTCCTGCTTTCTCCACTTAACTATATGCAAGTTTAGTATTGTCTTTTATTAGGCTATTTATGATTATGTAGTTCCCTTTACTAAAACATACTAGCATCGATCTAGTCTCTGTTTTCCTGGCTATATTCTGGATTTTTTTTAAATCATTCCCTGATGTTTGGCTGTTCTGTTGAGGCTATTTATAGAAGGGAACAACAGCTCTTTCAGTGTAAAGAACAAAATGTGATTTTCTGTGAACTCAGTGCAGTATGGTACTTCCAGCACCAGTTTTTTAAAAAGTGTAATGCATTTCAGCCCTCCTTAGATACCAAAACCTGAAGCTGTTACTTATATGTCACAAATCCAGAGCTATTCTTTTTTTTTTTTAATTTTGAAAACAAAGACACTTGTGCCTTTGAAATGTATCAATAGTTCATAATGCTTTAATGGTACACCCTCACCTAGAGTACCATGTGCATATTGGTCATCTTGTGTCTGAAAAGATATGGCAGAATTAAAGGAAGGATTCAAAAGTGAGTAGGAAGAATGTTTGCAAGTATGAAGAATGTCTCTTTAAGTGAGACTGAAAAATTGGAGTTTTACAAAGTAAACTGACAAGAGAAGATGCTAAAACCATACCAAAAATAAGTGACCTAGAAAAACCCAGGAAGTAGTGGCAGAGAAGTTAAAATATGCCACTCTGGCATGCATTCAAGCTTTGCCATCAAATTTGTTTCTCAGACTGACCCTACTAGACACAGCTGCTGTAAGTGCTCATTCAAATTGGTGAGTCAAAGGTAGCCGGATATGATACTAGTCTCATGACTCCTTTGTATGCCACTGGCTAAGAAACTAATTTGCTTTAACCATGATAGCTCAATTGGCTGCTAGGTTCAAGAGGACTTTTGTCTTGATCTTGATGGAGAAGATTGAATGAGAACTTACACTTGTCCTATGTCATAACCCATAAATGATTTTTCATTCAATAAAACTGAAAGGTGGAAAATCTAAAACTAATAAAAAAGACTCTTTAAAAATGTAATGCATATTTAGGTTTAGAATAGAGGTCAAGGAAACATGACTTACGAGAAAAGGCTGAAAGAAGTAGATTGGTCTGGAGAAGAGATGACTGAGGAAGGTTAGAAAGAAGACAGAGCAAGGAGCAACAGTCTTAAATTGCAGCAAGGGAATTTTTATTTGGATATTAGGGAGAACTTTCTTACTATGAGGGTAGTTAAACATTGGAACAGAGTATCCAGAGAGGATATGTAATCCTCATCCTTGTAAGATTTTAACAGCAAGTTAGACAAAGATTTGACTGGGATGGTTTAGTCAGGCTGAACAAGATATTTGGGAACTACTGATTCATGTGACAAACCACTGCCTACTATTAGGGCTGTATAGAAAAATTTCTCTAAAAGGGAAAATCATCTTGTGGTGTCACCCTGTAAAGTTCCTAACAATTGTATCTAATACCATTTGCTGCTGAACATAGGATACTGGACCAGATGGAGCACTAGTTTGATCCAGTGTGACAATTCTTAACTTTATTTAACATTTCAAATGTATATCTGTTTTCAAATTCAGAATCTGTTGGTTATGACCAAGCATTATTACTTGTTAAGACCCCGCCTAAGTCTAGTCTTTTTTTTACCTAATGCTTATTTAATCAGTTGCAGCTAATAGCAAATAGAAAAATAAGGAAATTCCTTGAACATAAGTAGGAAGAAAACTTGGCGTACTTCCTTTAAGTTCATCTGATGAATTTTTCAACACTTTTTAAACTTTTTGACTTGTTTGAAGTTTGTAGATGATCTGGGATCCATCACCCCAGGCAAACACCTCCTTTTCTCTGGGGTTATAATGCATCACTGAATGACTGCCATAACGTTTGGGGAAATGTAGAAGAGGTACTTCATAAGTATTTAAAGCATCCAAGACATTGTACACACATTCTATACGAGATGTGCCTCCACTGGGAGTGTTGTACACAACATAGAGGGTTTTGCAGACCATAAAAGCAGCTTCAGCATTCTTGCTGTTGCATGATGTATCCCAAGTATATTCCACAGCCATAGTGTGATGGTTGATTTTAGTGATGACAAGGTTTCCACCAATGTCCGGTTCTGCATGGATTGCCCATAGTCCTTGCTCATCGATAGCAAGATCTATTTTTGTGGTTGGAAACAGTTGATAAGCTGGCATCTGTCCAGCACCTGGCAGGAGCATTCGGTCAGTTATATTTCTCTTGTGGATGTTGTATTTAATTATCTCATTTAAGGAACCATATCTGTGATAAAATAGGAAATCTTTATATATGACATGGCCAGTTCCCTGCCAATAAGTTGGTAGGACAACTCTCCGGGCTGCTAGCATGTTACTGCTTTCCATGAATGCCCTAATATTTGCAAATTCCAAAATAACGTTATTCTTGGATCTGTTTAAGAAATAAATCTTTGGATGCTTTTTGCCTGGATCTTTCATCCAAGAGCCATGAACATCTCCAGTCTTCTTCACTATTTTTAGAGACTTGATACCTGTAAGCATGTTGTCACAGCCTGTAACAAAAGAAATCCAAATGCAAAATAATTATAAAATAAGAATATGTATGCATCCTCTAGATTCTCCCTTCTGCATTTCTTTGTCCTTTTTTCATTCAGAATTAAGGTAGGTTTGAAATGTCAACAAAGGTGATGACAAAGGGGCTGTGGCTAAATACATTTTATGTGATATAACTAGCATGTTCTGTCTTGAGAACATACTGCACATGCACCAGTAAGCTTTGCTGAGGTGCTGACTGTCCTGGCATGTGCTCAATAGGGGTGTGCGAAGCAGACGATATTCAGTTCAGATTTGGATTCAGCCCAAATCAGGGACAGTGATTTGATTCGTTCGCATCACTGTCCCTGATTTGATTTGGCTGAATCGGAATCTGAAGATTTGATGCTGATGAAAGAATCAGCGATTTGGACATAGACATAGCTTTAAATGCTTTTTCTACATACCTTGAGGTAGCAGCATGGCTTGTGAACACTGAGATGCTGGGGTAGATGGAGTGTTCCACAGGAGCGCGTGGGGGCCCTCCATGTACTCGGCGGTGACCCCAGAAGTGGACTGGAAGTATTTCTGGTCTACTTCCAGGTCTGCCAGGGAGCGCACAGCCATGAAAGGACCAAGGGTGCCCCCCCAGACCCAGGAAGCACCAGTCACCGAGCCGGGGGGGGGACAGGAGGGCCCCCCAACATGCTCCGCGGTGGACTTGGAAGTGGACTGGAGGTACTTCTGGTTCACTTCTGGGTCTGCTGACAAGTGTGCTGGGGAGCCCCCCTGCACTTCTGTGGGACACTCCATGAGCTCCAGCATCACAGCATTCATGAGCCATCTGCTACCTTGAGGTATGTAGAAAAAACATAGCTGTGTCTATGTCCAAATTGCTGAACCTTTCCAAATCTCTCCAAATTGATTTGGAGGGTTCTGATTCAATTAGGAGAGATTAAAGGGTCCTCTGTTCAAGTTGGATTCATAGATTCAGCCACCAAATCAGGCTGAAGCTCTGCAAAATTGAATCAGGGACCGAAGCTTCTCACAATCCTAGTGCTCAGCACCTCAGTAACACATCTACACCCAATATGGGAGCTGGCAGCACTCTTCTATCTAGTGTTGTCTTGCACCAAACAGACGTGTCCTTTGATTCTATTCTTAGTTACCCCAGGTTCTTTTACACAGGTGTAATTTCCTTCTTTTTATTGAGGTTCCTAGTATAAGAGAAGAATCAAGCTTTTTAATTATAGAAGACATGCAGATTAAAGCCTGCCGTCTTGAATTTTACTGCACATACTATCTGCCTCAAGGAAGAGTTCAGTCACTGCCTATAGTTCCTTAAGTAACACAAATATTCTTATAAAAAAATACAGTATCCTAAAAAGAAGCAATAATATAAGGACTGCCACACTAGACTATGTTGAATGCCCTTTTCATCACTCCTGCAGCATGGAGGTGCTGAAAAGTATCCAGATCACAGTCAGGAACTTTCCATCTCTGAAATGTAACCTGATGGACCAGCATAACAATTCCTGTCATAAACCCTTGGGCTAGAGGCATGTCAGGAGTACAAGGAATGTGGCTGATGAAGCAGTATTTTAATTACAGTGGTACAAAATAGGTGCAACATTTGACCACCAGAATTAATGGGCAATTCTAAACTGGCAGCATTTTATGCCCCCTTTGTGCAGATACTGTTTGCTATCCAGTACAGAACCTAGGTTCTTTATCAAATGCCCACCTCTTTCCAGCAAACATTTTATTACAATGTACACTCTGCTTGTGTGCCAAGGGAAGCAAAGAATTAGAAGAGATACTCCTTGAAGCTTAAAGAATGTCTTTTAATAAAGTGCAGTCTTTTTTGCCAAGCAGAGCAAGCAGTGCCCTAAGGCAGGAAGTTCTGAAAGTGAATGACAAGGAAAAGTCAAAAACAGTCTCTTTCTTTGGCCCAATCCAAATCTTTTGAAGTCAGTGGAAAGATTCTATTTCCCTCCCAAAAGCAGTACTTTCTGCACTCATAGATACTGATGCCCCTTACCCAAACACTTTAGGGACTTTAGTTAACACTAAGGTTTGGAGATGATCAGGACCTAGCTATATTTAGAGCTTGTCAGACCCCCCAAAGGCATTTTATGCTTGATATGAAGGAACGGTACAATCCATTCATAAGCAAAGGGTTGGAAAATCAGGCATGCCTTCTGTGCAATTAATGAAATGAATGTCAATCAATTAGAGGTGCACCTCAATACATCAGTTCAAGATTGGATCAGTACCAATATAAAGAAAATTGACTGTATTGGAAATCGGTCTGATGAGGGCAATAATTTGGCCGATAAATGTCCCTGTGTGCACACAGCCACAGCACAGCGTGCAGGCAGCGAGGAGCACAGCCTGGCAGCATGAAGAGCTGTGTACAGCTGGTAAGTCAGGTGTGGTGGAAGGGGAAGGGCAGATTAAAGCACCCTGCAGTGATGGAGGGAGTGGGTAGGGGCAGGAGCTGCCCAGCTGTGGTGGGGTGGGGCATGGGACAAAGCTGTGGCTCATCAGGGGGGCAGCTCCTGCTGCTGTGCACACCCAGTGAGGGCATGGGGGAGGAGGGTGCACATGTGCCCCCAGGTTCTACACAGGTTGCAGATGCAGGCTGGAGCCAGGGCTGCACTGGGCTCTTTTCAGCAGGGGCTGGGCTTGGGGAAGGGGCCATGGAGGGGGCTGCAACCAGCCCAAATTTCACTGTAGTCACCCCATAGCCCCACTCCCAGCACCACAACTGCACCAGGTGCAGCCCTGGCTCAATGCTCTGTCTCCACCCACATGCTGGGAAGAGCTGGGGCTGCACTGGGCATGCAGCAGTGGTACTGGGAGAGGGACTCTTGTGGGGCTATGGAAAAATTTGGGGGTGGCTGCAGCCTGCTCCATAGCCTCCACCATGAGCCCGGCTCCCACTGAGAAGAGCCTGGTGCAGCCCCGGCTTCAGCCCGCCCGCCCCACCCCACACGAATCTGAGGGGCACATCCCCTTGTGTCTTCCTGGGGTGCACACAGTAGTAGGAGCTGTCCCTCCCACAACAAGCCGCAGCTCTGTCCTGCACCCTGACCCACCCCGGCTGGGTAGTACCTGCCTCCGCCTCCTCCCTCCCTCACCACAGGGGGTGTTGATCTGCCCCACTCATGCCCCTTCCCCCACTGTCCAGCACAACAGACTTACCAGCTGCACACAGCTACATCAGAAATTGGATTGATATCAGCGTTTGTTCACCAGAGCGCCCCAAGGGATGATGAGGTCGAACGGTCACAAACTCCTGCAAGACCGTTTCAGGCTGGACATAAGGAAGAATTTCTTTACTGTCCGAGCCCCCAAGGTCTGGAACAGTCTGCCAGCGGAGGTGGTTCAAGCACCTTCATTGAACACTTTCAAGAGTAAATTGGATGCTTATCTTGCTGGGATCCTATGACCCCAGCTGACTTCCTGCCCTTTGGGCAGGGGGCTGGACTCGATGATCTCCCGAGGTCCCTTCCAGCCCTGATGTCTATGAAATCTATGAAATATGCCTCCTTAAAATCGGCTGTTGGTGCACCCCTACAATCAATGAATCACACTCACATCAAAAGTGGGAACAACATGGGACTTACAGTGTACCCCTCAAAAATATCTTGGAAAATTTTGTGCAAAAGACGCTACTATAGAATAGTAGAGAAGCAGTTCTGCTATACATTGGATCACTGTTTTTTAAACAGATTTTTTTTAAGTGCTTTAAAATCTACATTTTATCATTTGGCCTTCAGTAACTAATTATAATAAAATAGCAATTAACTCATAGCTTTGTGTTTAAAAACCAATGTGAGCTAAGAATTATGCAAGTAGTGGAAAGCGTATTCTACAGGGAATTGGGCACCTGAGGAACAAGGCTCCAAACATTGACTATGCTGTTAAATCATGGAATAAATAATGGACATGCCAATAGATGCATACAAGTTTTTATTTTTCCCTTCCTTGGGTGTTGGCTATAGCTAAAACTGAGGACTTTGACTGTGGTGTGCCAGTGCTTCTACAGGGGCTAAAATACGTGGAAGTTCCTGGCTAGAGGATCTTGCCTCTTCATTTAGGGTCAGGCTGATCAACACATTTGGGAGCAAGAAGGATTTTTATATGACAGCCAGATTAGCTTGGACTTTCCCTTCTATAGCAGGGGGACATGATCCTCTTCCTTGGATCTCTTGAGCCTGTTTTAACAAATGACTTCCTGTCCTTGCAACAATAGGTCATTGAGAGTGTCCTTATCCCCCTGCCTTACCTGTGGCAAGATATAGTATTCTTGCTGTTCTGGGGCATTGTGCCTGGTACTTGTGCAAGAGGGTTGTTCCTGCAGTTTTAAGAATATGTTAGACCAGCGGAGCTCCACCTTTTGCTTGCGCAGGCCGGATGAGTGGCTTGGGGCCAGTCCACTGGCCAGATCGAGCACTGTGCCACCTCCCTCAGCCCCACACCAGCTCCAGCTGGCTCCTGTGTCCCATGATCAGGCCCAAAGCCACATCTGCACACAGATCCAGCATGCTGTCACAGGTCCAGAAATTTGGCAGCAGGGAAGTGGTAATTACTGCTACCACTCCCTCTGCTACCAAAGTTTTGGACTCCTAGAGACTTCTGCAGGCCAGGGAACATGGCTCTGTAGTCTGGATCTGGTCTGCAGACCAGGGGTTGAGCACAGCTGGATTAGGTAAACACTAGTATAGGATGGTTTATAGTGATGATCCTGCCTTGAACACAGGGTTGAGCTCAGTGACCTCCTAGGTCACTTCCAGCCCTTCTTTTCTACAGTTTTTTGATTGCAATGCCCTACAAAAATGCAATTAGCCTGTGTAAATCACTTACCACTGAGGATAACTTTAAACATACAAGAATGCTTAAGGGTGAGAAACTTTCCTCCTCCCATGACTCTTAGAAAAAAATTTTCAGGACTCAGGGAACGTGACCAGACTAAGGAAGAAATAAACTGTGACATTCAGAGCAGTGGAAAATGGCAGAGGAGGAAGCTGAACAATCAGAGAGCAAATGGTAGTTTTATTACCACTAGGATTTACTTTAACCCTTTGCTAACAGATTGCTGGAGAAGATTAAGGAGGGGACCCTTAGCTGATTAAAATTAAATATAATTCCTTTGACTTCAATGCAGCAAGGAAGATTTACATCAGCCTAGAATGTGTCCTGTAGCTTTCTGGAAAGATTTTCATTACTATTTTTAATAATCTGTTTTGTTTTTTCAACTTCATGCTGTTTCTGATTGGCAATAAAATAAATTAGAAGACAACCTAAAATTTCCAATACATCACTACAATGCATACACTCCATTACTACATTTCATAAGAGCAAAATACTTCTTAAGGATGACATTTTAGGGGGCAGGAATTTTCAAATAAAACATAAAATGTATATGTGCTTCATATTAGTACTTCTACATGTTATATTTTCAAACTCACCATTGAAATTTGCATTCGTGTAAGTCAGTAAGTGACACTGAAATACAGATAATATGAAAAAATACAAAAAATTATGAGTGGATTAAGTAATTGTATTATCTCAAAAATTACTTTTGGACCAAGGCTCTGTCCAAAAAAATAAAAGATACTTAATTACTTGACAGAGCTGCAACAAATTGAGAGAGACTGGTGTTTTTTCTGGCACTTTGTGTAAGAACAGACACAATGCCTCTGGTCCAGAAAAATTGTTTCCAAAAAAATCAATTTAACATTTAACAGAGTCTGTATATAAATGAGATGATTACATTTGCTCTCTATTTTTGATGCACTTTTGTATGTGGAAAGACCAATATTTATGCATTTGCAAGTACCAAAAACATATGCTTATACTTCATGATGTATGAGAGTAAATGTGTTAGAGGATTTGCTCTCATAGATCTAAATTTGAAAAGTAATCAGTTCTTACTTGCATTAAGCAGGAGCTTAATTTTCCTTCTTTCTTCTGCTTCTTCAATTTGTTGCTGTTCTACTAGGTCTTCATCTACTTCTACACATGCATCAGAGTCTTTCCCAGAAGCAAAATAGTCGATGTCCCTTTGAGCTCTTTCAACTCTTGTTAACAAATGCTCCACTTCATTTTTAAACTCAGTCTTATAAACATTCAGTCTCTCTAGGCGTGATATTATCCTCTTTGAGAAGTCCCGAAATTCTTCTACATAATCCATTATATCTTGGTTGCATTTTTCCAGCCTGTTCTTGAGTTAGAATACAAAATACATATATATCTATACTGCAACTGTGCATATTTTGTACAGAAAAAAAAATCAAATCATGACTAGTTAACAAACAAACAGAGCAATACTAGACATTCTGTCTAGTTGTCTCTTCTACCCCCTTTAAAGTTAATTCATTATCTCTTGGCATTTATGTGCATGAAGAGGACATGTTTCACTATCCATAAAATTCATAGTTTTTATTAAATATATACACTTCCTTTGATATGAAGGCAGACAGCCATTCTCCTAGGCTTCCACCTGTGGAAGTAATTGGGGGTTCAGAACAGGGAGTTGAGTGATGAATTTTTCTTCCAAAAGCTCCTTAAAATCACCTTTTTAGGAGCTCTAGTGAGTCAGTCTCATAAGAATGTGCACACAGGCATAGCTGCTGGAGTCAGGAAGCAGTAACATTTTATATAATGATCTTCTGCTAACCCAGCAGATATCTGATCTGAGCTAACACTACTGCTTCTCTTCTGTCACATAAGAGAGAGATTGAAATTTGACCCCCAAAAGCTATGTTTGGGAAGGAGGTTGTGTGAAGAGTGTGAAGTAAAAACATGAAAAATGGGGCAATCAAGTTGATACTTTGTCAATATACAAAAGACCCATGTGTTTCTATAGCCATCGGTACCAGTATGCTTTGCTGTACATTTGCAAAAGTTATTTTGGGTGCCTAAGTGGAGATATCAATTTTTCAAGAAGAACTGAATAGTCACCCTCTAAAACTCAGGATTTGAAGGTGGGCATGGACTGTGGGGGTTTTTGCCTTTTTCTGTAGTGGCAGGGAGGGGGAGAAGGGGAACCTTGGATGTCTCAAGGGTATTTTTCACAGCCCTTGCAACAGTAGCCATTTACAGTACCCTCATTCCCCTGTTTTACCTGTGGCAAGTGAGAGTGTTCTTCATATTTTAAAGTGATATACGTTGTGCAATTGTTGAACGGGTTTGTTTGTACAGTTGTAGGAATAGGTTAAACAAGGACTGATTTAGGATGGTTTGGATAAGGACCATCTGCCTTGAGCAGAGGATTGGACTAAATGACATCTTGAGGCCCCTTCTAGCCCTAGTTTTCTATGATTCTGTGTTTCAGATTGGGCATCCAAAACTGAGACTCCCCCCAAATGGCAATCACTATGAAAATTGTAGAGTTCTTTACTTGGGTCAAACTTCCTAACAGAGTAAGTGATGAAAGAGGAAGAGATTTAAGTAGACAGTTCTTATCTGTAGCTCTCAAAGTACAAAATATTGTTATTTTAGATGGAGAAACTGAGGTGTGGATGCAAAATGATTTGTCTGAAGGGTTATAGCACTAGTAGCAAAGCTGGGAACATAATACTGGTTTCCTGAGCCCTAGGCTAATGTTATAGCCTTAATTTTATGCTGTGCTACCTCCTATGTATGTTAAAGTTGATAAACATGTACAAGCTTCCAAGGGAAGACACCTAAGTGTGGGAGGCTAATCAGTTAATATATTGGGTTTTCAACTGTAGAACCCAACCTGGATTTCAAGCTTTCCATTTTGAGCTGTTCTGTGACTGAGGAATAAATAGCCTTACAATGGGGATAATGCCTGTGTGTTCCACTTTATTGTCGATAATTTGTAGGTTTATGTCTGGCCTGCTCATTTGATATTTTATGCTGATTATTCAATGGGTTAAGTTACATATTTACATATAACCATAACTTCCTATGCCTTTTTTATTTTTAATTATGTTGTTATTTTATTGTTTTATTATTAAAATCTTTGGCAGGTGTATTAAATGCGGTTAGTGTTCCAGGCATAACAAAGTGATTTCATCCATGTACCCTGTTTGCTTCTGTCTTCCTCTTTAATAGTCAGTATTCATTTCAGTTTTACTGCATATACTGAAGAATACTGAAGAAAGATAGTTTCTTCCCCAAATTCTCCTCTTCTTGATATACCCCCAAAACATACACCAGTCCTTCACACAATCCACCTTGCCTATCCAAGATACCCTATTAGCAACCAATCCATTTCCCCAAAGCTCCTGCCTACTCTTTCTTACCTCCTTGTTCACTGTTTTCTATACCTGCCCCTTAAGGGGGACATGCAGCCGCTTCTTATATAATTAAATGGAAACAAAATCTTTATCTAATCTCCCAGACTACATGGGATTATTTCAATCTCTTTTAAAGGTGCAAATATGCTCAAAGTTTAAAAAAATTAAATTCAGCTAGAGATAAAAACTTATAAAGTTTTTTTAAAACTTGTATGTGTACATTATTCATTGGCACCTAGCCTACTGATGACAATAAGAAATGTAATTGTCCTGGGATTTATTGTAAATCTAAATATTTGCACAGGTTGTTTTTTTTTGTGCAAAACTTTAATTGATTGGGTTGCATCAATCTGGTAGCAGAATTTGGCTCTTTTTAATGAAATAAAGATATAACATTATCAAATTATGTCATATGATTGATAATAGTATGATAAAATAATTACATTTGTAAGTTTTATCAGCTACATGTATTCATTTTGTTTTCCACAAGGAGAAAACCGCCTTATTTGACTAATAACTAACTTAAAAGCTGTTAGCATATACAAAAACATTAAGCAACTTTCAATTTCATCTGCAGTTATATAATATTTCTGTGATCCACTTATAAAGATAGCACATACCTCTAAAGATTGAAAACGCCGATCCATGTAATGCATCAGTGCTGCATCTTGCATTACATATTGGGCCTCTCCCACGATACTTGTGAAAAGTGAAACTGACAAGAATCTTAGTTGCAGGTTTGCCATTGTTCATGAATTTTTACAAAAAAATAAAGAAAAGCAATAAAAATTAACTTAATTATTGCCTGATACTATGGTGTGAAAAAAGTGACTAAAAATACCGAGGGTATGCAAATTAAAGATTTAAAATGGCTGTTTAAGCTTCTGCAGTCTATCATTAAAAATGAAGTTGTGGTATGCACTGAGCTGAATGTGTTTATTTCTAAAAGCCAGATGAATGCTTTCCAGCTTGTGAGCCTGTAATCAATCCCAGATGTTCAGAACTAAGTTACATAAAGCCTTTAGGCCAAATTATATTAAATAAAAACAAACCAACCCCCCCCACCACCACACACACACATCTGCCGTCCTAAAACCAACAACAGCACAATGGGCCAGAGTCCCAGCTAGTGTAAACTATTGCAGTCAGTGAGACTATGGTGAATATACCCGGTGAATATCTATCTGGTCCACAATATCTGTACTGGTAGTTTTGAAAAATCACAGTGGTTACTGTAACACAGTTTAAAACCGTTTTTGTACTTTTGTATTTATTTATTTACACATATGTTCATACCAGAACAGAAGATGATAGATGGGCACAGAAGAACTTTGTCTGTCTTGTCTATTGGGTTTTATACTGCTGTCCATTACCATAAAATCTGAGAGTGTTTGGACATCAAATCTTCAGCCATAATGAAGCACACTGTGGATTTGATTGTCTCTCTATCTTCAGGGTAAACATCTTTACTTGTGTAGCCTAGACACACCCAAGGGTGTGCCCTGTCCTCAATTGGATGGGATAGGTGGGCAGGCAACAGTGCTGTGAGAGGAATGCTGTGACTCAGGTACAGATCCCTCTATTCTGTATAGCACCACACCACACCACACAGAAGGTTCTTAACTATATACAGAATTTATTTAACATATAATGATTTATGTGTGTGTGTCTGTGTGTGTGTGTGTATCCCAAAGCAATAAATAATATTAGAGAAAATTAATCACTATACACTCTTATACATACACATACTTATAACTATATTCAGGAACGGGGTTGCATAGGGTATTCTTTGAGAGCAGCCCCCTTACCCAGGACCCTGAGATCCTTAAGGTAAGCCACTAGGCCCACAGGGCGATCCCATGCAGGCCTCCAGCAGGTAAGTACCAGATTCCCAAAATAATACTCAACAAATTAAACAACAAGAAAAATAAACTCCAAAAGAAAATAACCTTAAAATTATTTAGCACCTAAAATATAACAACTCACACAGTACAACCAGTTTACAAAATATTAAGTGCAGTTCCCCATTTGGCAGGGTACACTCTCATCCAGTTCTCTGAAAGGAGGGAGCTGGGGGGGGAGGGGGGGTTCCTTTTCTCCATCTTTTCCCCTGAGAAGCCCCTATTTCCTGAATTCACAGTTGTCCTGAGTGGAGATGTGGACCACCCCATGTGGACCAGGCTGCTGCTCTGGCATGCTGCAGGGGGTTCCTTCTTTGTAGGCTGGGGTCCAAGGCCTTGCCTTCTGTCTTTTCTGGCCCCAGGTCCAGTGTCCCTGTAGGAGGAAAGGGACTGGTGATTCTCCAAGAGCACCTTAGCTTGATGAGGCTTGATGAGCAGTCTTTCACCACTCCCAGGGCCGAGGCTCTGTGCACTGGGGTGTGCACTGTGTGGGGCCCGAGCAGGCTTTCCCTGCTCCCAGGGCTGAGTGTAATATATTTTCCCTGCTCCCAGGGCTGAGTGTAATATATGATGTACTAAATCAAGAATCACATGCTTACATGCATGCTGGAGGGAGGGCAAAGGATTAATTTGTATGGGTGAGAAAGGAAACTATAGAGGTATCTGTTTACAAAAAATGCCAAGATGTGTATAATTCTGAAAAACAGCAATACTGTGATGGGTTAAAATATAAGAAGACATGTCCAGTGCCTGGAACATCTTTTTCTTCAAATCTGCGAGGTCATAATGGCCATGTACCTGTCTTCAAGAAGAACTTCCTCTTCCCCCAAAAGAAAAACTCTGAAATCCAACAAACTGAAATAATGTAAATTAAAGTATTTAAAAAGAAAAAGAAAACCCTATTTCAAGTGTAGCGGGTGCACTGGCTGCAGCACAGCTTGCATGCAGCTTGCCAGCTCGAACAGGATGCTAAGCCATTAGTGGAATTTCTTCCACCAACCAGGAGAGCGTGCCTCCCCCTTCTACTGATTAGTGCATTTACGATCCGGGATCAGAGCTCCCAGGAGGAGAGGTCCCAGTGAAGTTTTCACCACCCCTTGCTCTGACTGGATGTTTTGCAATCCAGGGCGGAGCCCCAGATAGCTATAAAAGAACAGTATGTTTGGCCAGGAGACCAGACCAGCAAGGGACGAGCAGAAGAGTGGAGCCGAGAAAAGCTGGGGAGAGCTGCCCCAGTGGATGATAGTCCTCGGCTCCTGAAGATGGCTTTGTGGTTTACTGTCTTGTTTCATGTCCCCAAAATAATAGGAAAATAGGTATAGTATTGGCCTGTGGAGTTTTATTCCAGAATTGGGGGACAACCTGAAAAAGTAATGTAGTGTCACTCTCTAGTCTTCAAGGTGAACCAAGTATCCTGAGGATGGGGCCAAGAGCATTCAGGCTTTTTTTTTCTCTGACACATAATAACCATCATAATGGCCTCACAGAAACTGTCAGAACATGAATTATATGTAGACCACTTTCACTCACTGATGTATGAAGAAACAAGAGAAAATACATTACATGAGTCTTCTGCAAATTGGATCCTCCTCCATGTTGAAACCAGGAAGAGCAGATTATGACTGTCAGCACTATCCTCAATCTAAATAAAAGTAGACACTTGATATCATACTCCCTGGTATCTTGTTTCATATAAATTTGTAAGTTGGAACATCCTCCAAAAATAAGCAATCAGCCTCTTGGGAAGTTGGCTATACTACAGAATACCGTAGTGGAGTTCACATTCATAATTATTTTCTGTCTCCTACAGTAGACTATTTAGTAGCTATAACCACAGCTACTAAGGGTGTTGTTACATATTACAATTTGCACATGCTAATTCTGGTGCCACCTTAGTCGGGGGGGGGCACATGCCCCACCCCCCAGCAACCAGTCAGCAAGCTGGGGACCCCGCGGCCAACCCTCACTGACTGGTGGGGGGGTGAGGGGGGACTCCTTTCACAGCAAAACTCAGCAGGCACTTCCAGAAGTGACTGCAGTGCTACATCTGGCCCTCCCACTCCCCGGCTGACGCTCGTGGGAGGGGCACTTGCATTTCCACCTGCCCATCGCATAAGTGGGGAGTGTGGCTGGTCAGGGAGTGCACCAGAGCTCTCAGGGGGTGCATGTGCACCCCCTACATGTCCCTACTGCACTGGTGCATCCTGGGCTTCTGGGGATCCACAAATTTCTGGGATTGGCCCCATGGAGCAGAATGATATTACTGCAACCTGAGCTGCTTAACATCAGCTGGAGGTAATCATCTCCCAAGGAGGTATAACTGAGATGCTCAGAGGGCACTTAGCTCCTCTTTTCCTGCCCTAATGCATCTTAAGATGTGTCTTAAGAGCATTTAACAAGTGGTAAAGGTAACATCTTATAACACCCTAACTGAAGTGGCAGCTCTATCAGAGAAGAAACAGTTCTATTCTTTCAGTGATAATGAGGTGGTCCTCCATACCTCACCAGAGTCAAACAAACAAATAAGAAAAAGCTTTCATCATTCTCAAAGCATCATTCTGCCATCTTGTTGTATGAATCCTAAATGCTCACAGGAAATAAAATAGTAATAAGCTTGATATCAGAAGAGCATTAGTTCCCTACTTTAAAAGCAGAGTACAAATGACTACCTCTTTCTTTCCCTTTATTCTAACACAAAGGAGGTTCAAAATATGCTATGTCAATCTGAAACAGGCTCTATATAGTTAAGCATGCTTTATAAGAAATTGAGTTGTCTGATACCTTCTGGTGTTAGTGCTTCAGATTTACCCAATATCAGGAGCAGTTGAAAAAGCAGGAGTTTCCAAGGGAAAGATTTGCAAAGTAGACAGGTGATCATCCAACTATACTTTCACTAAACATGCTAAACTGGAACTATGATCTTTACCAGATGCAGCCTACAGGAAGAGAATCCTCTAGGCTGTGGCTGAAAAATAAGTTTTGTATTTCCTTTCTTCTATTGTTCTCCTTGTTGAAACACCTTTTTCTTAGACATATACTGTCTTTTAGTTACTGTACATTACTGTGACACACTGAGGCCCTGTACATGCATAGACTGGGAAGGTGGTCCATGCCCCCAAAAGCTTTCTCCCCCTGCAACCCAACCATACCCTTTTTTCTGTGCTCTGCCTTTTGAAAAGGTTCTTTACTGCTACCATAGCTACATTATACCAGTTAGGGATTTGCAGATGAGTCTCTGAGAAACAAGAGAGAAGAATGCACCTGCTTATTCTTTTTTTTTTTTTTTTTAAGAATATGCCCACCAATCAGCACCTTGCTCTTCTGAGGGAAATGTGTGTTTCCCTTGTCAATGCTTTTTCCTCTCAGTATATACCACATCTTTTTTTCATCATTTAGTGTCATCTTTGCTTTGCTTGCTGTTCAGGTTTTTAAGAAAGTGTAGGTGTTTTCTGCCCCACATTTGCATTTCTATTTTTGGTCAATGACAGGCAAAAATAGGCTACTTGTTATAGGATACCATGTTTCTGTTATCCACTGTGTCATTACCACCTTGAGCTGTTCTGCCTGGTCTACTTCCATACAATGGGTATCTATCAATATTTCCAAGTGTCTCCTCTCTAAACTCCTTTATATATTTCTTCAGACATTGATGATTTTCCATGCATGGTGCATTTGGATTCAATTCTTGACACGGTCCCTGAAGGATACATCTTGTTACAATGATTTTTGCTCAACAGGCAATGTACTGATGTACGATCGAATGTTTGTGTTAAAGTTCTGGTAATGCTTATTCTTCCGATTCATCATCAAATCCCACAGATACTCTGGAAACAGTCTTCTTGGAGGCAGAATCACTTTACCCTTATGACAACAGCTGTGGAATTGGCCATCTGACAGTCTTTCAGCTTGGAAGTTTAAAGAGTTACAAAATTGGCACACCACGTTCATCAATCCCCAACTATGTTCCTCAGTCTCATCTTCAGTGAATCTATTGTTCTCCACTCTTTCAGCCTTTTTTCTATTGCCTCTGCAAACTCTTTGCCTTTCCATTGCATGACTTCTATGATGTCCTCTTTGCTCATTCATTTTCTTTTGTCTTACTCTTGTCATTCTTTCTGCATTCAATTGCAGTCTATTCTCTGCTTCACCTTGGTAAGGGTGTTATGGGTTAAAGTAAGGGTGTTAAGGGACAATTTTTGCTAGGACACCAAAAGTTCACCATAACTAATTGAAATCAATCACTAAAAGTCCACAAAAGTGAGTGCAAATATGTTTTTTTGAGTGTGACAGACAGAATGACAAAGACACATATGAGACAAATTATTATAGAGAATAATCGAGTAAGAATACTGAGCTTTGGAGAAGTGTCAAGGTTCTTTTCTAGTTTTTTATCAGTGTAGATATATGACTTCAAATGGGGTTACACTGGACTAAAACTATACTAGAGCAATATGGTTAGATGTAAAACTTCCTATTGAGGTTACTTACTATATCATGTTGCAGCTATGCCTGTGCTTCCATCAGTCAGAAGGCCTAACTGATAACTAATAGACATGTCCTTTGAAAGGACATAAGTAAGCAGGCATGTAAAAAACCCATTGCTTATGTCACATGAGCCTCTTTTCTTTGCTCTGTGATTCATGATGTTAGTAAGTTCAATAGAAGAATGCTGCATCAAGTGCTCTGGTCCAGATGTTAACCCCCTACACCCATTAACCACCAGGCCAAATAGGAAAGCCACCTATACTATTTATTTCTTAACATAATCCATGCATAAAATGACATTTACCCATATGTAATCTGGCTGAGAGCAGGTCTGTAGTTTTCTCCAAAAATCTGTGTTAATACTGTATATCTGGGTAGCCCAATCCCTGGCCTGTGGGCTAGATTCAACCCATGAAGCTGTATCATTTGGCCTGTGGAGATCCCCAAGGGTCTGGAAATTTGGTGGCAGGAGAGCAAGGAAATGTTGCTCCATTGCTGTTCCTTTGCTGCCAAACTTCCAGATCTGTGGCAAGCTTCATGGGGCAGATAATGTGGCCCTGTGGGCCAGATTGCAGCAGTATATGGCCAGATCCTGGTTAATGGGGTCAGGCTGGTGAGTGGCTAAGTCCGGGCGCACAAGGCTGGGCCGGCATCCATGGACCAACACAACATGCTGACCTGTGTGGGATCCAGCCCTGTGCCACTCATTTGGTTTGCAGGGTTGGAAAGTTGAGTACCATTAAATCATGATTTTTTTCTGTAGGATTGGGGAATAGACTGAACCAGAGATTTTGTCTGATTTGCAGCTTTCTATATTAGTACTGCGTATTTTAAAGCTCTAAGCATACATACATTAGAATGGTTCGGCTAGTAAGCCTGATGCATCAGTAGAATTATCCTTCTAGTACATTGGTACTTTAGTTCTTTATTTTTCTTATTTCATGCTCTTTCATAAAATGTAACTATTATAAACAAGGCAAAGGGTAAATATTAATTGTATATGGAATCATGCGCATAGCAGCGGAATTTTGTTTTTCATTTCAGTGTAGAGGGATCTTGATAGCTCTGAATTTATGTACGGCAATCCAATACAGTAATTCTCCTTCAGCTTTGATAAGTTGTAATAGCATTTAGTAGAAAGACTATATACCTGTCCATCTATTAACCTTGTTCAGACTTGTATTTGCTGTCCATCTGCTTGCTTGCATTTTGCAGGAGCAACAGGGAAATACTTCAAATGTTTGTAGGAGCTATATCCATGACAATGATATTTAATAGCAGTAGTCATCTAAAGGGGAATGCTCCAAGCCTAAGACTAGGTTCTATTGCTTTCTGGCAGGTAAATTTCACTGACATGAGTGACCATATGCATGGCTGATTTTTTGTTACACTTGTGTCCCAAAATGTGTCTTCCTTACTAGGGCTGTGTGAAGTTTCAGTCCCTGATTCGATTCGGCAGAGATTCAGCCTGATTAGGTGGCCAAATCTCTGAATCCGAATTGAATCAGAGGACTCTTTAATCTCTCTGAATCAAATTGAAACCCTCTGAGTCGATTCGGAGAGATTCAGAAAGATTCAGAGATTTGGACATAGACACAGCTTTAAATCTTTGTCCTACATACCTGTAGGTAGCAGGCAGCTTGTGAATGCTGTGATGCTGGGGCACATGGAGAATCCCACAGGAGTGCAGGGGGGCTCCCCAGCGCACTCGGCAGCACACCCAGAAGTAGACTAGAAGCACTTCCAGTCCACTTCTGGGTCCACTGGGGGAGCATGCAGGGGGGACCCCTGCACCTCTCCGGCTCAGCGACTGGTGCCTCCTGGGTCTGGGGGGGGCACCTGGTGTCCCCCCACAGCTGATCACCGAGCCAGCGGGGCACAGGGTGGCCCCCCAGCGTGCTCCCTGGTGGACCCAGAAGTGGACTGGAAGTACTTCCAGTCTATTTCCAGGTTCACCTCTGAGCACATGGAGGGCCCCCTGACATGCCTGTGGGATGCTCCATGCACCTTAGTATTGCAGCATTCACAAGCCATGCTGGTATCTCGAGGTATGTAGGAAAAACATTTAAAGCTGTGTCTGTGTCCAAATGGCTGATTCGCAGAATCAGCATCAAATCTTTAGATTAGCATTCAGCCAAATTGAATCAGGGACAGTGATCTGAATCCAAATCGAATAAGGCCCACTTTACACACCCCTATTCCTTACCAGCACTAGCCAGGAGCTGATGACCCCTTTCTACTAGTGCTCTCATCTGTGAACTTGCAGGTTTTTGTTCTGAAGTGAAATCAACCCTTGTTGTTCTACTCTGCCAAAGAAAAAAAATGATTTGGAAAGTTCCTCTTTTCTCCCTTAGACGAAGTGATTCGGTTTTCTGCAAGAAATTAAAATGTCAGAAGTCAGTTTGAAATCCATTCCCAGAGCCAAACATGATATATCATACCAGTGTGGTATTCATGAGGAGGATAATATGCTTTGCATTAAAAGAGAGCAAAGCAGGGTCTGAGTGCTGGGACTTGCTGGCTTCCACTGGGGGGCTCTCATGGCTTTATAATTGGAAAGCAGAATTATTCTACTAAAGTGTAAATTTAAAACTGTCTGAGTTAGATAAGAATGGCTTTGGTGATATCTGTTATTAGACCAACTGTATAGTTGATAGAGATCTTAGACAGACTTTCTGGCACAAGGTACCCTTCCTCACATCTGAGAAGGAAGCAGACACAGTTTGAACTAGGTAATAGATAAAATAATGGCTTGTGTATAATTCCATATGTAAATAAAGAGATAAAATGTAGTGAGAAATGTGGTTCAAAATGATAAAAACAAAACATGTATCTGTTCTTTGTTAAATAAATCAGTTATGTAAATCAGTTGCCAGTATGCTTCAGAAATAGGCAAGTGTATAAACAGTCTTTCAAGAGATGTAGATTTCCTCTAGATTGTGGGTGCCCCCAACACACTCTGGGATGAACATAATTCAGGATTATTCACTCCCTTGGAGGAAGTATTAGTTGTCTCACAGAATCAGGCCTGTAAAGAAAATCGCAAGGTCAAGATGCATGTTTATTTTACCTTAACTGGTTTATAACTCAAGCTGTTTGAATAGTTCATAATCAGTAATGTATCACTGAATTTCACCTGTAAACAGATTGTGACATTCTCACAACTTCCTTTTTTGAAATTATTCATGAAGAAATTTGTTATGCACCTGGTTCATTGTTTTGTAGAGTACAGTCTATAGAAATAGATGTCAAGTTGGATAGCTACAAAACTCAGTTAGTATTGATTCTTTTCCCTGTACTTAGGGTGCTGACAGACTTGGAAACCCCTGCCTCAAAATCAAAATGTGCTGTACTGGAAGTAGCAGCATGTTACTTAGACCCGGTTCCATAGTATCTGTATAGATCAGGCACTTCAGCAGGGCTTTTCAGGGCTTTTAGCTAAAGCTGATTCAATCAGCTATTAGATAAAAGCACCAAAAAAGCCCCACTAAAGCGCTGGATCTCTACAGATGTTAGGAAAGCTGGGTGCGACTAAGGTACTGCCTCTTCTGGGCTCAGCACAGGAGCACACCAAGTTTAAAGCGCTGGTTTTATCCCTACCCCACTTCCATTTGCAAGTAGACTAATGACTAACCTTTAAAAAAACACATTTGTTTTAAAGCATGTAAAATTCATAATTCAAAATTTCTTCTAATATTGGCTATTATGCCATTTGAAATGTATGAATATTCATGCTCCTTTTGGTAACTAGTCACACCAGTGAACCTTAATACGCAGATCAGTTTTTTTTCAGATGGGATGCCATGGGATTATTAGCTCTGTTTTGTGTCCAGACACCTACAAGATCCACAACATAAGCCCAGAGATTTCGAAGAAGAAACCATAGTGTCAAAAAATTCTGACCTGTTGTGGTCTTTTTCAGTTCTTTGCAACAGAAGAATTTCTCTATTTTTTGCTGTATCAAAAAACAAGTGAAAACTAAGAGCTGGCACTTGCTAAGGGGTCTTGAGTCTAACAAAAGGAATGTTGAATCCAAAAAGGTTGAAAATCACATTATCCACAGATATTTGTGGAAAGTGAACACCCAAGGGGCATGAACATAGTAAGAAAATGTTTAAAATTGGAAGTATTCATAGACAGTGTTTTGTAGTGTTCCTACAGTTCAGTTCATAGATTTATTCTTGGAAAGCCAAATGTGCTTTGTATTATGTTTATTTTTTAAATGATTCAAAAATATGATTCATGATTTTTTGCCCATTTAATATTACAGCTTACTTGAAATAAAAAGCTTTCTCTAAATTTGGGTTGTCTTTAATGCTATGTTTCTTGGCAATTTGGGGTTGTAGAACACCAGCGTGGTGTACTTGCAGCATATTTCAACATGGTCTTTCAGGATTCATTCAGGATTTGTATGTTTATAAATTGCAATTGAGAGAAGGATTTTTGTACTTTTTATTCTCTCTCCAAAGTCAGAGTTATTCCATAAAAATGTCAGTGTTTCTGATCAGGTTGCCTTGAGTCAGACCACAATGACTCAGGAGGTGTATTATCTATTAAACTTTGGTGTTTGAAAAGGTAACCCATTTCTTTTTTGAAAAACAGCTTCTAAAGAAGACAACAGGCTATGATTAGCAGTTATCTCTGTGCTGTCATTGCTGCACTGAATTCAGTCTTCAGGCTCGGTTCTATTGCCAACAAATTATCTATGTCCAAGAGAAGGCCACATGTCTTGCATCTGTGCATGGCATATACAATTCTGGACCTTTGTTTCAAATGTAGTAAATCCCCACCCGTTGGTTCATCGTATTTCTGTTGTGCTTGGAAGAACTCATTGCACAAAGATATGCATATTATATTTTGAGGTCCTGACATTTATATTCCAGTGAATGACGAAAGCTCCTCATGAGAATGTGCAGGTTTAAGAGGCTTTTCTCAGAAATAAAATAGAATGTCTGTCTTGAAAGAGGAAAAAATCCCTTTCTAATCTAATCTAAATAAAAACTGTATAGGATCATAAAATACATGGGGAAAATCTGTAGGATCTCTAGTACTTAGCAGACACTGTGACTCCTGTAAGTAGCTGTTCACGTTCACTGATTAAAAAAGAAAGTTAATTGCTTTCATCATGGTCTTTTACTGGGTTGTAGTAAAAGTCTGTCCTGCTCTGCAAGCAATCCAGCTTGGCCTTGCCTTTTTTCTCTCCTTGAACAGCTGAGTAGCTAGGGCATGACTAATGTGTCCATATGCTCAGGCATAAAATTCCTGCTGTAGTTATCTGGAACAGAGGATGTGCAGCATTTTCATACTATGGAGGTCCATTCTCCACTTTAAGCAGTGTTGTTTTCCATGAAGACATGGTCAATGTTCACACTAAGTAGCTAGCACACCATGAGCACGTCCACACGAGTGCACACATGTCTCTTGCCCTGCCTCATACCCCTTTGAGGTGGGGCAACAGGCACATGCGGGAACAAGAAAGTGTTCCCTGAGCTGCAGTGTGGGGAGAAAATTAGACCCCTGGATATCCAGGGGGTCTAAAAAAAATCGATATTTAAAAAAGTGGTGCAGGGCATGGTCTCTGACCGTGCCCTGAGGCAACCAGAGGTTGGGTCCTCCACAGAAACGCTCTCACTGCCAGAGTGTCTCTATGGTTGGCCCCTCACCCTGGTGCTGAAACACGCGGCCAACCAGGCTGCATGTTTCAGCACCAGGGCTCCAGTGCCGGTGAGTAAGGGGTTGGGGGGCTGGAGCAGGGGGAGGGGAGCATGGGGGGAACCC
>NW_017728947.1:18871351-18891260 GCF_001723895.1 Crocodylus porosus
GGCCCCTCCCCCTGCGAGTCCCCCCAACACCCCCTCCCCCTGCCTTGGTCAGACCCATCACCCAATCCCATCTGGCTGTGGCTGACCTCCTGGACAAATGGGGCCAGGGGGACATGCTTTGACAGTTCAAAGCAAGCCACCACACCCAGAACATCTTTCAGGAGAAAGCTGCCCAGATGGCTGGGCAGGGGACGCAAATGACAGTAGTGCTGCACAAAGGCCAACCCTGCAACCACAGTCCACTGGTAGCTGGCCCAGAGGGGCAGATGGTTCTACTGGCTCTGCAGTCCCCATCTGAGTCTGGCAGGTGCACAGCAAGTCACAGCCAGGCAGCAGCCCCCACTGCCAGACTGCTGCAGTGGGTAGAGGGTGCAGGGAACTCTCAGGGCTTCTTCAGCAGTCCAGCTGTCCCCAGGTATCAATTGGTACCAACTGGCTGGGCCCCAGAAGCTTCTGAGAGCTAGTAGCCCTGAGCTACTTGCCTGGGTGGCTTTTTATACTGCTGGGGCCAGGACAGGGTAGCTTTTTATGCTGCTTGGGACAGCACAGGTGCTGGCCCTGGGCTCTAGCTCCTCCTGGCTGAAGATCTGTGAGGAGCCAGGCAGGGTTATTTTGCCCCAAGTGGCACAATTTGCTCCATAAGAAAGTGGATGTCTGAGCACGTGCGCTGAAGCAAAAAGCCCCAGCTTAAATTTGCACCACTTCTGTCTGAGCTGCTGCAAGCGCAGGTGCTTGCATGTGTGGATGTGCCCCATAGGGGCATACTAGTGTTCTGCCTGGATGTTTCTTAGTCATGTGATCCTTGCGCATTGCTCTGATTGTTGCAAGAGAAAGGACCAGATCCAGACAGGTAAATTTAGACATCTAAGTGACAAAAGTGATCTAGAATAATGCCACTTCTGCAGCTGTGAATAATGCCACTTCTGCAGCTTTGGTGTTTAAATGTATTTGGTGCCTAATTTTTGGTTCAGAAGGAACAATGGACACTTTTAAATTTAGACTTTGAGACAGAAGCATCCTAGTCCGAGAACCTAAGCACCTAACTGCCATGTAAGCTTCACTGTAGTGCAGAATGGAGCTGGGACAGTGTATAAACTCCACCTAGGCAGGGGGAGGACTGATTCCTTTGGAGTATGCTGAATGTTCACAGAGAGCACTGAGTTCAGCATAAAACACAGTAACCATGACCCCTTTCTCTCAGACAGCCATTTCATCTACATACACCCCTAGAAGAAAGAAGAGGATGTGGTTGTACCCTCCTTTTGCATAGCAATCTAGTGGTTATAACACTTACCCAGAAAATTGAAGATTTGGGTTCCAGGCACTCCAGAATCTATGCTACTTTTCCCAATTCAAAGGAGACTGTCTTCATTACTATGTACTGGGCCACAGTGCAGATAGGAGTTCAAGAGTCATGAGGCTATGAGATAAGCAAAGAAATTAAAGCTAGGCCACTGTTGCCAAAGAAGCATGAGACAGGAAAATGAACAATATTAGAGGGATTATGACTCTGCGGACCAGTGACTGAGGGTACTCAGTTGGGAGAAGGAGGTTCTGAGTTCTAATCACTGCTGCCAGTGTTTGTACATTTTACATAGGGTTGTTATTTGGTTTAAATCATTAATAAACCTAAGAAGAGAGGCCAGAACCCAGGACTCCAATTCTCACAGCCATTCAGGGCTACAGTCATTTTATCTTGCTTTTATTCTGGTCTAATGCTTTTCGGGCTACAATGGACTAGCTTCAGTTAGAGAAGTAGAGAGCGATCTAGGTTTGAATGCTTTCAGACTAAGGAGGCCTGATTGTGTGTAAGTGCCTAAGTATGATTCCTTGAATTACTTTCTCGCATCATGGCAGAAAATGGGGGCCATTTGCATATGTCCCTATACCACGAGTGCCAATATGTGGATTTATGCCACATGAATATTGTTTTGGCCAGTTAATCTGGCTAGGAAGAGCACTAACCTGAGGATCCTCATCTGAAAGGCAACATGAAAGTACACTACTTTCTGCCCTGGTTTAGTTATATGTATCAAATTAAACTTATCCATTAGTTCCCTTTTTTGTAACTTCCTTCCTGACCCCTCTCATAAATCATTTTCTATTCTTCTGGACTTGCTAGTAGGTGAATCATTCAGTAGCACTACACTGACAGAAATGTCATAGTGATGTTATATGAAAAATTCTTTGGCCCTTCTTTCCCAATGGCTTTATAGAAGCTGACGTAAATCCTTTGTACATGACGAGCTTCCTGTTCCATTTAGCCAGGCTTCCTTTTCCTTGCTTTTCCTTGATGTCTGCCTCTTCCAGTAGTCCTACAGTAGCACATTCTTTGAATTTTAATGCAGTGTTAACAAACCTGTGCTGTATGTGTACATATAGTATGTGTGTGTTGAATTTCTTTGTAGCCTGAAAGGAACACAGACCTGCTCTACAGAGAATAACTAGCACTGCCTCAAACAGTAGTTTCAACTATGGTCATACAGTGTTTAGTGATGAAAAGCTGGCATGGCATGTCCAATAGGAAGGACTGTGAAAGTGAAAAAAATCTTAGTATGTACAGGCATAGCTGGAAGCGATACTGGTGACTAAGGTTGTCCATCACTTCCAATTGTAAAATTCTTATTCAAGTTGTTTAAAATGTCGAGGTATTTTAACCATTTTTTACTCAGATTTCCTATTCTTGGTGACTGTTTCAGGCTGACTTGTTTTGTTTTGTTTTTAAAAATTCAGCCAAAAAATGGTTCAAACATTTCTGAGAATAAGTTTAGGAATGTTGTTTTACTAATATATGTGGGACAGAAATTTGATCATTACAATAAAGAAGCGGATACTAATTTTAAGGATTTAAGTTTGCTGTAGACCCCTCCTTGCAAGTTGATGAATTCCTGTTTTTTGTATAGTTCTTGCCACTTCCAGGATAATCCCAAAGCATCTGAATTATTTTGATTCTGTGGTATTGACATTTATAAGGCAAATTTAGATGATATATAATATGCATGACCACGGGGACAAGGGGGATGGATATGTTTGTATACATACGATATTTCTGTTAAAGAGCAGGAAAACTAAGTTGTTTTATTTTTTGGTCAACAAACCATAAAGAGCAAATGTTGCAAATTGAAGGTGAGTTAAAGCAAAAATGATCCAGGAGGATCTGGCAGCCTAGTCAATCCATCTGCAGCCTCACCACGTAACAGACCCAAAGGCATCTCTGAACTGCCTCTTGCATATAAACCAGATGCTGCCACTGGAAAATATTTCAGTTTGGCATCTGTTCCCAGATGGTCAAACCTGTGCCCTGTATATATTATAATGGGTGCAGTTAATGCTGCCAAATGGAGGAAAAATAGAGAAATAATGATTCGATCTTACTATCAATGACAACAATAACAATATGCTGAGAATCGCCCTAAATGAAAAACCATCTTGGAATCCAGAAGATCTACTTCTCACCAAGCAGAAGTGGTTCTCACCTAGTCTGGGACTAGATGAGGGGGCCAGTCATAGTGGATAGTTTAAGAAGGGACCCCTAATAAAGCCCTGCTTAGAGATTTAGTGTTGGAGTGATAGTGATCAGCATGGGTTTTTCAGATGACTATGGACTCTAGATGAGGAAATCGACAGGAAGAGAGAATGTTGAGCAGCAGAGAGGCAATGGATTGCAGCACGATGGGAGAGAAACCTAGATTTGAAGACCACCAGGCAATCTAGATGAAGACAAGGAGAAGAAAAGAGAAGGATCGATGAAGCAGAACCTAGCAGACAGGGTGCCAGAGATAGAAAAGCCTAGGACATCCTTTGTTGTGATTCCCCAGCCCTCACCTCCCCCCCAGGCTGGTTCAGTCAGACAAGATTCATCCTTAGACAACTAAGAAACATTTAAGTGCTGAGGAAATTATATTAATGATTACAAGTGGGGAAATCTACTCCCTTCTGGGCTGTGCTGAATCAATGACACAGCACTGTGGTACTGAGAAATTGTTCAGGATACACACCTGGCTATATATTGACTAATTAAAGCTCCAAGATTGTTTGGTTTTTTTGTGAGGTGAAAAAAAAGGAGGATGGGGTCTTAACTGGCTCTTCTGGACAAATTCTAATTCTGATAATTTACTTCCTCTTCCAATTTCATTTGGCTACTCCTCATCCTAGCTGTTGCATATAGTTTTTCTGTGTTATTAAACAGCTGTTGTGTTTCTAATAATAGGTTTCTGCATTTCTGTGACAGATGACAAGTGAAGTAAGACTTAATTGATTAATGGTTATAAAGTGTTTTGTGAGTCTTGGATAAAAGGTGCCTCAGAATAGCAAGCATTATTATTGGACTTGTGTACCAATAGAGCAATTCTATTTGGATTACTTGCTGCTTTCTGTGTACAGAGTAGTTGCATCCTGACCTAATGATATAAGGCCCCTTTTACTTGCCAAGACTTTATGTTACTGTTTAAACAGGCAGGATGAGAAAGAATGGCCTTTGTTATTACTGTTCAGAAACTTTCTCAAACAGCCTGCAGTCATACATGATCTCAATTACCTTTTGCATTAAACTTCCTCACAAGGAATTTAAAATCCCCTAAATTCAGTTATAGGTTCATAGATTTAGGGTCGGAAGGGACCTGAGCAGATCATCAAGTCTGACTCCCTGCCCTGGGCAGGAATGAATACTGGGGTCATAAGACCCTTGGTAAGTGTCGCAGGGCACTTTCACGCCCCACTCCTAGTAAGACTGAAACTTGGGAGGGGGAGATGTGTCGCGGGGCACTGAACTGCCTGCTCCTAAAGGACAGGTGTGGGCTGCTGGGGCAACCACTGAGGTCAACTGACCAGGAAGGGGGCAGGGTCTGGCCTATATAAACAGCCTAGGCTGAGGCCAAGCAGGCAGTTCCCCTCTGGCAGTTGTGGGGGATGGAGCTCTTTGGGAGCAGGCTGAGTTGAGGAGCCTGAGGGCCTGAGCACCTTATGAGAGAGGATACCAGGCAGAGGAGCCCCTGGTAGGGATTTGGGGAAGACAAAGAGCATGATGGGTTAGGGTTTATGTTTGGCCAGGAGGCCTGAGTTTGTGTTGCAGCCGATTGGCTTATGGTTTTTGTTTGTTGTTACACCGGAGGACCAGGTGAGGCTGTAGGGGTTGGAGGAGGCCTCATGGGAGCTCCCCAGTAGTGGTGGGGTTCCTGGTGCCACAGAAGGTGCCACATTTTGGGGTTTGTATAGACCCCGGCCCCAGTGGGGCAGTGTTGTGTGGGGCGAGGAGCCCAGTGCAAGTGAGTGACCTGAGAAGGTGGGTCTGGGGGCCAGGTACGATTGGCATTCGTATCGGGATAAGCCCCAGGGAGGGCATACTGGGGCCTTGTACTCGGCCTTGGTCCCCTTGTACTCGGCCTTGGTGAGGCCGCAGCTGGAGCACCGCATCCAGTTTTGGGCTCCACAATTCAAAAAGGATGTGGAGAAGCTTGAGAGAGTCCAGAGGAGAGCCACGCACATGATCAGAAGTCAGGAAAACAGATCTTACGATGACAGGCTGAGAGCCATGGGACTCTTTAGCCTGGAAAAGCGTAGGCTCAGGGGTGATCTGATGGCCACCTATAAGTTTATCAAGGGTGACCACCAGGATCTGGGGGAACGTTTGTTCACCAGAGCGCCCCAAGGGATGACGAGGTCAAACGGTCACAAACTCCTGCAAGACCGTTTCAGGCTGGACATAAGGAAGAATTTCTTTACTGTCCGAGCCCCCAAGGTCTGGAACAGTCTGCCAGCGGAGGTGGTTCAAGCACCTACATTGAACACCTTCAAGAGTAAATTGGATGCTTATCTTGCTGGGATCCTATGACCCCAGTTGACTTCCTGCCCTTTGGGCAGGGGGCTGGACTCAATGATCTCCCGAGGTCCCTTCCAGCCCTAATGTCCATGAAATCTATGAAAGAAGCCCCGAGGGAGGGCGAGCGTACGGGTAGAAGAAGCCTGAAGGAGGGCGAGAGTACGGGTAGAGGCCTTGGGGAGGGCCGTTAAGGCAAGACCATAGACACAACAACATCTGGAACAACTGAGAGGCTTGGGGCGTGGTATTAGGGGTGGTAGGAGCCACGCAAAGCCCACAGGGCTGGGTGCACTAGATCGATTTACATGGGACAAAGGCTGGGATAACTAAGAGCACCGTGCTCAAGAGGGTAAAAAAGCAGCCTCCCTTTTATAATATTTACCAGCAAGACGTGGCGGGTGAGATAACGAGGGTGCATGGACACCCACTTGCCATGGTAGGGGGCGCCAGGAGAGATCACGGCCACTCCTGGGCCCCCGCCCTGTGACAGTAAGTTTAAGCTCATATAACCCCAGCTAGGTAATTATCACGCCTCTTTTTAAAGACCCCTAAGGTAGGAGCCAGCACCCACATCCCTTGGAAGGTGGTTCCAGATCCTGGCTGCCCTGACTGTGAAGTTATGCCTCCTGATGTCTAGCCTGAACCTACTCTCAATCAACTTATGGCCGTTGTTCCTTGTTACTCTGGGAGATGCTCAGGGGAGGACGGTCTCACCCATTCCCCTCTGGTCCCCCATGGTAAGTTTATGGTTGGTTGCTAGATCCCCTCTCAGCCTTCTCTTGTGAAGGCTAAACAGGTTCAGGTCTCGTAGCCTCTCCTCATAGGGTCTGTCCTGCTTCCCCCTGACCATGCTAGTGGCCCTCCTCTGGACCCTCTCGATGCTGGCCACATCCTTCCTGAAGTGCGGTGTCCAGAACTGGACACAGTACTCCAACTGTGGCCTGACCAGTGTCACATAGAGGGGGAGGATCACCTCCTTGGACCTGCTCATGATGCATCTATGGATACGACAAGGTGCAGTTAGCCTTACTGATCGCATCCTTACATTGGCAGTCCATGTTCATTTTAGAATCGATAATGACTCCAAGATCTCTTTCTGCCACCGTGCTTTTGAGAAGGGAGTTCCCCAGCCTGTAGGTATGCTGCTGGTTCTTACTGCCCAAGTTCAGCACCCTGCATTTGTCAGTATTGAATCCCATCCTATTCTCATTTGCCCACCCCTGTAACCTGTCCAGGTCCAGCTGTATCCTATCCTTCCCTTCTAACGTGCCCACCTCACCTCAAATCTTGGTGTCATCAGTGAATTTGAACAGGGTGCTATTCACCCCCTCATCCAAATCTCTAATAAAGAAATTGTACAGTACAGGTCCGAGGACCAAGCCATTGGGGACTCCACTGCCCACATCCCTCCAAGTCGAATATGACCCATCCACCACCGCTCTCTGGGTGCAGCCCCCTAGCCAATTTGTGACCCATCTGACTGTGTAGGCATCAATGCCACAGTTGCCTAGTTTTTTTAATGAGAATGGGGTGGGAGACAGTGTCAAAGGCCTTCCTGAAGTCCAGAAAGACTGCATCCACTGCAACACTGGCGTCCAGTGATTTTTGTGACCTGATTGTAGAAGGCAATCAGGTTGGTCTGACAGGACGTGCCCCTAATGAACCCATGCTGGTTGCCCTTGATCATCATCCCCCCTGCTGGTCCCTCACAGATGTGTTCCTGGATAATTTTCTCAAAAAGCTTCCCCAGGACCGAAGTAAGACTAATGGGCCTATAGTTGCCTGGGTCCTCCCTCCTCCCTTTTTTGAAAATGGGGACCAAATTGGCCTTCCAGTCTTCTAGCACCTGGCCAGATTACCACAAGTGCTCATAAAGCCATGCCACGCTATGACCCCTGCCAATTCCCTCAGCACCCTGGGGTGGAGAGCATCCAGACCTGCTGATTTGAACATGTCCAGCCCCTCCAGAAGTTCCTTGGTCCTCCCTTGCCCTAGGCCTGGAGGAATCTCATTTGAGTCCATCCTGAATTCTGGTGGTGGAGATGTCCCAGTCCCTGCTCAGAAAAATGGAGGCGAAGAATTTGTTAAAAAGGTCTGCTTTTTCATCTGGTGCAACAATTAGATTGCCAAATGTATCCTGCAGGGACCCCACGTTGCCTGGTGCCTTCTTTTTACTCCCTATGTATTTGAAAAAGGACTTTTTGTTGTCCTTGATCCTTGTTGCTAGCCCTAGTTCCATCTCTGCCTTAGCCTTCCTAACAGCCTCCCTACAGACTCGAGCGATGGAGGTATAATCCTCTTTGGTGATAGCCCCTCCCTTCCATTGGATGTATGCAGTCTTGAATGCCTTTGGTGAGCCAAGGGGGATTTTCAGCACTGTTGCCCCCTTTGACTTGCATTGGGCTGTCACGCCTTGAGCTCGGAGGATCATCTCCTTAAGGAATGACCACTCTTCTTGGACACCTAGTTCCCCTACTCTCTGGGACTGCAATGCCTCTCCTTACCAATCTCCTCAACTTGTTGAAGTCAGCCCTCCTGAACTCAAGAGCTACTGCCTTGATGTAGGCCCTTCCCACCCTGCACTGGATGGTGAATTCCAGTAGGCGATGATTGCTATCACCCAGGTGGTCAAGAGCCTGGAGACCCCTCACCATTGTCTGTGGCCAGGACCAGGACCAGGACCAGGACCAGGACCAGGACCAGGACCAGCAGGGCATTCCCCCTGGTGGGACTGTCCACCTCCTCGGTTAGGTGGAGGTCTTGTATCTCAGCAAGGATCCTATGTGAGTGGTCAGACCTGGCTGACTGCTCCTCCCAACAAATGTCTGGGTAGTTTAGATCACGCATGATGACCACATTCCTTGACTTAACTGTCTCCACAAGCTGACCCGAGAATTCCCAGTCCAGCTCTTCCCCCTGGTTGGGTGGTCTGTAGTAGACCCCCACCATTAAGTCTCTTTCCCCACAACCCCCTTGTATTCTGACCCAGAGCACTTCAGTCTGCCCCTCCTCTGACCCCATCCTGTTATCTGAGGACATATATTGCTCTTTGACATACAGCGCCACACCCCCACCTTTCCTCCTCATTCTATCCCACCTGTATAGTCTGTAGACCCTAATGTTTACCACCCAATCATGGGTTGAATTCCACCAGGGTTCACTGACCCCTACTATGTCTGGGTTTGTATTAGCTATCCAGAGAGCGAGATCCTTCTGCTTATTCCCCATACTTTGAGCATTAGTGTAAAGGCATTTAATGCCTCCTATCGATGCCTGCAACCCCTCCTGATTCCTGGGCATTTGTGGACCCTTTTCACTTACCTGGGTACTTCTTATGCTCATCACCTGTTAGAATTTAGTGAGAATATGAAGAAATCAGCTTGCCCAGCAGGATTGTATAATTTTTAGTATAGAATTTCATTTGTACCTAAGTACCTTGGGCTGGACCCTTGGATTTGCAATGGCTGATTTGTGCACTTCAGTGTTGCAAAGGAGCAATGCTGGCTGCTGACTTAGCTCAAAGGATTTTTTTCCTGTTATCTAAGGTGGAATCCTGTGTAGTATACAGCCAGTCTAATATCTTTAAACCACTCTTTTTCACAGTTTATGACAGATAGGCATTTCTTGATGGTCCCTTTTGATTTTAGTCATCAGATTTAATTTAGAGTATCCCCAAGGATGGTCTCAGTTACACAAAGGGCCAGCTTGAGGAGGAAACACTAAAACTTTATAGCCAAGCTTGTAAAGCAGCTTGAAAAGAGAATGGACATGTACCATCGTGAGCACAGTGCAAGATATTAAGAATCAGTAACTAATTATTATTTATCGTATATAGATACTGTATATTTCATGTGTGAATTTGTACCGACAAATGATTGCTTTGAAGAGTTCTCATGAATGAAGAGCCATTACAACAGATCTATGGAAATACATAACACTCTGGGCCAAATTTGACTACTTGGACTCATGGTAAAAAAACACATTGTTCTGTGTGGAACTGTCTTTTAAGTAAAGTACTGCCCAAAGTTAGAGGAGGTGGTAAAATATGGCCCTGTAGAATCACCCCATATGATAAAAATGTCCGATTCGGATTTCATCTGCATAGCTATTATTCTAACATACTTCCAGTGGGGTCAGTGGAATTATATTTATTTAAGACTAAAGTATTTAGGCTGAAATTCAGCAATGTGCAGAAAGCTTGCAGAAAGCCTAAATCATATTTAAGTCAAATTTAAGTCTCTGAAATAGGTTGTGCATATTCCTGAAGATGACTGTCTGCACTGAGCTGAATTTCAACTCTGGTATATATTGCCTTTACTCATCTTTATATAATACATGGAACGCGGTGTAACAAGGATTATGTTAGTACTCCTGGTACCACCCTGAAATACTCCTTGGGTATAAGTGCTATATTTCAGCTGGTGGAACTACTGTTCTACCAGTTGAAATGCTTTATACAGGGGTTCACAAGACTTCAAATGAGGAAGACATGGCTGATGCAGTGGAAAGCTCCACTGCCATGGACTAGGTTGAAGTCTAAATTGATTGGGGTTCAAGTGTTTGCATGAATAACTGAATGCTTGTACATATCCCCAGTCGACTGGAACCTCTGCAGTGTCCTTTGGCAGCCCAGAAGTGTTTGAACCCCCACCCTGGGAGATGTTCTGTGACTTGGACTGCAGTCTACTGCTGCAACCTGAGTTATGCAACGCCCCCCCATTACCAGCTGATGGGCTGGGAAAGCCCAGCCCCTCTTCACAGCCCCCAGTCTCCCTAACCAATCTCTAGGCTTTAAATGCTGCCCCCCTGCCTCTGGAGCTGCAAGCGTAGGGTTGTATGTGCCAAGAGGTGGGAGGGGGGAGTTTCTTCCTCATGGCAATTGACAGCCCCACACCTACAGCTTCACATGCAAGTCTGCAAGTGGCAGCTTGCACTGCCATAACAGATAGGCTTCTCCTCCCCATGGCAGTCTAGAACCCCACATCTGCAGCCCAACATGGGGTTATGTGTGGAGCTCCCCCTCCCCAATTCCTGTGCCAGTGCACAGGGATTGAGATCCTTGAGCTCTGGCTTTGTTGGAAGGGTTTCCCATGGGCAGAGCTTCAGAAGCACATTGGGAAAGACTTTCTTCATTATGGCCAGTGCCACAGCTGTGGCCGTGGTGGCACATGGGAAGGAGCAGCCCTAGTTGCCTATGGGCAAAGCCTTCCAACTGCTGCCAGAGGCCCAGCTTCAAAAGACAAAAAAATATTCTGGGTTTACTATCTGACAGCTGTCAGGGAGAGTTGTGAGGAAGGAGGTCTATGATCAAAATGGCCAAAATCAGTTTAAAATTAAACCTAGATGGATGTCATATCAGACTTAACTGAGCACCTTCAAGTCAGCCTGCCCAGACAGTTTACACCCTGTACTTAAGGAGCTGGCATAGCTCAGTCACTGGCACTGGATCTTTGAGAACTTGTGGCACTCAGGTGAAGTGCTCAAACGTTGGAAGAAGGCCAATGTGGTGCCTATCTTCAAGAAAGGGCTGAAAGTAGATCCAGGAACTACAGGCCCGCCATCCTGACCTCTATCTTGGGGAAGATGTTGGAAAAAATTATCAAAGAGACCGTTCTTGACAAACTGCCTGAAGGCAACACCCTGAGAGAGAGCCAGCATGGGTTTGTTGTGGGTAGGTCTTGCCTGACCAATCTCATCTCCTTCTACGACCAGGCGACATGTCACCTGGACAAGGGAGAAGAGATTGACATCATATATCTTGATTTTAAAAAAGCTTTTGATTTGGTGTCCCATGATGACATCATAGAAAAACTGGCCAACTGTGGCCTTGGCTACATTACAGTCCACTGGTTGGGGAACTGGCTCCAAGGTTGGACCCAGAGAATGGTAGTTGATGGAAATCGATCATCGTGGTGTGCCGGGACCAATGGGGTACCCCATGGTTCAGTCCTTGGGCTTATACTTTTTAACATTTTCATTAATGATGTGATGCCATTTTCATTGATGTCAGGAGTGGCCAAGTTTGCTGATGACACCAACTTTTGGGGTATAGTGTCCATACCCAAGGACAGGATGGTGATCCAGGCCAACCTTGACAGGCTCAGAAAATGGGTGGATGTAAACCTGATGGCATTCAACACCAAAAAATGCAAGGTACTCCACCTTGGGAAGAAAAACCTGCAGCATGCTTATAGGCTTATCAGTGCTACGCTTGCTAGCACCATGGCTGAAAGGGACTTGGAGGTCATGATTGACCACAAGATGAATATGAGCCACCAATGTGATGTTGCAGCCCGCAAAGTGAGCAAAACTCTGGCTTGCATCCATAGATGCTTCTCTAACAAATCCCAAGATGTCATCCTCCTGCTGTACTCAGCCTTGGTGAAGCTGCAGCTAGAGTACTGCATCCAGTTCTGGGCTCCACACTTTGAAAAGGATGTGGAGAAGCTTGAAAGAGTCCAGAGGAGAGCCACATTCATGATCAGAGGGCAGGAAAAGAGGCCTTATGATGAGAAACTGAGAGCTATGAGACTCTTCAGCCTGGAAAAGTGCAGGCTCAGGGGGGACCTGGTGGCTGTCTTAAGTATATAAGGGGTGTACATCAGGATCTGGGAGAATGCCTGTTCACCAGAGCACCCCAAGGGATGACAAGGTCAAACAGTCACAAACTCCTCCAAGACCATTTCAGGCTGGATGTAAAGAAGAACTTCTTTACTGTCTGAGCCCCCAAGGGCAGGAACAGACTGCCACCAGAGGTGGTGCAAGTACCACTCTGGATTCCTTTAAGAGACATTTGGATGATTATCTTGCTGGGATCCTTTGACCTCATCTTACTTCCTGGGGCAGGGGGTTGGACTCAATGATCTTCTGAGGTCCCTTCCAGCCCTAATGTCTATGAAATCTATGATTTAGATTAAATCAATTTTTTGAACTTCTGTACTAGACCCCCTCCAAATTCAAGTTAACTCACACTCCCCCAGCATCCCAGAATGCTTTGCACCTCCCCTGCAATTCTGCCCCCCTTGCAGGGTGGTCAGGCTCACCTTGGTTCAATCTGTCTGCTCCAGCTGAGAAGAGAGGCATGCTCTAACGTATCCAAGCTTCTGCCGTGGGCCACTGCAGGTATGTGGCTGCATTTCCAGAATCAAAAGTGAATGTTTCTTCACTTGCTTATTGCTTCAATCTATGCAGCTTTGACTAACCTGCAAAGAGTGAATCAATTCAGCCTGGGGCTTTTTGTGTGTAAGATATTTAGCCAAGAGGACCAAATTAATGAACTTGAGAAAATTTGCAGAAGTATTCTGCATTCAGCAACCTGTTGAACTCAGATTGCATGAATGATTGTGGCAGGGCACTGATAGTGCTTGCCACTTAAAGGGATTGGGCCAGGGAGGGGCAGGTGCCTGACTGGGGTGGCCATTTTAAGGCCCAGCTCCCTGACCTGAGGGCAGTTCATGATCAGCCAGTAGAGGAGAAACATTGCTTTGCTGAGCTCTGTCAGCAACACTGGAAGGACAGGGTGAGGCTATGGGGAAGGAGGAGGCCTCATTTGTCCTGGGTAAAATATGAAACTGCACCCTGCCAGTGAAGGGGGAGTATGGTGGGGCTCCCTGTGGTGGGGGAGTTCCCAAGAAATGCCAAGCCAATCACCTTCCTGGTGAAAGGTGAGTGTGGGGTACCTTATAACCCAACCGCTACATTCCTGGTGGGTTCCACTGGTACAGGGGGAGCCCAGGTTCATGGGAGTCCTGAGGCAGGTCCCAGGTTGGTGGAGGGACCTGGAGCACTGCCCAGGCTTTTTTGAGTCTTTTGGCTGCAGGGACCCTGAGAAGAGGCCAAGCATGGCTATGGCCACCTGAGCCGGATGGGGTGGCAGACCCCAGTGAGGGGGCCAATGGCTTGGAGTCCAGTATGTGTGTGTTTGTCTATTTCTGTGTGTGTCTTATGAAAGACTCAGTGCAACCACTGGTGGATGCTATCTGCGAGGCTTGGGTCACAGTGTAGGGGTGGAATGGAGCTGCGGATATCCCCCTAAACATCAGGGTTCAAAATGGGCAACCTCCCACCTGATTAACATCCCAATATTATTGCATCAAGGCGTGGCAGAAGAATGCAGTGGGGGGCTAGCTTATAGACAGGAGGCAGGCCAGTGCTTGCACCGGGCATGAAAGCTTGCCCCATCACAATGATGCAGCTAGAAAAGATATGAGAAGAGACATCCATAGATGATTATTATGCAGTTATTGTATTATGCATTACCATCATAATACAAGCCACTTTGAACCAGAATTTGCAAATTTTCCATTTCTGAATAATATTCTGTATATAGGGCTTGTGAATGTAAAATATCTTTGTTTTAGAATATGTTTTTCTGAATTTTCTTTATCGTACCCTTTGTAGCTGCTTGTAGTATTAATCCATAAATAAAAAAGCAGCTCTCCTGCCTGAATGAAGTTTATTATACGTATACACAGGCCTAGAGCAGGAAGCCAAGTTCTTTTGTTACAAAGGGTTTCAATGGACTAGGCAAAAGCATAGTCATAAATGTTGCAGTTGCAAGCGTGCTTTAAATCTTTTATTTAGAAGCTAAAGTATGCTTTATAGTGTCAGAAAACAGAGCAGAATGTGTTTCTGTGACGGTCTGTCTTGATATCAGGAGCACCTACCAGTAGTTCAACATTTTCTAAAAAAGAGTCCGTTGTAATCTAAAATGTTGATTAGATTTCAACCTTGCACCCTGGGGTATTAAATACACAAACAAAAGTACTATCATATTATTAAAAAGGACAAATGTTTTTGATCCTGTATGTTAATGGAGGGCCATAGTGTTGTTGTACCTGTAGTGATGTGATGATGAGGGAGTTTATGTAAGCATAGTTTGGTAACATTTTTTACTGAATCAACTTAATAGTTGTATTTGCTGTCTGTATCCACTCCTTTCCTGGATTTGAAGAAGAACAATTTATGCCCCAAAGTTTGTTTTGCATTTTTCCCAAATATATTATCGGTCCAATAAAATATGTTACCAAAAAACTCTTGCATTTTGATCCTTTAACTTTAAAAGCCTGTAAATTGTATGCACAGTACTTTAGAAAAATAAAAGTAATAAATTATGACATTAGAATTAGATTTAGAGCATCTGTGGACTATACCTACAAGCAGACATGGTCAGTGAGTTTTACAAGTGTTATTATCGGGAGTGAGGGACACTGGCAGGGCTGGGGGGTTGTGGATTGGGAGTGAGGGGCAATGGCAGGGGCAAGGCACCAGCAGATTAGTGTTGCTCAGCACCATAAAGCAGCTCCAGGGACAGCTGCAGCTGGACCTATGTCCTGGTGAATGAAAGTCAAATAGCAAAATATATAGGTATTTAGAATTCATTTTATTATAATGACTGAGGCATAGGTAGGCTTCCAAATTGCTTTGAAATTGTAAATATATCAAAAACATTGTATTCAACTGATACCTATAGATATAGATCTAATGGTGTTTTATTTAAGTTGCAGAAAAATATGGATTTTGGTTTTTTTAATGAGAGAATTTTGGATTTTTAAACAGAGAAAACCAAGATCATTGGCAACAACTTTATGAGCTGTCAGTAATAAGGATGCCAATGTCTATTCCCTTTGAACTATGCTTCTGGTACAATAAAGTGAGATTTGTAATCTGGTCCTGTTCATTAGAAGTATATTTTGCTCTGGATGTGCTGGTAGTGGCAGGAGAGAGAGGTCTGTCTGATTGCTTAACACAGGGGCAGCAAGCATGTACAACACCTGTACAGCTATGCAAAGAGGAGCAAGGAGTGGATTGGAGAGAGAACTCCTCTGTGGTGGACTAGAGTGAGTTTGTGGGGAACTCAAAGTAGACAAAATTAGGCACCTACAGTAGGTACTGTGCAATATTGGAGTGAATTTTAATATTTAGGTTGTTTTTATATTGGATCTTGTAAAAGACGAGAGTACAAGAATCAGAGTGGAGTGGTGGCAGGTGGGTGAAGGATGAAATGGATAAGTAGTAGGCTGTTTATTTCTTTAGCAAATGGATACAATGTTGGAATTCTGTTTCACATGCAGCAGTGTTTACTTCACTTCCCACTCTCAGCAGAAAACAAGCTCATCAAACTATAAATGGCTTCCTAATGGAGCTAAGGTATTCCTAAGGTATTTTCTTTTGCAGTACCATGGGGGCTATACTCTGTGATGTTTTGACAGACAGAATTATCAGTAGCAAATTCAAAAGATTTTCATCCACTCCATTTTGATGTTACCTGCAATTTATTTTGATGCTTACAGAGTTATAATGATGGTGCATAAAATAAAAGGCTATAAAACTTCTAATACCATGAATGCCCATCTAATAGGCTTAATGTCTGTCCCTGGAGACTAATACTGAATTCTTTAATTGTTTTCTTTCATAAATAATAGTTAGCTTGTTATTTAGAAATTGAGGTGTCATATCCTGTCCAGATTTTCAGAACACCTTAACTTAAACACAATTTATAGCATGACAGCCAAATTGGTAAAACCACATCAAAGGGTGGTGAAGAAGTGGTGGTTTGATTAGGATTTTTTTTCTAGTATTATAAGCACACACTAGGTATAGGCATCTGTCTGTCTTATGAGACAATTGATTTGCATCTAGTGAGGCATCAGCTCATTAAGCATCTGTGAGTGTGCCCGCAGAGCCCAGTTCTTGAGTGACAGTCCCTGCTGCATTTATCACATGTGATGTTCATGTCTAACAGTTCTAAATGTGATGCAGGCTTCTTGTTGAAGTGTCTTCTTACCTCTGCACATTGGGTTCTTCTTTCCCTGAAAGCCTTTATTTCAAGCTTAAAAGATTGTTTCCAATCACTCTGATCCTCAGCAATCTTATCCCCATTGTTTGGTTCAGTGTTCATTGTCTTCCCATCAGTTTTGCAAGCATCTTTGAAATGGAGATAAGGATGCCTATATAGTCTTCCTGTAAAGAGTTCTGCATACAAGAGATCTTTGAACATACAACTATTGCCTATTCTCTGCATCTGACCAAACCTTCAGAGTTGATGCTGATTGGGAAGAGAGTTGATGATCAGAATTTTGCACATTCCAAGACCTGCCAGGAAAGTCCTAGAAAGCAATGAAGGCAAAGTAAGTAAAAACTGTTGAAGCATTTGTCTTAACTATGTGGTCCAGGAGTCACTGCCATAAAAAAGTGTTGATGATGAAAACTTGATATTCTTTGACCTTTGTCTTAACACTCAGTTTTCTGTTGTTTTACATTTGTTTGCTCAACCTGCTCATAATACATGACGTTTTGCCAATACAGGTATTCAGTTTGACCTCAAGTGACAAACTGCTGGTAATAACAGAGACAGGATGCGGAAATTTACTTACAACATCCAACACATTTTACACCTATTGTGATCTCTGGTGATGAATCAACCAATGTCATGGGCCAGAATGCTTATATTGAGGCTGATTGTAAAACCAAACTCTTGGTAGGAAGAAGAGAAGTGATTAATGAAGCTTTGAATTTTGCTCTTTGTGTGGGCTATCAGTGCAGCATCATCAGTAAGCAGCAGCTCATGAATCAAAACTTTCCATGCTTTAGTCTTTGCTTTAAAGCCTGTGAGGCTGAATACTTTTACATCTAAGAATGTATGTAGATAAATTCCTTCAGTGGTAGTTCCAAAAGCATATATCAGAAAAAGAGAGAAGAAAATCCCGAACAGGGTCAAGGCAAGGACACAGCCCTGCTTGTCTTGGTTTTGAATCTCAAAAGCCTCAGACATGGATTCATATAGCTGACTGTACCCCATCATGGAAAGAGCAGATTAAGCTGAGAAGTTTTGGTGGGCAGCCAGTCTTTTCCAATAATTTGAAAAGGCCTTTTCTGCTGACAAGGTTGAAGGCCTTCGTCAGGTCAATGAAGGCAAGTATAGAAGGGTCCCCTTTGTTCTTTACGTTTTTCTTGGATTTGGCACAGTGAGAAGATCGTATCTATGGTGGACCTACTACTGTGAAGCCACATTGTGACTCTGGGTAATCAGACTTAGCAAGAATCTGAGTCTTCTGAGCACCACCTAAGTAATGACCTTACCAACAATTCTTAACAGTGAAATGCCACAATAGTTGGTGCAGTCACTGTGGTTGTCTTGGATTTGAAAACTGGCTGGGCAGGCAACTACTGTGGCCCTGGCCCTTCGGCCCAGGGCAAAGCTGGAGCCAACCTGCCACCCACCCCAGGCCAGGGTGATTTGTGCTGCAGGGGAGTGGCATATGGGGGGAGGAGAGATGTGTGCAGGAGAGACCATGTGTGCCTGCCCTCACCTCCATCCTACCTCCAACTCCCACAGCCTGCCTGCCCTCTCCTTAACTGTTTCCTCTACCGCCCCCCCCCCCCCCCAACACCCCAATCCTTACTTTTGATTCTGGCCCTAATACCCAACTTGGCCCAGGACACAGTTGCCACAGCTGCTGCTTCTTGCTTGAGCTGGGGCCATCTGATGCTTCTGATTGCCTCAGAGCAAGATGCTCTGCAGAAGGTAAATGGCTAGGGAGGTAGGTGGCTGGAGGGGGCAGGCAGCAGGGGCACAAGTACAAGTGGATGAGGAAGGGGCAGGGGAGGCAAGGTGTAGGGGCTGGTCACCTGTTTTCCCATTACTGCTTTTCCTGTCACAGATGTGGGGAGGGGGTGAATGTAAGACAGCCCTTTCCCCCATTAATTATATTCTGTTCATGGAAAATTGTAAAAAATTCCATGTCCAGAATCTAATTATTAATGTGTGTGAGGGGATGTCTTCTTAAATTTGAAGTTGTCTTGGATTCAGACAAATATAGTTTTGTTAGTGTTGTGCTTTCTCTTTTTCATACATATTTCTCATATCTTTTTGCATTAACAAAGATATTTTTTTCCTAAAACTAAGTAAATAGTGATTTTCAGATAAAATATTCAGGGTTTATTAAACAGATACTCATTTCCCTGAAGAGGTTTGTTTGTTGTTTTGGGGAGAAAGTATCTTTATATTCTATTTGTATGGCATCTACCATGATGGGGTTCTGTTGACATGGCTGGGTTGTCTTGAGATGCTTTCAAGGGTGCCATGGGATACCACATAATGTTAGCACTGTTAGGTGTACAAACATGATTTACAAGAGCAAACCAAAAATTTCAATAGGAATTTGTTGCATTAAAAATATTTGGACCCCCTGTGATCTTTCTGAGTTCTTTGCAGTGGAATTACTCTATTACTTTCCTGTAGTAAAAAAATATAACTAAAAATTAAGATCTAGCATTTTCCAAGGGGTGCCTCAAGTCCAATGAGGCCTGCCTCAAGTCTAATGAGGTCGAGAGTATGGTACTCTTTTGAGGGGGATACCACCCTGGCACCTGGTTCCCCCTCTCTGTGGTCTGACCTGTCTGCTGTCTCTGCCCTGCCAGCTCTACCTCACCTCCAGTTTCTTGCCTGCCATGCGTAGTAAACTCACCAGTCTCCTTGCCTGCCCAACCATGTCAGCCTCCCCACCTGGGGCCTGAGCTGTCCTTTGGGTGCGTCCCCTTTAAGGGAGTGCTCCCATAGGCTTCTGAGCACTTGGTGGGGCTTCAGCTGTCACAGCTGTGGCCCCTTTTGCCTCTGATCATACCCTTAGCCTTGGTCTACTGTTTAAGATCTCAGCTCCCAAGTATTGGCCCTGCTTTGGCAGCAGTCCCTCCTGCGATTCCAATCTCATGGTATGTGGCTGGTACCCCCTTCTTTAACTGAAGGGATGTTAGTGGGTGGGAGTGTGACTGTCTAGCTTCAGGCCAGCTCACCTCTCTCCATACAGAGCAGAGCAGAGCAAAGACCAGGGACTCCCAAAGATGTTTAACTATTTACAGATTTAATTTTACAGTACAGTGTCAATAAATGTATAAAACATAATTTCATAGTTTCATAGTTGGTAGGTTTGGAAGGGACCTGAGAAGATCATCAAGTTCAACCCCCTGCCATGGCAGGAAAGAGTACTGGGGTCAAATGACCCCGGCAAGGTGTTCATCCAGCCTCCTTTTAAAGACCCCCAGGGTAGGAGCCAGCACCACTTCTCTTGGAAGTTGGTTCCAGATCCTAGC
>NW_017728947.1:18891375-18896614 GCF_001723895.1 Crocodylus porosus
CTCCTCATAGGGCCTGCCCTGCTGACTCCTGATCATGCGGGTGGCCCTCCTCTGGACCCTCTCCATGTTGTCCACATCCCTCCTGAAGTGCAGCGCCCAGAACTGGATGCAGTACTCCAGCTGAGGCCTGACCAGTGTTGCATAGATGGGGAGGATCATCTCCTTGGACCTGCTTGAGATGCATCTGTGAATGCATGACAAAGTGTGGTTGGCCTTCCTGACTGCATCCCCACACTGCCGGCCCATGTTCATTTTGGCATCAATAATGACTCCAAGATGCTTTTCTGCCTCTGCACTGATGAGAAGGGAGTCCCCCAGCCTGTAGGTATGGTGCTGGTTCTTCCTCCCTAGGTGCAGTACTTTGCACTTGTCAGTGTTGAAACCCATCCTGTTCTCATCCGCCCACCCCTGTAACCTGTCCATGTCCGATTGCAGCCTATTCCTCCCTTCTAGTGTGCCCACTTCTCCCCACATCTTAGTGTCATCTGTGAATTTGAACAGGGTGCTTTTTACCCACTTGTCCAAGTTGCTGATGAAGATGTTGAACAGTGCAGGCCTGAGGACTAAGCCCTGAAGAACCCCGTGGCCCACATCCCTGCAGGTCGAAAAAGACCTGTCCACCACCACTCTCTGGGTGCAGCCCTCCAGCCAGTTAGTGACCCATCTGACTGTGTAGGTATCAGTGCCACAGTCTCTTAGTTTTTTAATGAGAATGGGGTGAGATACAGTGTCGAAGGCTTCTGAAAGTCCAGAACGACTATGTCTACCACGAGACCTGCGTCCAAGAATTTTGTGACCTGGTCATAGAAGGCCACCAGGTTGGTCTGACAGGACCTGCCTCTAATGAACCCATGTTTGTTGCCCATAAGCATAATCTCCCCTGCTGGCCCCTTGCAGACATGCGCCAGGATAATTCTCTCAAAAAGCTTACCCAGGTCTGAGGTCCTATAGTTTCCTGGGTCCTCCTTCCTCCCTTTTTTGAAAATGGGAACCACATTGGCCCTTTCCAGTCCTCTAGCACAATGCCAGAGCACCATGAGTGCTCATAAAGCCATGCCAGGGGTCCCGCAATGATCTCTGCTAATTCCCTCAGCACTCTGGGGTGGAGATCATAAGGACCTGCTGATTTAAATACGTCCAGTCCCTCCACAAATTCCCTGCCGAGGTCCTCTTTGACCCTAGGCCTGGGTGTGCCTCCCCTGGGGCCTACGGGGGTCCCAGTGTGGGGGATTACCCTGTCCCTGCTTAGAAAAATGGAGCAAAGAAATTGTTAAATAGGTTAGTTTTGCTGTCTGGTGCAATGACTAGATTTCCTAGCATGGCTTGCAGAGGCCTCACGTTACCTGGTACCTTCTTTTTATCCCCTATGTATTTAAAAAAAGACTTCTTGTTGTCCTTGTTCTGGGTAGCTAGTCCCAGTTCCATCACCGCCTTGGCCTTCCTGACCACCTCCCTACAGCCCCGAGCAACAGAGCTATAGTTCTCCCTGGTGATGGTCCCTCCCTTCCATTGGGTGTATGCCTCCTTTTTAGCTAGGAGATGTTTCCGGATGCTTTTGGTAAGCCGTGGGGGCTTTTGTGCCCTCTTGCCCCCTTTGATCCTTGTTGGGATTACCTCCCTTTGGGCTTGGAGGATCTTCTCCTTAAGGAATTACCGCTCTTCTTGGATACCCAACTCCCCTCCCTTCAGTGCCTCTCTGACTATTCTTCTTACCTCACTGAAATCCGCCCTCCTGAAGTCCATGGCTGCTGCCTGGCTGAAGACCTTTGCCACTTTGGATCGTGAATTCCAGCAGGCAATGATCGCTGTCACCTGACTAGGTGGTCAAACACCCACAGACCCCTCACCAGGTCGTTGCCCATGGGCAGGACCAGATCCAACAAGGCATCTTCCCTGGTGGGGCTTTGCACCTCCTGGGTTAGATGGAGGTCCTGTATCTAGGCTAGGAACCTATGTGAGTGGTCAGACCTGGATGACTGCTCTTCCCAGCAGATGTCTGGAAAGTTTAGGTCACCCATGATGACCATGTCCTTTGGACCTAACTGCCTCCGTGAGCTGACTTAAGAATTCCCAGTCTAGCTCTTCCCCTTGGTTGGGTGGTCTATAGTAGACCCCCACCATTAAGTCCCTTTCCCCCTGACCTCCTTATATTCTGACCCAGAGCACTTCAGTCTGCCCCTCCTCTGACCCAGTGCTACTCATTGAGGATGTGTATTTTTCCTTGACATAGACCACCACACCCCCACCTTTCCTCCCTGTCCTGTCCCTCCTGTACAGCCTATAGCCCTTGATATTCACCACCCTGTCATGTGTTGGGTCCAACCAAGTTTCAGTGAGCCCTACTATGTCTGGGTTGGTGTTAGCTAGGAGGGTAAGTTCCTTCTGCTTGTTCCCCATACTACGAACATTAGCATAGAGGCATTTGAGGCCTCCTGAAGATGCATACACTGCCCCCCTAATCCCACTACTCCCCAGGCCCCTGTTGCTTACTTGGGTATTTGTTCTGCTTGTCATTGGTCTAGGCTGGGCTGTTCTTGTGGGTGATACTTGGTTTAGTGGTCCAAGGCTTCCTCCACCCTCGTCTTCCCCTTCACCCGACAAGCCTAGTTTAAAGCCCACTGGAGACAATTAGCCAACCTAGAAGAGAACACACGCTTACCTTTGGGGGAAAGGTGAAGCCCATCCCACCCGAGCATGTCACATATATGTGTATGTATACATATATGTACCTATATGCATGTGTATGTATGTATGTGAAGGGGTCAAGGCCCCAAGGGGCCAGGGTCAGGCAGAAAATGACGGAGTTCTGCCTAACTTCCGGGTGCGAACCCGGAAGTGGGCTTGGGAGCCTTTCCCTTCCCGGAACCCGGACAGATCCGGGCCGGGACCAGCCCGGAAGGATAAAAGAAGCCCACCCCAACCCCAAACAGGAGGAGGGAGAGGCTCCAGCAGGAGCCTATGCCGGCGGCAGCGGAGCTGGGAGCCGCAGAGCCGGGGACGGCGGATCCAGGAGCCGCGGAGCCGAGGATGGCAGAGCCGGGAGCTGCGGAGCCGAGGACGGCGGAGCCGGGAGCCGTGGAGCTGGGAACCGCGGAGCCGTGGGCGGTGGAGCCGGTGGCAGCGGAGCCGGTGGTAGTGGAGCTGGTGGCAGCGGAGCTGGGGTAGCGGAGCCGGTGGCGCCAGATCCGGAGGATCCGTGTAAGAAGAGCCCCGAAGCAAAGACCCTTCTCCGGCGGCTGCAGGCCATTTGGCCACTTAACAAGACCCGCGGGGTTAGAGGTAAGCCCCAACGTGCCCCTGGGTCGGGAGCGACAGGCGGTAGGGATACGTTGACCCCAGGGCCGCAGGAGGCAATGGCACCCAGCCTAAGCCAGGTACCGTGAGGATTCATAGGGTCCTGCAGTGGGAGGATGGAACCCCACTGCGGGACTGGTGGACAGACTAAGGGACCCAGGGTCCCCGCCCGACTGGGGCCGAAGGCTCTTGGGCGAAGGAAAATAACCTCCGCCCCAGACAAGCGGGCAGCGACGTGTGAACTGACTTTATATTATCTTGTTCGTTGACCTGGTGACCTACTAGGGGCTAGCCCCGGTAGGGAGCCACCCAGGTGGCGACAGACCCAGAGGACCAGGTGAGGGTGTAGGGGAGGAGGAGCCCTCAGGACCCCTGGACTTTAGAGTTGGGGAGTCTCGTCTGGACTGCTCGCTTCCCCACACGGGTGAACCCCCCCCAGATTCCATCAAGTCGTGGCAGGCGAGATCGGTGGAAGCGTGACCCGGACAGCAGATTTCCCCTCTTCTCCAGGGGCCATTTTTGGGGATACGGGGGACCAGCACTAGGTGGTCCGCCCCATCCCCCCACAATGTATATATGTTTAAAAAACAGTAACTCTTATTAAACATACCCAACTGAGATTGGCTAGGTTTATGCCAGATGAAGGCACTACATCTGCATAGGCTTTGACCCTCTTTGGTCTTCCAGTTAGTTTACAGCCCCTACCCTCAGCAGGGCCCTCCAGGTACCCAGTAAGTGAACACTCAATGGTAAAAACACAGGTTAGACAATAGGTCAACAGTTAAAACCTGGCAGGGCTTAAACAATAGGCTAAGTGAGATTATATTAAATAGATTCAATACATAAAGATAAGCAATACAATGAAAGCAGGTATTGAGGGGTGCACTAGCAGGCACACTAGCAGGCTAAATAAAGCAGCTCATAGTAATCTCCTAATACAACTTTAAGTGCACAAATTTAATCCTTGCCTTCTTCCCATTTTGGGATTGCAGCCCCCTTTTTGGGTAACTCATGACTCCCAGCAGTTCTGGTGGACTTGGCTCATCTCTCTATCTCTGTGGGTTGGCTGCAGGGATTTCCCCCCTTGCTGGGATGGTCTCTGTCTTGCTGTCAAATTCTGCAGGAAGGCCTGAGCTGCCCCGTGCAGCTACCTGGCCTGTCAGCCCCCTCAGGCCCTGTGTACTAGGAGTGTGTGAAACGGCACCGTTCCATTTTGACTTGCATTTCAACATTTCAATGGAACAGTGTTTTGTTTTGAATTTCGTTTCAATTTGAAACCGCTGTTCCATTTCATTTCGTTGAAACAGTTTTGACGCTGTTTCTACGTTTCGCCCATAGACTATAATGGGGAAACATGAAACAGCTTATAACTTTGTCAATTCTAGCCTGATTTGGATGGAACTTGCAGGAATGGTAGCCCCTTTACAGGCCATGAAACCTGCCAAGGTTCAAGGAGGTAGGTGCAGAGGTTTCAGGGAAACTGCACCTCAAAATCTTGAAAGGAAAAAACTCATGTCACGTGTATGTGTTAAGCCACAGTGGGGTCAAAACATGAAGGCTGCCAAGTTTCAAGGAGATAGGTGCAGGAGTTTTAGGGAAGCTGCAGACAAGCAAAACTCATGACATGGGTGACACTGTGTGTGTGTTAAGGCGCAGCAGGTTGAAAACTACAGGCATGCTAGCCCCTTTTGAGGCCACAAAGCCTGCCAGCTTCCAAGGAGATAAGTGCAGGGGATTATGGGTTCTGGAGTCCTGCACCTCTGGCTGCTGACAGGCAAAACTCATGACATGGATGACTGTGGGACTGTGTTTGTCTTGGGGCACAGGGGGGTGAAAACTGCCAGCCTGCTAGGCCCTGCTGTGGCCACAAAGCCTGCCAGCTGTCAAGGAGATAGGTGCAGGGGGAGTCTGGGTTCTGGGGCCCTGCACCTCTAGCTGCTGACAG
>NW_017728947.1:18896701-18905876 GCF_001723895.1 Crocodylus porosus
GCTCTTTCCTGCCAAGGCAGGGGGTCGGACTAGATGATCTACCTAGGTCCCTTCCGACTCTAGCTACTATGAAACTATGAAACTATAGGGACCTCAGGGAAGGATGACAGTCACTGGCCCTCCAAGCCCAGCCCCCTTCCGGCTATATGACTGGGTCTTCTGCATCCAGGGACCAGGTGAAGTCAATTGCTTCAGTCTACCTGGGCTGCTACTCCTTAGTGCCCTTCCTGCTACACCATTCCTACCCTCTTTGGCCTTCCTAGTAACAGGGGCATGGGTTCCCTCTTAGAGAACCACTGTCCTAGGCACCATCACAAATATGTGTAATTGACAATAATAATGTTTCCTGCAGAGTCTAAAACTGGGGCGGGGGGGAGGAATGGGGTAAAAAATCTGAGTCCAGAATAAGTCGAATGAAGACTTGAAGGTAGAAAACAGGTTTAGGTTTTGGTTGGAAATATGCAAATCCAGAATCTCAATATATTTAATTAGAGGATTCAGGGTTTCCTGACCCCAGGATAGAAATCCACTATTGAGCATGATGCCTAATAAAAGTATTCACTGGTTTCAAATATATTTCCAAAGTGTAGCAGTTTTCAAATTAATGCTCTTTGTTTTGTTCTACCATGCTGAAGCCAATCTGAACAGCAGACAGTATCATAGATGGCCATTGACATTCTCTCCTCAGGATAATACACAGAAATCAGATGGTCTCCTGCAAACTGTATTAGTCAATTTGGATGCTGCCACTCACCAGCTGCACAGGGACTACTCTCTTGATATTTTAAGATAGGTGCATCTGGAATAGCAATTGCTTACCTATAAACCATATTAGAAGGAATACTATGCTCTTAAGCCAGGCTGTAAGTAGGAGACACATACAGCAGTTATATAGTTCTTTATAATCTCATGTCAGTACTTCCTTTTATATAGTTTTTGATTCCTAAAAGAAAGTGATCAGGACAGAATTCAGTTTTGCTACAGAGCAAGCAGCACTAATGTTGTTTTTCTCATTTGCTTTTTTGTACTCTTTCATTATAAAATTCTATCACAAATATCCACTCTGTTTCATTTTTGTTTTGACTGTTCAGGGAACACTATGGCCTAACTACAGTAGACTACTGTTCCTGATCTCTTACCTCCCAAATATCCTTCAGACTAATTGTGATGACAATAGACACTGGAATTTTCTTGTCTGAATCCTCAAAAAGTGATTGGTTGCTTCAAATGGTTATTTTGTCATTTGGCTTCTTCAGGTAAAGGAGATAAAAATGAATACTGTCATTAAGATGAAGTACTGTATATAGCTTTATATCTATCACCTTAGGCAAAAACTGCTCTTCTCTTTTCTGTCCTAATTCCACATTATGACTTTGTTTTACTGATCTGTCACACTTTTTCAGATTTACAATCTCACATGATGAAGGTTCCTTCTCTTACCCAGAATAGCTTCTACGAGTGCAAGTACAAAATTTGCCCAAAAAGATCTTACAGAAAGGCTGTATAACAGATTATTTGATATTGGTACAAGTGACCATGCATCACACACTATTAAGTGTGTATTACTTTGTTCCCCTCTGTGCCTAACCTCCAAAGGATATGGATACACTTCAGCTGTTGGGCAAAAAACCCCTAGTCTCTAAGATCAAGATGCATAGACGCTTATATTTTTAACTCTGGAAGTCCCAAGGTTCAAGTCCTTTTTACAAGTAAGATGACAGTTGTTACACAGAGATATTTTAAATTATTACTATTTATCTTTCTTTTTTTATATTAATGTGTGTGTGACTTTTCAAAACAAATGCACAGAATGGGTGTGGAGTTCTTATGATATAATTCTAGATATGAAGCAATAGGGAAAAGTGAGCAATACAGGCTTGTAAGAATAAAGGTTACATTAGTAATATCATGTAGATATACAGTTAGGCACACATTTTGACGGAAGCCCTGATTTTTAATGGCAAAGTAATTTACTCTTGATAGGCTCTGAGAAAGTTTGGAAGGAAGACAGGGTGTTGGCTTGGGGAATGTGGCTTGAGAGGGTGTTTCAGGCTTACAGGCTACCGAGGAAAAGATATAGAATTAGAGAAGTGTCCCAAAGTATTTACTAGGTAAACTATTATTGTACAATTCCTTCTATTTTTTTCACTGTAATTTATGTAAGTACATCTCATTTTTAACAAAGCAGAATATGCATCATTGTAATGTGTATGGAAATGTGTAGCATTGTTTTGTGATTTTATTGCACAGAATTTTAACTAAGCACCATACTTGGCACTTTACATTAAATGTATGTATATTTTCAATGGAGGGTCGGAGCACCACCCAGGGAGCAGAGGGGAGGGGCCAGCTCTGCTGTGGAGCAGAGAGCCCACCCAACTCAGAGAGCATGCTGGGTATAAATTCCATTGACATAAGTGCTTATTAAAATCTCCTACAGTGACTTGTCTAAAAAACAATCAATTCAACACCAAACCTGGAAAGAAGTCCCAGACATCTTGACTCCCAGTCCTTAAAGATTAGACTTTATACTTTGTGTCTACATTGCTAATGTAAATCACTTTGTAGAATATACCACTTTTAAAGTGACAGCAGGGAGGTTTTTTTAGGGCTATGTCTTTGAACATCATGTTTTGTACTGCGTTGACAAAATTGATAGTAGAGCTGCTATGGTATGCTGTGGCATTGGGACATGAATTCAGGCCTCCCTCCAGAGTCACGCCCAAGTGTTGCCCCTTAGATCTAAGTGGGTACAGCAGAACCTGGATAATTTGTAGAATTAATTTCTATAGCCTCTGGTAAATTGAGGGCTTATGAAACAGCTGGTGGTCATCTACAGCTGCAAGAAGATGCTCCCGCTGTTTCCTTTGACTTTTATTTTAAAGGAAGCTACTTCTCTAGTCAGCTACACAGGACTGCATTTGTTCTCCAGCTGAATGGAGAAGTGCTGTCTTGGAAGCAAAAGTGGCAACAAACAGCTGCATGGCTCACCTTTTACTCAGCCACCACTATAAATTAAATGGGTTTTGAGCCACCCAGGTACAACCGATCTGGGTTCTACACCATACTTGGTCAGTCAGGTTGAGGAGTCAAACATGGATGAATGCAAAGTTAGCTGTATCATTCCCTTGTGTGCTGCTTGCTAGGGAGGCTAGTGTGCTTTAACCAAACTAATCTGAAGAGCTTCCAACTTTGGCAGATCAGGGAATCTGTAAAGAGATGTATTCTCCAGGAGTGGGGGTGGGTGTGTCACCCTTCTCAGGCACAATAGTTTGTAAACAGATGTTGCATTTCTCCTGGGAGAGCCTTTTTTTGCCAGAATCCTCACCCATTGATGCTCACACCCATTGTCCTGCTTCACCTGTAACATATGTTGGATAAAATGTGCTAATGCTGCTTGTGCATCTGTAGTTAACTGCAGCTCATTTAATTGTAGTTTGTTCTGGAGACAAGCCTGTTAGGCTGTGTGCTCTCCTAGCCACCAAATAGAAAGAGCTAGGTCACACCTGTTTTGATCTGAATCAAAACCTGAGACAATCAGAACTGCCTCAAATGAGACATCTGTTTAAAGCCACAGATGCATACACAATGAGGAACCAAGTGCCTGCAGGAATCCCATTTGATCCTTGTATGGCTGTAATAAGGGGCCAAGGCTCCTGTTACTGTAAGAGGGGAGAGCAGCAGGTGGGAACTGTAATCTGATGTGGACAGCTGAGCTTATGCCAGCTACTGAGTAAGCAGCTCAGACATGAGTGACTGGTGCCTCCTGAATCTGGGGGGGCCACCCACAGAAGACGCTGATGGTGGTGGCCCTGTCAGGGGATACCAGCCTTACTGATAGCTTAGTGCCAGCTGTCAGGGGGGCACCAGCCCCATTGGGGGGGGCATGTGCACCCCAATGCACCCCCTACCAGTTGCCTATGAGCTCAGATGTGCAACCTGCAGCAGAAAAGAGCTGGTAGCTCATTGGGCTAAAGGAGGATGCCTAGGCTCAGCAAGAGAGCTAAGGGGTGACAGGGGGCATGTGTTCAGGAAAGGGTAGAGGGCAGGGAGATATAAGCTCAGGCCTGAGCCAGAGTGATCACTCAGGCCCTAATCCTCTGAACAGAAGCTCATGCCTCCAGGAGTAGCTACAGGGAAGTTGAAACCAGGCTGGGGTTTGCAGCAAGACTAGTAGGTTTAGGCTGAGGTATAAGGTTGTGCTAGAGACTGGTAGGCTCACATTTGTGTTTCATGTTTAAGTTTAACCAGAGGATCACATTGTGGTTATAGGGGAGGACAGAGGCCACAGAGGGTGCCTGGTGGCGCCAGATTGTAATGCCAGCCTAGCCTAGACCCAAAGAGCTGGGGATAGGCCAAAGCTGAGGGGGCTGAGGTCTGCACGGCGAAGGTGGAACTTGGGAGGGACTGCAGCCAAGTCAGGGCCAGATGCAGGCTGTTAATGCTGAAGCCTGGGCTGAGGATGAACCTAACTCAGAGAAAACAGGACCAAGGGCCCAGAGGCCAGCTAAAGCATCAAGGGCCTGGTGGGCTGACAGATAGACAAGGCCAGAGGGCCCACATAAATGAATCCAGACAGGGCTAGACCCAGGAAAATAGGCTGAGCCTTGCAAAGGCCAGGGGCCCAGTGGGTTGGCAGACCAACAGGGCCAGAGGGTCCAGAGAAACCAATCCAGAGTGACACCTGTGAGGCATAGCTGTGGTAATGGAGGTGGCTGGAGGGTACAATTAGAGGTCTTAAGGCAGGATTATGGCCAAGAGGGCCACAATTAGTGCCTTAAAGTTATTAGGGCCTATAGATTCAGGAACGGTATGAAGAGGATAAGCTTAGTGCCAGCAGGGTGAAGCAATAAGTAGAATAAGTAAGTAGAATGAGTAAGTGAACTGAGGGGTTGGTGATGAGGAGAACTGAGGGTCTGGCAAAGCAAGTGAACTGAGGCTATGGACGGCATTGCCCGGATCACTTCCAAGATTCTGGGGCAGCCTGCCTGCATGTTACATCAAGCCACAGCAGATGAACTAGCAAAGGGGATACTCTGAGGAGCTGGAGTGAAGAACAGAATTAGTTTGACCACTGAAGGGTGCCATGGTCACCTTCTACAGGCTGACATCTACTACATTCTGGAACAGGTACTAGAAGTTAGAGGGAAATCCATTTGGCCAAAAGCTATTAGCACAATCCCTGACTCCTGTGAAGTAACAGCCTTTGTCACCTTAATCAAATTGTTCAACTTCTCACAATGCTGGTTGGATTATTGAAGAACCAGAATGCTTTCCAGAATTGATGGGCAACATGTTACAGTCTCATCTTTGCTATGCTGCAAACTGTTTAGATGTTATAATCTGCCATAAGGATTGATCCACCCATTTTAGAACATCACTCTTATCCTATAAGAGTAATTTATACCAGTCTCATAGTAAACCTAAGATGCTGCAAATGGTGAAAGAGATATTCAAAACACTTGTGGCATTTAATCAGGAACAGATTGGTACCCTTAAGAGAGAGCATTGGGCTGGTGGAAAATACTCTTATTGTAAGGACCAAAAAGTCAATTATGATCTATGTTGGATCTATTCAGCCATTAGAAATGGTTTGTGCCAAAATTTGTCTCAGTGATGGAAACCTCCAGAGATCTTGTCAAGAAATTGGCCTCTTGGCAAATCACCTGTAATTGCTGTATGACAAGGTATTTCAGGAGATTAAGTGAATGGTCTGTAATAAATCAGTCTTGCACAGTCTAGTTTTCATGCAAAAATTTATTTTAAAAACTATGCCTTGGATTAGGGCCTCTGTGGCCATTCTGTTCAAACAATTATAAGGCCACAAGTACCCCATACTACACGTGAGTGAGAAACTCCTAGACAAAGAAACAATGTGCTCCATCTTTTGGAAAAGAAGGTTTGACCATCCACAAGGCTGTAAGAATGTGAAGATACTGCTTCTTTTGTACTGCATTTGCCCTTGTCACTGATTTATGGTTCTGTTCTTGCTTTATACAAAAAAGGACCCAGAATATCCATGCTAGTAGCTAGTTCCTGCCATTGTAACCTACCTGAGTTCAAGGGGAACAGTGTCCATGAAAGTATCATTGTAATGTGGATTCTTTTCCTGAAACTTAAGAAGTTGGGGAGTTTCATGGGCATACTCATAAAGGTATTCAAAGTAGTATGAAGGTGTATATTAAGGGACACTCATGGCCAGCAGGAGCCTGGGGTGCTGGATGTTGCTGCCAGGGTAGGGACTGGAGCAGCTATGGTGCAGGAAGGCAGAGACTACAGTGAGAGAGCCACTGTGTGCTGCCCCTGTGCTTTGCACACTGCTCCAGGCCAGAAAAGCAGGTGACCCAGGAGCAGAGATCAGGGCTGCCTTGTAAAGATGGCTGCCAGCCACAGGCAGCTGCGTCCAGAGCCTCCAGCTCCATCTGGTGGTGGCAGGGGGCCGGTGCAGGACCCCAGGGGGAGTGAACCATCTACTGCTAGGAGCAGCAAATCTGCTTCCATATCCCTGTATGTTTAGACACATGCCCAAGAGAATATACTCTTATAGTCTAGAGTAATTTAGATGTGAGCTGTGCCCACTTACGGCTAGGGTCTTAGCAAGAGTCATCATAGTTTCATAGTAGCTAGGGTCATGAGGGAGCTGAACAGATCATCTAGCCTGACGCCCTGCCACAGGCAGGAATGAATGCTGGATTCACAAGACCCCAGACAGGCAATCATCCAACCTCCTCTTGAATATGCCCAAGGTAGGGGCGAGGACCACTTCCCTGGGAAGCTGGGTCCAGATTTTAGCCACTCTAACTGTAAAATATTGCCTTCTGATCTCTAATCTAAACCTGTTCTCCCTCATCTTATTACCATGGTTCCTTGCCACCCCAGGTGGTGCTGGGGAGAAAAGGGCTCTACCTATTTGCTGTTGATCTCCCCTGATGAGTTTGTAGGAAGCCACCAGGTCCCCCCTCAGCCTCCTCTTGCTGAGGCTGAACAGGTTCAGGTCCTCAATCTCTCCTCATAGGGCCTGTCCTGCTGCCCTCTCACCAAGTGGGTGGCCCTCTGAACCCTCTCCAGGCAAGTCACATCCCTTTTGAAGTGTGGCGCCCAGTACTGGATGCAGTACTCTAACTGCGGCCTAACCAAAGTCACATAGAGGGTGAGTATCACCTTTCTGGACCGGCTTGAGATGCACCTTCGGATGCATGACAAGGTATGGCTGGCCTTGCTGGCTGCAGTTTGGCATAGGTGGCTTATGTTCATCTTGGAGTCAGTAATGACTCCAAGATCCTTTTCCACCTCTGTGCTTTCAAGAGTGGAACTTCCCAGCCTGTATGTATGCTGTGGATTCCTTCTCCCAAGGTGTAGCTCCCTGCATTTGTCTACGTTGAACCCCATCCTATTCTCATCTGCCCACTTTTGTAGTCTGTCTAAATCTATTTGCAGCCTTTCTCTCCCTTCAAGTGTGTCCACCTCACCTCACATCTTAATGTCATCAACAAACTTGGACAGCGTGCTTTCCACCCCCTTGTCCAAGTCGCTGATGAAGATGTTAAACAGTGCAGGCCTGAGGACCAAGCCCTGGGGTACCCCACTGCTCATATTTCGCCAGTTTGAGTACAACCTGTCCACCACTACTCTCTGGGTACGCCCCACCAGCGAATTGTTTACCTATCCAACTGTGCAGGCATCAATGATAAGGATGGGGTGAGAGATGGTGTCAAAGGCCTTCTTAAAAAGTCTAGAAAGACTGCGTCCATAGCAACACCATCATCCAAGGATTTAGTTACTATCAGTAGACCAAATTCTTTTAACTCCTTTGAAAGCTTCTCCTTAGTTGCTTAGCAAGAAACTGCACATTTTCTCATAATTGATACAAGAATCTTAAAGGGCTAGACTGAGACCAGAGGTTCTCTGGGGTGATAGATGCATTATAGCAGCCCTCATCTGGCACTGAAAATGACAAGAGTGACAATTTCAGCAGCTGGCATGTTTAAATGTTTTTGAAAGCAAATCTAATTAAAACTCCTATTCCCTCAATACTTTTTTCGAATGAACTGGACAGATAGGGTTATCAGAAGCCTGCTATGGTCAGTCATGCAAGAAATAATGTAATTAGAAGTAGAAGAAGAGGATTTGAAATCTATGTTAAGAAACGTAAGCATTAGTCATCACAATAAAGGCAGAAAAGATCTCTCTTAACATGATACCAAATATAAGAACCAGGCAAATTAAAAAAAAATTGTATAACTTTCAAACCCCCAGTTAGTGCCCAGGTGACTATTCGTTTCATTGGACTGCTGGAATGCATTTGGGTAGATAGCATTTATTAAATATCAGGACGCTTCTATTCAAATTGAAAGGATCAAGACTATTTAGGCAGGCAGTCCTTCTGGAACATACGTGAGAGTGAGGGAGAAGAAAATTGCATAAAACAAATGGACCAAAAGCAGGTAAAGAATTGAAAACCAAGTCTGAAGTGTATGTACCTTACTAGTAGAATGAAGGAACACAAACTCTGAATGTAAACAACTATGAAAGAACAGATCTGTGACCAAAAAGGCATTAGAAAGGCAGGTGATACTGATGGACAGTATAAGATGAATGACAAAGAAAGGTTCTGCATAGTTTTAATGTAACATGAAAAAACACAGCTTAATGAACTATTACTGTCAACCAGAGAAGCCTGCTAATGTGTTCAGAGTTGAACAAATGGATATCAAAAACTAAAGAGTGGTAGCTTTATGGATTCTCCAGACAGGAGAGGCACATGATATTTGATGATGGCTAGGGGAAGCATGCACAAATAAAAGAAATTTGATTATGACTGAGTGACTTACTGCCCTATTAACAAGGAAAGATGCAAGACACATGTTGTCATAGAAACAGAAATAATGAATCTACAGGCATACCTTGTTTTATTGTGCTTCTCTTTATTGCGCTTCGCAGATATTGCGTTTTTTACAAATTGAAGGTTTGTGGCAACCCTGCGTCAAGCAAGTCTATTGGCACCATTTTTCCATCGGCGCCATTTTTCCAACAGCATTTGCTCACTTTGTGTCTCTGTGTCGCATTTTGGTAATACTCGCAATATTTCAAACTTTTTCATTATTATTATATTTGTTATGGTGATCTGTGATCTTTGATGTTACTACTGTAATTGTTTTGGGGTGCCACGAACCGC
>NW_017728947.1:18905887-18918714 GCF_001723895.1 Crocodylus porosus
TGCTATTGCACACTTAATAGACTACAGTATAGTGTAAACATAACTTTTATATGCACTGGGAAACCAAAAAATTTGTGTGACTCGCTTTATTGCAATATTCGCTTTATTGCGGTGGTCTGGAACCGAACCTGCAATATCTTTGAGGTATGCCTGTATTTCAGTGATTGCTTCTTGGACCAGTGTGGATTGTTTCAGTGTCACCAGAGAGGGTTCATTGACAATGGATTGAGTAGTCACACCCCAAACTGAATGGATTAGCAGTGGTTAAAAAGAGTTTCCTACTGCTGAATTTCAAAGGTTGGCCTGGAAATTTTATAAGAATAGACATTCATTTTCTTTCTGCTTCTAATTATTCTGGGTATCTTTGAAGAACAGTTTTTCTACTTTGTACAAAACCCAGAAAGTATAGAGGGATTTCAAATCATTGGTGGGGAAGAAAAGCTGTAGATTTTTTTTCAGACCCTTCTAAAAAAGTTTTTGTTGAATACTGAAAAGGTTACCAAGATGCAGGATCATTCATACTGGTCATATGTATCCCCCTAGTTAGATTTGTAGGCTTGCTTTAAACCACTCTTGAATAATATCATTTTAATCCCAGAATGGGGAGGTTTCACCTGTGACAATGTCATAGAATCTCATAGGTATCAGCTGGGAATGTGAAATTATTCCTGGCTTCAGGCATCAGTAAATCCCAAATCCTACGAGTGAGGCTTGTCTTCCACCCTGGGCTGCTTATGTGTGCTTGAGCTGAGCTTACATAATGTTGATAACTTAGAAAGCAAATAGTTAAGCAGTTAGGGCCAGATGACAACAATATGATTATTTTCTTCTAAATATTTATTCTAAATTTATTCTGTTTCCAAAGAACTCTCAGAAATGATCTTACCTTTGCATAAGATTTTAAAGAAAATCTGCAGTTTAAATTTTTCATGTACTTCTCTTGAGGCAAAGTGAATTGTATTTGGTGAATTCACTTCAGCATCAATTCACTAAGAGGTCTTGGGGGTTTTTGTTGATGGGTTTGTTTTCTTTTTTACAAGACTAGATAATTTTGTGTCCATTCATATTATTTTCATGTACAAAGTACAAACTAGCATAATGATTTCTAGGTAAGCAAATCTCATACTTTAATGTATAAGTTAATCACTTCTAAAGTAATGGAAGGGCAATTTCCTCCATGGGCAGGAGAACTGTACATCTCGCCAGGTAAACTGTGAAAGATTATTCCCTTTTTCTGAAGCATCAGCTACTTACAGGCCCTTGCCAAAATCACAGTATTGATTTATAATTAGGGAGATCTGCTTTATCGGGCCAAAGATTGGCTTTCCACTTACATCTCTGTCGGTCTGTTTCATCTCTAGGAAGAGAGAGATAAATGCTCTGCCTTAACATAATGCTTTTGGGGAAAGTCTTTGTCTAATCCAGAAGACTGAGTGTTCTGTAAAGCAGTGTGATTGAATCAGTAATAACTCTTGGGATGGCAGATATTCTCCTGTTAATCCCCACATACTACCTACAACCTCCTATTCCTTGCTGACCTGTTTGCCTTACTTTGTCTTTCAGCATTGACATCCTTACTTAAAACACCTTTGATCCAAAAAGTTTGTAAACCGTTATCACCTCTGCAGATAAGGGTTACCAAACTAGATTATGGTAAGGGCCCAATTCTTATTTACACTAATCTTGCCTATACGAAAAAGCTTTACCACAGCAATTATATAGGTACTAGCAAATTGCCCATCAAGAATGATGGGTGAGGGAGGTGGGTAGTGAAGGAGCTGGCTGGACTTGGAGTGGCTGGGGGAAGGGAAGGTGGAGTGGGGTCAGACCCAGAGTAGCAGGGGGCGTAGAGCAGGGCCAGACCTGCACCCAGGCCCCGCTCCCCCTGCCCTTTTGACCACTCCGGGTACCAGCTCCACACTACACCCTCCCTGGCCACTCGCACCCATCCTACCATGCCAGGTCCAAGCCCACTTCACTCCCACTGCTCCAGATCTGGCCCCCCCTGCCACTGCTCTGGGTCCAGGCCTGCTTTACGCCCCCCGTCTCCCCACTGCTCTGTGTCTGCCCATCCCTGCAGCTGCTTCAGTTCTGGGCCCCCTCCCTGTTGCTCTGGGTCTGGCCCCCCTGCCACCACTCTGGGTCCGGGTCTGCTGTACCCCTGCCTCCCGATCCCTCCAGGTCTGGCCTCCCACCCCCCCCCAGCCACTTTGGGCCTGGCAGCACTCCAAGCCCCCTGCCCACTGCTTTGGATCTGGCCCCCTCCCCAGTGCTCCAGGTCCATCTCCCTCCCATACAGCTGCTTAAGGTCCAGGCTTCCTCCCCGACACTCCAGGTCTGGCCCCACTCTACCCCACTCCCTGCCACTCCAGGTCCAGCCCTGCTCCACCTCCCCTGGCCGGTCCTGCTTCACCCCCTCTGCCACTCCAGCTCCACTCTACTCCCCCCGCCCCCGCCATTTCAGTTCTGGCCCCGTTCTACTGTTCCCTCCCTGGCCACTCCATGTGCAACCGGGGGGGCAGTGCTGCCACCATAATCCCCCCACTTTGCCCTCAGGCAGGGAGGCACAGGGAAGCCCTGCTGCTCAGGTGGCCAGGATGTGTTCACTGCCACTACAAACTTCCCCAACAGTGGCTCAAACTTGGGACTGCGCAGTCCAGGCTGTGCAGCCAATCACCTCGCACCCTCTTGGCAGTGCATGCGCAGTTGCTCAAAACCTTTACAGACAGATAGACACAAACAGACAGACAAAGTCTTTTATTATATTAGAAGATAGTAAAACACACAAGCAGCCCATTAGTGTGGATGCCATTACACCACTGTCAAAGCACTTATATTAGTGTTAATTATTCCCTTTCCCACACCAGAATGTAGCCGTGACCATACTAGGAGTGTCTTACCAGTATAAGAATACCAGCAAGCTGTACCAGCAAAGTGCTGCTACTGCAGACACAGCTTTACTGGCAAAGTTGTGCCAATCAATAAAACCATGCTCAACCCCTGCATTAAAGAAGCACTTTTTGATCAGAATAGTAGGGCTGTGTGAAGCTTCAGTCCCTGCTTTGATTCAGTGGAGATTCATTCCAATTTGGTGGCTGAATCTCCAAATCCAGATCAAATCAGGAGATCCTTTAATCTCTCCAAATCGAATCGGAACCCTCCAAATCAATTTGGAGAGATTTGGAAAGATTCAGAGATTCAGATGTAGACACAACTTTAAATGTTCTTTTCTACATACCTCAAGGTACCAAGCGGCTTATGAACACTGTGATGTTGGGGTGGATGGAGCATCCCACAGGAGTGTGGGGGGTTCCCCAGTGTGCTCAGCAGCAGACCGGAAGTGGACCAGAAGCACTTCTGGTTCACTTCTGGGTCTGCCTGAAAGTGCATGGGGGGCCCCCACACCCTCCTGGCTTAGTGACTGGTGCCTCCTGGGTCTGGGGGGGAACCTGGGGTCCCCCCGCAGCCAGTTGCTGAGCTGGAGGGGGCCCCTCTGTGTGCTCCCTGGCGGACCTGGAAGTGGACCAGAAGTACTTCCAGTACACTTCTGGGTTTGCTGCCAAGCACGTGGGGGACTCCCCGCATGCCTGTGGGACACTCTATCTGCCCCAGCATCGCAGTGTTCATGAGCCATGCCTGGTACCTCGAGGTATGTAGAAAAAACATTTAAAGTTGTGTCTATGGCCCAATCACTGATTCTCCAAATCAGCATCGACTCTTCAGATTTGGATTTGGCTGAATCAAATTGGGGACAGTGATCTGAATCCGAATTGAATATGGCCTGTTTCGCACAACCATACAGAATATCTGCAACTATAGTAAGGGTTTCTGCCAGCACAGCTATGTTGTTGGTCTGGGACTTTACAATTAAGTAAAGACAAAGCCTGAGTTATAACAAGCTATACTGGTAACTGAGCCTTGCCCAGTAGATACAGCATTTTGTCACCCTACAGGGGTGGCTAGGCTATGAGTCAAATCTGGCATTGGCTAACAGTTTGGGGGTCTCTTAGCTCAGGCAGGAGGGCCTCATGCATCAAGTTACAGAAGTCCTAGATGTGATTGCAGAAGCCATTAACCCACCCAGTATGTTGGCTTTATATGCATTAATTACCTTTATACTGATGAAACGTCATCCATGCTGTAACTATTTTGGTAGAAAATGTTATACCACTAACTGACGTAAATATACTGCAGCATTGATGGACATAGTTTTCCTGTTTAGAATGGATTTCAGGATCATTTATGCTGCTGGAATGGTGTATATGGGGCTGATAAATCATGTGCAAAGTTACACTTTGTTCTAACAGTATGCAAGGTATGTAAAGGGGCCTGTGTGTAAGTAAAAATGAAGCCCTAAATCTAAAAGACAAAATAGTGTTTTAGGATGAATTTTTGGCATTGTTGACATCAATGGGTACAACTCTTACGGATGTCAGAGGGGCTTGCATTTTATATTATACCTATACAATCAGAAACAGTTATCAGGGTAGCCATTTTGTAACACACCATTGCCACCTGCTGCAGTTATCTATTTGCCATTGAGCAGTCTGTAGTTTGGGGGCCATGTCATAATTTTCTGTAAAGATTTTTGCATATGGTTGGTCTTAGGTTGCCACTAAATATTTTGTGTACTGATAACAATATAATCCACTATATTAAAACAACAAATAAATCAAGCTTTGTTGACTTTGTTTAGGCTGCTATAGTCGTAAAACATTTCAATAAACCAGTTCAAATCTGTGACTCGGTTATATAGTAGTCTTTAGATCTTATGTAACAGGATGATAAGTAAATAGCTTTCTTCACAAGTGGCATTCATCTTACTACATTTAATATATAATTTATATCAGATAGTTATGTTACACTAAGTCTCATTCTTGGGCAATTTTTCTTTCATAAATGAATAGTCCCTTTTGACAAATTCTGTTTGTGATTGACAGCTGATAAAGAGAATCATTTTGCCTTCATTGTTCTGATTAAATAATGGTTGTTCTTATCATTTAAGTCTACAGTGTTCTAAACTTAGAAACAGGCCAGCAAGGCTGCTACAACAGCTGCTTAAAGAACTAGGGAAAGATTAGATCATGCCACCTAATATATGCAAGATGGAAATGAGAAAAGATTGCATCTGGATATTGTTAGCAAGGTAATTTTAATCATACCATGACATGCATGTACCTGTCCGTACAATTTTCTCCAATTAATATTTATAAGTTGATTTGTTGAAGGTCATGCCTGGTACACTCCTGTTACCAAGTTAAACTCTAGATAAAAAATATACAGCATGATGTGCTGCCTTAAAGTGCTCTCTTGAAATGAGACCTAGCAGTAAATATCAACATATTAATTAAATGAAACATACCATTTGTAAAATAACGTTTTACTTGCTGGTATAGAATACAGTACTCCTGGCCCAGAAGCAGTTAAATCCTTTTGTCTATAGTGTCACAGGGACAAACAGAGGGGAAGACCCCCAAAGACCCAGGGGGGAGCCCTGGGGTCAGGAACCCACTGAAAGAAATGAAAATAACAGAAAATAAAATAAAAACTGCTTACCTGCAGCAGGATCCATGGCGGAGCTAGAGGCGGGACCCACGCGGTGCGTCAGTCATGTCTTTATAGAGTTATGGCCGACGGATGATGTCAGCCGCAGAAGCCGGCTGGTGGGGATAAAAGGGGCCGCCAGCAAGGAAGAAGGGGAATCGATGCTGGCAGGAGCACCAGCAGGAGCAGTCGCTCTGGAGGCCCTGCAGGGGTGACAGGAGCCGGAAGCTGATTCCCCCAGCAGGGAAGAATGCGGCAGAGCACACGGCAAGCCAGAGACTGCTGGCTGCTGCGGGGAGAGAATAGAGCCGAGGGCGGCTCCTTCGGATTGGGAACCCAGAGAAGAGAGCCAAGGGACACAGGTAGATGCCACTATCCATCACGATGGTCGAGGGGCTACAGAAGCCAACATAATCTATGGCATTAAACCAGGTGGGACCGTTGAGGGCACCAGGGAAGCCGAAGAGGTATGCCAGGTGGGAGATGGGAGGCAAGGGCAGTGGGAGAACCTGAGAACGATGGCCCTCGGTGGCATGGCATGGTTATGGCGAGAGACAGGTGGACAGACACCCATGGGAGGATCGCCGGTGGCCCTAAGAAGTCCCTGGTGGGACGACGAGAGAGTGGAATGGTGGCGGACCACTGACTGAGTCTGAAATAGACCTGAGGGTCTGTACATGTTGTTAGTGGCCAGGCCAAGGAAGAGGCCTGGGAGAGGGGACTTAGGGGTCCCTCAGATTGAATCTGTGGGGTTTTTTTTTTGGTTTAGATTTTGTGTTTCCTACTTTTGGAGGGGTTGTAGGTCAGAGCAGGCATCCTAAGTATTATTAAGTCTCTAGAAGAGTTGCTAGCTTTTGGGGAAAGTGGAAGGCTCATAGACCAGATAATTGACCACAGGTGGTGCACAATGTAGGCAGGGCAGACCTCATTGGCCACATAAAGGGAGTCAGGGGCTCAACAGCCAGGAGCCTGGCCAGGAGAATAACTGTAACCTGGCAAGGCTGGGTATAAGGGCGAGGTATAGGGGAGGTGGAGCCTTGCAGAAGATCACCCGATAGCCATCTCATAGTTGAGAGAACCCTGGTAGTCTGACACCAACCACTGAAACAAGATTAGAAATTGTGGCAGGCAAGATTGGGGAAGACTACTCCGGGAAGAGACACCCACTTGACATAATGGGGCGGATGAACGAACACCACCGAACATCCGGGCCTGAGCAGCACATGACCAGATGTTCAAGGCCAGATGGGCACATATAGGAAAAAGAAGATAAGTAACTATGAAGCCCAAAGAAAATGAATGGGTTGATACTGAGGAACTGTAGCAAGAGACATTGTCTAGATTAAAATGTTTTGAATTCCAAGGTGAATGAACATTGAAAATTTCATTTTTTGAGTAAAGATTGGTTTAACTAATTAAACTTCAGCTATTTCTTAATCCACTTTACTTACTCAACAGCCTCTTCCATTATCCTCCAGATATTTTTGAATGGATCTTTTCAAATACCTTATTTCAGTTTAAATGTAAAGAATGAAAATTAGGTATTTGAAGTTGCTTTGTTCTCATTTCAAGGAATGGCTCAATTTACCTAATTTATTATATATCAGATAAATTCATGGCACTTTTCAGCATTGCTATTCAAGCAATTAATACATTAATTGACATAAATACTGGCACTTAGACTAGGTACAGACATTCAGAAAGCCCAAGGTAGAGGTGATCTAAGTTGCACTGTTTTCTGTAAGTGGCGTAGTTCAGATCGGTAGCGAACAGAACACATATTTGCCCTTTTGTGGGCAGGGAGGGCAAATCCTAGACCAGGTTCCACCATTTTTAAACCAGTATACATGTGCTGAACTTCTGTTTTATTATGGGTATAGAATGCTTTCTGATCACTCATACTGGTAAAAGTGTAATGTCTGTACCTGCCCTTAGAGTCAGATTGTGGCTATTCTTAGAGAAATGTATGAGAGGGCAATGAGATCTGATCACAGACTTCAACAAACTGGGACTTTAACAAATTGGCAGGTCATTTACCCATAGCTTCTGATCTCCAGAAACATTAATCCTTTCATAAAAGCACAATAAGATCTTGGACTAGGCTTGGAAAGGAAAATGTTTGCATCTGGCCGTAAACGAAATCTCTGTACTTTGTACTTCATTTTGCTCTGATCTTTGACATGCTGATAAACAAGCAAGTTGTAAATGGATCAAAGCAACCCTGGTTGCATCTACTTGTTCTTATTAGATTGCACATATACATGGTGAGTCCTGAATCCCATCACTGAGGCTCCCTATTGATACTGACTTTCAGTTGATTTTTCTCCATTCTTCAACATTGATGTAAATATGCAAGGCAGGTGAAATTTCTCTTTCTAAGCTCCCATCCTAAATGCAGTGTTGTTTATCTAGGGCAGTGTTTCCCAACCTTTTCCAGCACATTGTCTGATCGTGGAGCATTTGGGGAGGGGGGTAGTACACCAGCCAGGAAATGGTGTTCTAGGGAACAATTTAGCTTTTTGCTTGAAATCTTCCAAATCGATAGAACAGTGATATCATCCTTGACAGCATGTTAACTGTGCAAAGAAAGAAGCATGCAAGGCTCTATGTAGCCTATGATTTATCACAAGACTGGAGTTAGTTTTTTAATTATTGGCCTCATTCAAAAGTAGTCCATCATTATAGTAACCTCATGATTCCAGCTGGTCTAGAAACTAAGCAGGTTTGTAAAACAGCAATTATGAAAACTGTCAGAATGAAAAGAATGGTTAAGAAATAGTGTCAGAGCAAGTGATTACTGGTGACTTTCTTAGGAAGCTCCTCTTCTGTCTAAGGGTTCCCAGTCATTGCTGATCAAGGTCATCCTTGGTGGCAAGTCACACAGAGCGAGGGTAACTACCCATTTAAAAAACTGAGATCCTAGGCACTTGTCTACATGATGGTCATCATGATGTACATGTGACGAAAATATAATTTGTGTGGTTTAGTGGCATCACACATTATACATGCACCAGTTTGGGGGGCGGGGTAGATGAGTTTGTATCATTTCAAACTGAACTACATCTGGATGTAGTTTAGTCTGTAACAATGCATTGTAGCTATCAGCTTGCCCCCTGGCCACAGAAGAGGTCGGGAGAGTGCACAGAAAAAAAGGATTGGGCCCCTCACCACTTCTGTTTTTAGCAGGTGCCTGGTGAAGGCAGAAGCAGTGAGGGGCCTAATCTTTTTTTCTTTTTTGGGGGAGCCTGCCCACTTCTGCAACCAAGGGGCCAGCTGCTGGATGGCCAAGTGGCCCCTGAGCTTCCCTCCATGGTAGTGGCACCCCTGGGGCTGCCACCCCTGGGGCTGCCTGGGCAGGCTGCTGGCAGGTCAGGTGCTGCCCAATGCAGAGGTAGCACCCAGCCCAATCCAACTGTTTCCTGAGCCTGACCACTGGAAGCCCACCAGGTGCTGCTCCATGGGCAGGCTTGGGGAGCAGTTGCATCGGGTTCAGTGTTGCCTCTGAGCTGGTGCAGCAGCCCACCTGAGCAGTTCTGGGGAGTGCTACCACTGTGGAGGGAAAGCCCATGGGCCCCTGCAGCTCAGGTGCTCCTTGGCCTACTGGCAGCTTGCCCCCAGGCTGTGCATAGGCTCTGACTCCAAAAAAAAAAAAAAAAAAAAAAAAAGATTGGGTCCCTCGCCATTATGTGACAGAAAAATTGAAACAGAGGGTTTCAGTTAAAAACCCACCATTTCAGTTTAGGGGTCATAAAACAAAACCCTGAGGATTAAACCCCCACTGTGACCAGGCCTACATAGCAACCAATCTGTGTATCGTAATGACTTATCGTGTATCTCCTATCCATTTGCCACTTTTGTTTGCCAACCTTAGCCCTCAGTCTCCCATGGTTTCCTAACTTGTACAATGACAGTAAAAAGCTCCAGTTTCATAGTTTTTAGGGAAGGGACCTTAAAGATCATTGGGTCCAGCCCCCTGCACTTGGCAGGAAAGCCTGCAGGGGCAGATGATGCCAGCAAGATGGGCATAAAGAGGTTTTTTGAAGATTGCCAGGGTGGATGACTGTACCACCTCTGGGGGGAGCCTGTTCCAAACCCTTGGTACTTGACTCACAAAGTTTTTTCTTATGTCTAGTCTGAAGTGGTCTTCAATTGACTTGTGCTCATTATTTGTAGTCCTCCCCTGGGAGCCTTGGTGAATAGTTGCTTCCCCAGGCCCTGATATACTTCCCTGATATAGGCTGCCAACAAGTCCCCTCTGAGTCTTCTCTTCTCCAGGCTGAACAGTCTTATGTCTTTCTGCCTCTCCTCATATGACCTGCTCTCTAGGCTTCTAATCTTGTTTGTGGCCCTCCTTTGGACCCTCTTGAGCTTCTCCACATCCTTCCTGAAGTGCGGCACCAAGAACTGGATGCAGTACTCCAGCTGTGGTCTCACCAAGGCTGAGTAGAGCAGGAGGATGACAACTTTAGCCTTGCATGAGATGCCTCAGTAGATGCAATGCCAGCGTTTGATCACCTCTGCCAGCTACGGCATTGCATTGGTGGCTCATGTTCATTTTGTTGTCTATCATGACACGCAGGTCTTGTTCAGTTGTGGTGCTGGTCAAAGTTGCCTCTAAGGTGTAGTGGTCTGTGAATGCTCCACTTTGGTCTGTGAGCGTGCCACTTTGGTCCGTTCCCAAATTGGTCCCACCTCGCCCTTTCAGCATTCACCCTCTTATGCTTGGCCATTGTAAAATGAATATAAAGATGAATGCATTTTAGGGAGTAGAAGGATTGGGTATTCATTTGGAATTTGTTTGGTTTTATTTTTCACTTATTTAACATGCCTGATAACAACCAAATTAACTTGTACCATTTCTAGCTTTACTGCACCATAAATGTCATATATTGGCAGTGTATAAATAGTGAAGGCCCTCAAAACCAGGAATCTCAGCCCCTGTCCCTGCATTGCCTCTGGGAGCAGAGCCTCACCTCTGGGAGTGAGGAGGCATGTGGCATTGGGGCTGGGGAGCGGAGCAATTTTCCCATGCCGGCAGAGCCTGCACTGGTCCCAGCCCCCACCTTGCCGCCAGGAGCGGTCCCAGTTTCCCAGTCCTGGTCCTGGCCGCAGTTTTCCAGTCCCAGTTCTGGCCGCAGCCCCCTCATCAACACCGGGAGTGGAGCAGTTTCCTGGTCCCAGTCCCGGCCCCAGCTCTTGCATCACCACTGGGAGTGAAGCAGTTTCCTGGTCCTGGCTTCAGCTGCCACCTCACATCACTGCCAGGAGCATAGCAGTTTCCTGACCCCAGCCCTCCACCTCGCCTCACTTTGCCTCACCTCTGGGAGTGAGGAGGCATGTGGCATTGGGGGTGGGGAGCAGAGCAGTTTTTCAGCTCCACCAGAGCCTGTGCCAGCCCCCATCCCCATCTTGCCATGCCTCTGGGAGCAAGGAGGTACATGGCACCTTGGAAGTTCCTCAGAGCCAGCCCCCAGCCCTTGCCCCTGTCCCCACCTCGCCTCACCTCGGGCAGCACATGACCTCAGGGAGGAACCGCTGCCTGAGCTTACCTCCATAAGTGTCCCACTCCAGCCTCGGTGCCTCTGCCATGCTCAGCTTGTTACCTCATGAAGCCGCAGCCCAGCTCCTTACTGGGTGGGTGCGTAGCATTAATGAGCTCATGTGTGGCATGGTTTTAAAGCACGTGTGGCTGTGCGTTCATGCAGCTTAGAGGGAACCTTGGTGCTGGCTAGTAAGGCTCTGTGAAATTTCATCGGCAGTTTTGTTTTGATGCTGTTTCAACTCATTTTGAGCTTGAAATGGTGAAATCAATATGAAACAGAGAGCTTTGAAACAGCTTCAAAACAAAATGAGGCAAGTTGAAGTGTTTCAAAAATTTTTAAACGTTTCAAGTTTTGAAACTCAAGCTGGGCTTGCCAGCAGGGAAACAGAAACTAAAGTAAGGAGAGGGAGGGAGAAGAGGAGGGAAGAAGGGGAAGGGAGTGCTGTTACTGTTGACTGTGTAGTTGGCCAGTGACTGTGATCCTTCCCCGAGGTCCCTTCCGATCCCAGCGCTCTGGGGGATGGAAAAACTGCATGAAAGGCAGCATTGTTTGAACTGCTCTGCTTTCTGCCATGGTGTCAGTTGAGTGAGGGTGCACCTTAAACACACACAGTGTCACCCACATATGTCACGAGTGTTGCCTGTCAGCAGCTAGAGGTGCAGGGCCCCAGAACCCAGACTCCCTCTGCACCTATCTCCTTGACAGCTAGCAGGCTTCATGGCTGCAGCAGGTCCTAGCAGGCCTGAAGTTTTCACCCCCCTGTGCCCCAAGACAGAAAGAGTCCTACAAGCACCTATGTCATGAGTTTTGCCTGTCAGCAGCCAGAGGTGCAGGGCCCCAGAGCTCAGAAGTCCCTGCACCCACCTGTCTCCTTGACAGCTGGCAGGCTTCATGGTCTCAGTAGGGGCTAGCAGGCCTGCAGCTTTCACCCTGCTGCGCCTTAAACACACACAGTGTCACCCATGTCACAAGTTTTGCTTGTCCACTGCTTGAGGTACAGTTTTCCCTAAATCCCTGCACCTATCACCTTGAACCTTGTCAGGCTTTGTGGCCTCAGCAGGGGCTAGCATGCCTGCTGTTCTGACCCCACTGTGGCTTAACACTTACATGTGGCATGAGTTTTACTTTCAAGACTTTGAAGTACAGTTTCCCTGAAACCTCTCCACCTATCTCCTTGAAATTTAGCAAGCTTCATGCCTTTAGAAGTGGCTAAATCACTCCTGCAGGTTTCATCCAAATCAGGCCAGAAATGACCAAGTTATAGGTTGTTTTGAGCTTCCCCATTATAGCCTATGGGCGAAACGTCGAAACTGTTTCAACGAAATGAAACAGAACAGTGGTTTTTAATCACAATGAAATTCAAAACAAAACACTGTTCTGTTGAAACATCAAAATGTAAGTCGACATAGAATGGTGCCGTTTTGCACAGTTTAATTTTGGTAATTTAAAGCTTTGGTCATTCTCAACACTAGCCTGATGAGCAAACTTGTACTTTAATAGTGAAATTTAACTGTGAGGGGTAAAGAATTGGGGCAGCAAGAAAATTAAATTGAGGTTGTCTAGGTGTAAATGAGGGCAAAATTTGATCTCCGGTTACTTAGGCTTTGGACTTCCTAATAGATTCTCTCTATTTTTGAGCTATGTAAAGTTCAAGAGCCCAGTTAGGCTCTGGAGCGGTGAGAGACGGATGGGTGAAGCTCGCTGCGTCCCCGCTCCCCCGAAGCCCCCCAGACACCCCCT
>NW_017728947.1:18918725-18952365 GCF_001723895.1 Crocodylus porosus
GATGATCTCCCGAGGTCCCTTCCAGCCCTAATGTCTATGAAATCTATGAAAGAGGTGATTGTCACAGGGCGGGGACCCAGGAGCGGCCGTGATCTCTCCTGGCGCCCCTATCATGCCAAGTTGTCCGTCAAGCACCCTCATTCTCGCCCACCACATCTTTGATGGTTCAATAGTTGATAAGGGAGGCTGCCTTCTGTCCCGTTGGACACGGTGCTAGTATTTATTTCAGCCGTTGCTTCCACAGATTGATTAGGTGCACTCTGCCTTATGGGCTATGCATAGCTCCTAGCACCCCTAATACCACGCCACAAGCCTCTCAGATATTCTGGATGTTGTTGAGTCTGTTCCTAAGGCCCACGCCCTCATGGACTCTCTCCTGGCCTGCCTTCGCCTACTGGCCCCACCAGGCCCTTCTCTATGCTCTTGCCCTTTCCTGGGCTTCCCTCTATGTGTTCGCCCTCCCTGGGCCTTCGTGTCCCTAGATGCCCACTCCTAGGGCTCCTCTCCAGGGCCCCTCAATGCGCTCTCCCTCTCCTGGGGCTTCGCAATGCACTCACTCACAATTCCTGTGATTGAGGCTCAGGTGGCCTTAGCCGTACCTGGCCTCAGACCCCCTTCCCGGGTCCTATGCCCTACTGGGCTTTGCTCAATAGGGCTCAGGCAGCCTCAGCCTAACCTGGCCTTCAGACCCCCTTCCCGGGTCCTATGCCCACTGGGCTCCTCCTGATGCTGCCCCACTGGGGCTGGGGTCGGGACACCCCGAAACGCAGCACCACTCTCCGGCGCCAAACTGCTGTGCTTTCTCTGGCACCAAATTGCTGTGCCCTCCCAGGTTCCTACCAGGAACCTCCACGCTACTGGGGAGCTCCTATGAGGCCTCCTCCACCCCTTATAGCCTCACCTGGTCCTCCGGTGGTAACAATAACCAAAACCATAAGCTAATCAGCTGTGACACAAAAACCCAACTCAAATGCTAGCCTCCTGGCTTAAAACATAAACCCTAAGTTCTCTGGCTCATCATTGTCTCCATCCCCGCCAGGGCTCCTCTGCCTGGTATTCTCACCCATGGAGCTGCTCAGTCGTCAGGCTTTCCAACCCTGCCTACTCCTGGTAGAGCTCTCTCCTTCACGGCTGGCAGAAGGGAACTGCCTCCTTGGCCTCAGCCTAGGCTGTTTATAAAGGCCAGGCCCTGCCCCCTTCCAGTCAGCTGACCTCTGGTGTTGCCCCGGCAACCCACACCTGTCCTTCTTTAGGAGCAGGGCACTTTCATGCCCTGTGACAGTGATGTGTTATGCTGTGCAGATGGATCAGCAGTTGCAGAGCTAAAGCTCTGCAAATCCGCTGCACAGATGTTCATACTAATACTGATACTGCACTTATGCTGCATCATTTTTCACATACAGAGAGGAAGAAAGATTCAGTGGTTAAGGTATGATCATGGGATAATTCTTTGCTCTGCGACCAACTTCTTGTGTAATGTTGGGCATGTCAAGTAGCACTTGGCTTGGTAAAATGTGAATAATAGTGTCATGAGGATACAATTATTAAAGTAGTGAGGGGCTCAGACATTATAATAGGGGACATAAAAGTACCTAAGAGATCTAGGCAATCCCTTGCCATTTACTGTTAATTGAAATAATGTGAGGAATAAGGAGCTTCATCAGTGCTGGGCAAGGAATAGATGCAAAGTGGTCCTATAGGTCATATAATCATAGATAAACAACACACAAAGGGATGTCCACAGGTCCTGTGGTTCAAACCCCTGGCTGAGGTAGGATCATCCCTAGCCAAACCCTCATGTACAGATCCATTATTTAACCTATTAGCAAAACTACACAGTCAGCCATGACACAAGACATAATCACAAGACATAATACCTTAATTTGTCACAGATAAAGGATGGGGAGTGACTGTGAACAACATCCTGTCACTGCAAAGGTTGTTAAAATATGCTTTAGAAATCCCAGGAAGAGGGCTATGCCCCCCTCCACACACTAAAATTCCTTCCTGATCCCAAATATGGGGATTGGTCTGACTCTGAGCAGAGGGACAAGACTCTGGCTTTAAGTCCCTGTAGGAGCATTGGAATGCCCCAATAAAAATCCCCTGCCTTGGCTGGCTTCTGAGGAAGGCTTAAAAAAACTCCTGACAGCAGCAGGAGGGGAAAAGAATTTCCTCCTGGCCCCATGTGCCAACCAGAAAATCCCAGAAACATGGGAAATACCCATAAAAGAACACAAGTATAGGTAGGCCCAGACCAATCTGAGTCCAACCTCTTCTTGAATGGCTTCAATGATGGAGAATCCATGCCTTCCTCAGGCAGTCTATTCCACTGTCTCACTGTTCTAACTCCAAAGAAGTTTTTCCTGATATCCAGTCTAAACCTACTTTGCTGCAACTTCAAGGTATTGGTTCATGTCCTATTCTCTGTAGCAAGAGAAAAAAGGTGTTTTCCCTCTTTTTTATGGCAGCCCTTCAGAAATGTAAAGACTGCAATCATGACCCCTATTAAGTGTCTTTTCCACAAGCTGAACTGCAAGAACTGAGCACATGACTCCACTGAACCCATTGAAGTTAATGGGTTTTGCAGTAGGCCCTAAATGCAGCTAGTGACTTGGTTGATGTGAACTGCGTGATTTTTTTCTGATGCAGGAGAAAAGGAGGATATTATTTCTTTCTGGAGGTGACCCAGAGGGTTGTTTTTTTAATTAGAGATGGCTTCAGTATTAACACTGACATTTTCACCAAAACAGTCACAGCCCCTTCTTCCAGCTCCACATGAAAGTGAAGTGCAAGCCAAGCTTACAATAGGAGAAATCACTGAACTTTTTAAAAGGGCAGTGTACCAGCCATTCTAGAGAGCTCTCTGTGCTAATAGCCACCAAAAGAAAGGCCTGTTGACTTGATCCGTATGGGGTCCGTATTGGGAGCTCCTCCACCCCTACACTCCTGCCTCAGGCCTCTGTATGACTGTCCATGTTCAAACTCTGGCTTTGGCCATGATGTTGGCTGGGCACTGGGTAACTAAGTTTTGTCTAAGCAAAATCCCTGGACAAGGACCCTGGGTTTCATGCCAGGAATCCCTGACAGTCCATCTTTTATGAAAATCAAAAAATGTGGGCAGCTTGGCTGCCTCTCACTTATTTCTAGTTCAAGTCCTGTCCTTCAACATCCAGCAGTCTCACTCTTAAGTTCCGGCAACTTCTTGTATCCTCCCACTTGAGCCTCCAGCCTATTAGGGATGGCATTCTGCACCCAGCTGCTGTGCAGAATTCCTGATGAAGAACCCATGTGCTTTCTATTATGGTTGTGGGGCTTCCCAATGGCCCAGCAGATCCTGCCTGGTTAGCTGGAAGCACAAGTCTGGTTCTGCAGCACTTGTCACTCTAGCCATCTTTGCATCTTTTTCACATACAGAGAGAAAGGGACCTGAGCAGATCATCAAGTCTGACCCTCTGCCTTGGCAGGAAAAAGTACTGGTGTCAAATGACCCCAGCAAGGTGATTGTCTAGCCTTAAAGACCCCCAGGGTAGGAGCAAGCACCACTTCTCTTGGAAGTCGGTTCCAGATCCTAGCCGCCCTGACCATGAAGTAGCGCCTCCTGATATCTAGCCTGAATCTACCCTCCGCCAGCTTGTGACCATTATTCCTGGTCACTCCTGGTAGTGGTCAGGGGAACAGGGATTCTCCCAGTGCCTGCTGGTCCCCTCTGACTAGTTTGTAACAGGCCACTAGATCACCCCCTCAGCATTCTCTTGTGGAGGTTGAACAGGTTCAGGTCCCTGAGTCTCTCCTCATAGGGCCTGCCCTGCTGCCCCCGATCATGCGAGTAGCCTTCCTCTGGACCCTCTCCAAGTTGTCCAGATCCCTCTTGAAGTGTGGCGCCGAGACCTGGACTGGGTGATTAGGAACAGTCAGCATGAATTCACCAAAGGCAAGTCATGCCTGACCAATCTGATTGCTGTGTATGATGAGGTGGCTGGCTATGTGGATAAGGGGAGATCAGTGGATGTGGTGTACCTTGATTTTAGCAAGGCTTTTGATATGGTCTCCCACAACATTCTTGCAGGCAAGCTAAGGAAGTATGGGTTGGATGGTTGGACTGTAAGGTGGATAGAAAACTGGCTGGAGCATTGGGCTCAGAGAGTAGTTATCAATGGTTCAATATCTAGTCAGCAGCTGGTATCAAGTGGATTCTCCCAGGGGTCAGTCCTGAGGCCAGTTTAGTTCAACGTCTTCTTCAGCAACCTGCAACATGGCATAGAGTGCACCCTCAGAAAATCTGCAGATGACACCAAATTGAAGGAAGTAGTAGATATGCTGGAGGGTAGGGGTAGAATACAAAGTGACCTAGACAAATGGAGGATTGGGCCAAAAGGAATCTCATGAGGTCCAACAGGGACAAGTGCAAAGTCCTGCACTTTGGATGGAACAATCCCATGCAGCAGTACAGGCTGGGGACTGATTGGCTGGGAAGCAGCTCTGCAAAAAAGGACCTGAGGGTTACACTGGACAACAAGCTCAATATGACCCAGCAGTGTGCTATAGTTGCCAAGAAGGCTAACAGCATATGGGGCTGCATTGGTAGGTATGTTACCAGAAGGTCAAGGGATGTGATTATTCCCCTCTATTCAGCACTGGTGAGGCTACATCTGTAGTACTGTGTTCAGTTTTGGGCCCCCCACTATAAAAAGGTTGTGGACAAATTGGAAAGAGTTCAGTGGAGAGCAACAAAAATGGTGAGGGGGCTGGGGCACATGACTTATGAAGAAAGACTGGGGGAACTGGAGTACTGTGTCCAGTTTTGGGTCTTCTGCTACAGAAAAGATGTAGACAAGTTGGAGAGTCCAGAAGAGGGCAAGGAAAATGGTTAGGCGGCTGAGGCACATGACTTCTGAGGAACTGGGCTTATTTAGTCTAGAGAAGAGGAGACTGAGAGGAGACTTAATAGCAGTCTTCACCTACCTGAAGGGTGGTTTGAAAGAGAATGGAGCCAGGCTATTCTTAGTGATGGCAGATGACAGAACAAGAAGCAATGGTTTCACATTGCAGCAAGGAAAGTTTAGGTTAGATAGTAGGAAGAATTTTCTCATTAGGAGGGTAGTAAAAAAAACCAAAACAGGTTACTCAGAGGTGGTGGAAGCTCCATCCTTGGGGGTTTTCCTAACCCAGCTAGACAGAACTTTGGCTGGGATGATCTAGTTGAGACTCATCCTGCTTTAAGCAGGGGGTTGGACTAGATGACCTCCTGAGGTCCCTTCCAACCCTAATTTTCTATGATTCTATACCTATTCTAAGTTGAAACTTGGTTTAGGTCAGTTTAAAACTTGGGATTTTTGGCATATAAACTGAAACTCTTTGTCCTGCTCTTGGGTTGAATGTTCTTTTAAATTCCCACTAAAATTAGGTGGAATTAGGGTGGTTAATGCTTTCCTGGGTGGGCTCCATACTGATGTGTGCCACATTTCCTAAACTGATTTCTCCATGCATTTATTACACATAGAAGCAGCAGTTTGAAAAAAATAAATTTGTACCATTGAAGTATTTTTCTGCTTATTTCAGTAGAAGCTAGTTAGACATGGCTTTATGAACATTTTCAGCTTTCTAATACAGTCATTTTAAATTTTTTGGGGGAGGGAAAGGGGGAATAAGGCATTTTGGCTGCACACATGTTGATATCTTGTGTCATAATGAAACAAGTGTAGAATTTGGTAGAAAAAGGATCACATATTAGTTCTAATTTAACAATTTTCCAATTAGGACTTATCCATCTTTCCTTTTACTTTCTAAACTATTTAAGAAACTAAATAAATTAACTTGGATAGGGGAAAATACCTTATATGATGGATTTAATAGACTAAGTATATTGTTAACATTAGGTACTCTTGTAAGCCAGTACTTACCTGAATTACCAGTGTATTGAGTACTATTGTACATACAGGAGGCAACTGGATGAGCCTGTGCTGGACTGTATGAAAATCAGGCACCTGATTGTATCTATGTGTATAGTTACACTGTATGCATATGCATGTATGTGTGTCTGCACAAATTTTAAAAGCTATATAAGAAAGAAAAACTCTGCCCAAACGTTACATAGTTTATTAAACTGTTAAAAGGTGACTGGGTATATTAGGACTGGGTATAAAAAAGGTCACTTTTAAAATGCCTAATAGAGAAACACTGGCTAAACCTGTCAATGGTCTAAGTGGAAAGAGCAGGAGAATACCTGAATAAAAACACTTGAAAACATGATGTAAATAGAGTTGCAGAAGTCTTGAATCACCCCAGTATTACTAAGAACAACAACATTAAAATGACTAGAATATATGCCAATACTGTTCATAGTCAAGGTAGAGCATAAGGATGTGTTTGTTGAAGACTGACACATGCTAATAATTGTGGTGATGGTGACTAATGACTTTATATGTAGACCACATGCTTCAGTTAGTTGGAAGCTGAAGAAACAAAGCCCAAGGTCCATGAAGATTCAAAATTAAAAGAAATTCAAAGGAATTGTAGGTGGAGGTACAGACCTCAAAGCATGGAGTCCACATCTCCATCCACAAATGAAAAAAGGTTGAAAACCACTGTAGTAGACACTGTACAAATAGACAATCAAAAGCCAGACCTGCCTAAGATATTTTACTATGTAAGTAATCAGACAAGAGACACCAGACAAATGGACACAGAATGACAGGGAAGCACAAGGACACCACTAGTAATTCTGTTGATTTACATTATTGTAACAGAACCAAAATAAGCCATCTGCTTTTACAGCCAACCTTATTATAGTTCTTAGGCAAAATAGGATCAAAGCGTGTGGCAGAATGTCAGTCACCAGGGGTTGTATTTGAATCTGAAATGTATTTGTTTGGCTGGAATGGGGGAGTAAGGGTTATCTGAGGTTTCTACACATAAATAAAAGATGCATGTAATTAGTGCTCATTCTGTAATGCTCTCTCATATATGACCCTGAGTTCATTTGATCTACAGTTTGAGCAAGAGATGACTTTTGCATATCAAAACAATTTGAATGAGATGCCATAATCATCTCCATAACCTTTTCTAACCATGATTATGGATAAAAAAAAATTCTCTTTGAAATCCATGCTGGCTATTTTCTTCCAGATTTATTACTGTGTACATACTTTCTAACTTGCTTCTAATTACTGTGTGCATCCTTGCAAGTTACAGGCAAAAGGGGTATTACTGTTTCTCCAGATTGGCCTTGTACATCCTGAGACCTTGTATCCATACTTCTTAGCTCTTAAAACCCTTTCTTAGCTCTTAAAACCCTAACATACATTCTGGCGTAGAAGCTGACCTGGAGAGGAGATGAGAGCCAGCAACTTCCACTAAATTCAGTGACAGTTGCAGGTATTTGGTGTTCATGTTTGTAGTTTTCTTCAGTACCCCAAAATAAGACTTGTCAACTGCTTGCTTCTCAATTATATTAACTTACCTGTTAACATAGGACATAAGCTCCTCTTCCAGGATAAAACAACTGTCACTAGTGGCTTTTCAGATTTGAGTCCATCACTGAGAGATGTGGCTGGTTGCAGATTTACACTGATATCAGATAGCAATGGGAACAAGGGCCAATTCCTTTAGATCCTAGTCATAGGTCTGTGTCCTCCTGGACTATAATGCAATTAGCCAGTCCTATGGCAGCTACCCACCCAGGATTTTTCTTTGGCTGCATAATGTAATATAATAACAGGCTTAGTCTGTCTGTCTGTCTGTCCCTAACTGTTTTGGGCAACTTTGCATGTGCCACTGAGAAGGTGGATGGTGATTGGTTGGAGGCCCAGCCTGCACAGGCCCAAGTTTGAGCCATTGCTGCGGGGAGGTTGTGGTGGTGGCAAACACACCCTGGCTGCCTGAGCAGTAGGGCTTCCCCACGCCTCCCTGCCTGAGGGCGAAGGGGCCGGGGATCATGCTGGTGGTGCCCCCCTGCCATCCAGCCTCAACACCCTGCAGAACAGCCAGCGGGGAGGAGGAGGCAGTGGGCAGGGTGGGAGGGAGACAGACGTGGGCCAGGTAGACGTGGAGCAGGGCTGGACCTGGAGCAGCAAGGAGGGGAGGTAGAGCAGGGTTGGATGCAGAGTGGCAGGGAGGAGGGGTAGAGCAGGGCCGGACCCAGAGCAGCTGGGGAGGAGGGGTAGAAACCTGGGCCAGACCCAGAGTAGCGGGGAGGCAGGGGGTGAAGCGGGGCTGGACCTGGAGCAGCTGGGGGTAGGCAGAGCAGGGCCAGACTTGAAGCATCCGGGGGTGGAGCGGGGCCGGACCCGGAGCGGCGGGGGCAGGGCAGAGTGGTGTGGGGGTTGGAGTGGGGCTGGGCCGGAGTCTGGATCTAGCCTCACTATACCCCCCTCCCCACTGATCTGGGTCCAGGCCCACTCCACCACCACCCCCCGGCCGCTCCGGGTCCAGCTGCTCTGTCTTCCCCCGACCCCCCATCATTTTTGCTGGGCAGTTTGCTAGTCTATGACAGAAAGGTCCTTAGTGCACAGAACAACAATAAGTTTTGATGTAGTTAAAACTGTAAATAACAATGACTTGGAAAAAGCACCCTGAGCCCAGCTGCAAAGATGAGCACATGCATCTACAAAGGGACTGTAGAGCTTTACATTTTGGAATGATCAGATTGCACAGCTGTCTTTTCACTCCATTCATACCACTTTCCTTCTGAAGTTGTTTAACATTTTAAAGGGCTAGGTTGCAGGTGGCCTGGCCTAATGATCCAGCTACCAAGAACTGGCTCAGGGACCAGAGGCTGGGACAGAATCCTGAAGCTGAATTCCAAGTCCAGGGAGAAATCCCAGTGCAGCACCCAAAGCACAGGTCAGGGTCAGTATCTGGAAGGTCAGAAGCCTAGCTACCATGTTCAAGGAGAAATCCAGAGATCAGAATCTGAACACAGAGCCAGGCTGGGGGTCAAGAACCAGAACACAGATCTGTAAGGAAAACCAAAGCTCAAGCCTGGAAAAAGGCAACAGCTAGAGTTAGGAACCAGGAAAACTAGAGTGTACAAGAAGCAGGAGGCTTGCCATAGCAGAATAAGTCAGTGCTGTTGGCTGGCCTGGAAATTGTGAACCCAGGTGGCTCTAAATGGCCACTTGCTATTCTTAAACTGGGGCAGAGTTCATTAGCTGGTGACTTACGGCAAGTGTGGCTGCTTGGGTACTTGGTAATGGGGCTTGTATGAATCTTTCTTATTCTTATGCCTTGTTCCAAAATGGCACATTTAGCACTAAATTAGAACATTCCAGACACATAAATCAGTTTTAAAATAAAGGGATTTTTCTATCCTATAATGAAAATAATTTGAAGAAATATTTGGTACATTTTACACCCTCCAAAGTAATTTGCAGAAATTTTATTTCTTTTTACTCTAACTTCCCAACACTCAGTATTTAATTATATTCTAATCTCTCAACAGCTCTGTCATTGCCAGGAGTGAACATAACTATTTTTGTGAAAAAATGATTTGTTTCACTTTTGATATAAAATAGAAATTACTTAAGCCCAGTCCTGCAAAGGCTCAACTTTATGGACTATGCATAGTCCCACTGAAGTCTGCCTGTAAGGCTGAGATAGCTGCCTTAAAATATAGTTAACGTCATATGGATACAGACAACTTCAAAACATTCTGATCTGAGTCAATACTACTTATATATATTTTCTATATTTCACTTCCCAGTTTTCTTATTTCTTTCTACTCTGAGACTTTCAGAACTCTCTGGGAGATATTCCCACTGTCCTTGGCAGCTACTCTGTCAATGGCCTGGTTGAACTGTGGAACAGCACATTGATTATAGACATGGCTGCACACAAGCATCCACTCCCATTAATGTGCTGGTCCTAATCGCCTTCACATACAGGACATCTAAGGCATCAGAAGTGGCAAGGCAGTTGATTAGAGAGCTTTTGACCTGTACTGAAGCTGACTTACTGTGGTATAGACCCTTTTAAAGGATGTGCCATTCTAGGTTGTGAATGGCTTAGTTTTTCAGCTTGCCTCTGCCCAGAAACAGCCACCTACAGTCTGTTGTGATGTGCTTGCCACCTGCTTTGCAGACAAAATCATTCATATCCATGGCTTGGGGACCACCAGTTTAACTGCAGTCAGGGTTTTGGGCCCAGGAAGCTCAGTCTTTAGGAGGGCAGGATGTGCCCTTTTTGTGATAATTTTTTGCATGAAAAGTATTTGGTAGTCACTCTTTCTGGGGCTGAAGTTGATAGGATCTTAAAGTACCTCACAAGGTAATTTAGCTCAGCCCCCTGCTTAAGGTAGGTTCATCCCTGAGTAAGCCATCATAGCCAAGTGTCCGTCTAACCCAGGGGTGGGCAATTATTACAGGTGGAAGGCTGCTTACCAAGTTTTGGCAAGCCATCGAGGGCTGCATGACAGGCAGCCAGGGGCAGATAAATATTAATTTTCTAAATTTTTTAGGGGCCCTGTGGGCTGAATGGCCTGGCAGGCTGCTTCCAGCCCATGGGCTGCATTTTGCCCACCCCTAGTCTAACCTGTTCTTGAAAACTTCCAAGGATGGAGATTCTACAGTTTCTCCATGTAGCCTTTCCCAGTGCTTGCCCACCCTCATGGTCAGAAAGTTCCTTCTAATCTCCAACCTCAATTCCCCCTAACTGCAGCTTGAGGCCATCACTCTTAGTCCTGCCCCCTACAGACACAGTGAAAAACCCATCTCCATCTCTCACTTTGCTCTTGTCCAGACTAAATTCCTTTAGTTCTTCCAGGTTTCCTCATAAGTCTTGCTTCCCAGGTCCCTGATCATTTTTCTTGTCCTGCACTCCTTCCAAATTGTCCACATCCTTCTCGAAGTACGGGGCCCCAAAATGCACAGAGTATTCCAAGTGAAGTCTCACCCATGCCAAATAGAGCAGAAGAATTGCTTCCTTTGATCTGCGAGTGACACTCCTGTTAAAACAACAGTATGCTGCTTTTTTACAACAAAAGCACGCTGTTAGCTCATATTCAGCTTGTGGTCTGCTGTAATGCCCAGCTTCTTCTCTGCAGTACTGCAACTTAGCAAGTCATTATCCAGTCTGTATTTGCACATGCAATTATCCTATCCCAGGTGCAGGACTTTGCACTTGACTTGTTGAATCTCATTTGACTGATTGCAGAGCATTTCTCCAGTCCATCCAGGAGATTCTGAATCCTAGTCCTACCCTCCAGAGTGGCTGAAACTTCATCCAACTTGGTGTCACTTGCAAATTTTCTAAGCATGCACTTAATTCCATTATACAAACCATTAATGAAGATGTTGAACAATACTAGACCGAGGATAGGCATCAGAGGAATACCACTTGATACCTTGTCCCAACTAGACATTGAGCCATTGAAGATTACTTGTTAAGCAGTGATCCAACCAGTTTTAGATCCACCTTACTGCACTTCCATCTAGTCTGTATTTCCTTAGCTCATTAATGAGAATGTGTCAAAAGCCTTGCTACAATCCAGGTTTATCACATACATTACACTCCCCCATCCAGTGTGCCACTTTATCATAGAAGGTTGGTCAAGCATGACTTGCTCTTGGTGAATTCATGCTGATCACCTTGTTCTCCTCTAGGTGGTTCACAGTGGATTCCTTGAGGACCTACTCCATGATCTTTCCAGACATCAAAGTGTGCCTCACTGCCTGTAATTCTCCATATCCTCCTTCTTCCCTTCCTTAAAGATGGGTACTGTATTGCCCTTTTTTCAGGCAGCCAGGATCTCACCTGACCTCCACAAGTTCTTGAAGAGGCTAGCTAATGGCTTTGAAATTACCTCAGCCAGTTCCTTCAATATCTTAGGGCACATCTCATTTGCCCCTGACAACTTGAGAGCATTTAGCTTCTCTAAGAATCCCTAATTTGTTCATCTCCTGCTCCAGACTGTTGATCTCCTTCACTATCTTTGCTGCCAACTGCACTCATCACCTGATACCTGCCCTGTGTGTGAAGACTAAAGTAAAAAAGTCATTGGATGCTTCAGCTCTCCCTGCATCATTCATAACTAGAGTGCCTTCTGCATTCTATAATGTATCTATGGTTTCTCTGGTCTTCCTCTTAATCTTGCCATGCTTGTAGAATCCCTTTTTATTGCCTTTTATGTCCCTTGCCAGCTGCATCTCAAGTCATGCCTTGGCCTTCCTAATTTTCTTCCTGCATGCTCGTGTAGTATGCTTATATTCTTTCACGATTACTATAAACAGGTTTCCACGTTTTGCGGAATAATTTTTTTGAGTTTCAACTCATTGAAGATATTTCTGTCTAGCCAGGCCTGTCTCCTGTTGAACTTCCCATTCTTCTGTTGCTTCAGGATACCTTTCTCCTGTGCTTTTAAAAAAGCTTCTTTAAAGTGCAGCAAGCTCTTCTGCACTCCTTTTCCCCTCAGATTTGCCTCCCCAGGGATCCTGCCCACCAATTCCCTGATTTTATTAAAGCTGAATTTTGTAAAGTCCAGTGTCCTTATTCTGGTACTCTCCTTCCTTTCTTCCATTAGGATCATTTCACAGCCACTGTCACCCAAGTTCCCTTCCACCTTCTTACTGTTAACTAATTCCTCCATGTTTCTAAGCAATACATCAAGAAGAGCTTCCCCTATAGCTGCAAAATCTACAATCTGTATCAAACAGTTATCCCCAACACACTCTAGGAACTTGCTGAACCACTTATGCACTGCTGTGTTTCCCGCCCAACAGATGTCCTGATAATTAAAGTCCCCTGTGAGAACCAGGTCCTGTGATTTGGAAGCTTTTGTCATTTTAAAGAAGGCTCATACAACTCTTCCTCTTGATTTGGTGGCTGTAGCAGATATCCATGATGATACCTTCCCTGCATCTTTCTCCTCTGACCTGTACCTGAGGCTTTCAACAGGCTTCCCTCCCACTTTCTACTGCACCTCAGAACATGTATAGATTGCCTTTATGTAAAGGACAACACCTCCTCCTTTTTCCCCTCTCTAACCTTCCTGAATAACTATACCCATCCATAACTGTACTCCAATTATGTGAACTGTCCCACCAGGTCTCCTGAACCCATTTACATCACAATTTTCTGCTTGAACTAGGACCTTCTGCTTGGAAGTAAGTTGAAAGTAAACAAATTACAGTTTGTGCAGATGATTACATCTTTCCTTTTCAGTGTTAAAAAAATTTGCAAACCTACCACAGTAGCCCACAGCTATTCTCTGGTGTTAGGTCTAGGTTCTGGTCTTAATCTTTTGGATCCTTCAAAAGCTCTGTTTACATGTTACACTACCCCAGGAAGGTTTATTTTCATTTTACTCCATTCAGGTCCACTGATATCTTAACTATGGGCATTTAGAGGCAAGTGTAGATTAATCGACCAGTTGCTAAGAAAGCTCCATCTCCTGCACTCATGAATTTCTATGAGAAATATATTGATAGTTCTCACATCAGGAGGTGCTGGATTCTGCAGTTCTGTGGAGGTAATCCTTGTTAACAAGGCTGTTCACAATCTGGAATGGCTCCAGGAGGGCACGATTTAGCAGCTGCTATATTAGAGAAGAGATGGGATTTCTTTGCTTCTTCCCCAGTCAGGATGCTGACTCACTAGAATCTTTTCTGCCAGACCCTGCCTGTGTCTGTCTGTTTCCTATCACTATTGCTAGAGCTTTTTTTCATTCCTGCCACTTATTCTGCCCAAAAACCTCAGAAAATGAACCACAGAGAACAAGGGAGACCATTAAAAAATAACCGATGCTTTTGTGCCAGTGTAAAGAGCTGTGATTAATGAATGTGTATATGTGTAAACAGTGACTCACTAGCTGTATGCTATGACCTGTCAGTAAGGTTGAATTATTTACCAAGCTGTAGTGATATTTGGATCCATAGATTTCCAGAGAGAAGATTGTTGCTGATGCTTCTCTTGGGTCTGAGAAGGTCTGAAACTCTTTGCGATGATAAATAAAGTTGGTGAATGAATGAATAAATACATAATAAATAAATAAGAATTTTGGGATCTAGTTTCTCAGCTAGATTCCCAAGTCCCATTCACAAGTATCAGTATAGGTCTGAGGCAGGGCCATGTTCCAGGAGTGACTGTTAAGCCCTTGGAAGCCTCAAAGTTCCTGCTCTTACTTTGGCTCTCCAGGTATTCACCCCTTCCCCTTGCTCTTGCCTGCCATCCTTTGGTATTATTTTCAGCATGGTGGGATAGTACGGGGCACTACAATGCTGAGCAACCCACCTCACTGTGCCTGACCAAAACCATGCTTCAGGTGTTGCCCCTGGGGTGCCTCCCACAAGCCTGGAGTAATTGCTGCCACCACCCAGGCTCTGGTCTCTGTTAGAGTTCTGTGCAGTCCGCAGTACACAGACCCTGTATACATAAGGGGTGCTGAGTCCACTGTGGTATTTTGGGTGCTTCTTTTAGCCTGAAGCTTTCAAAAGGAGCCTTCTGTACTGGAGGAAAGTAAAAAGTCATGCCCACCTTAGTTAGCCAAGCAAAGAGAGCTATAAAGGCTTGTCTTACCCATCTCCCTTCAGAGATTCACAGCCAGGCACACTTCAACAGATAGTATTTTATTGGTCGGAGAGGGGGAGAATGGGAAAGAGGTACAGGACACAGAAATCCTAAAAGAAAAATGCCTTGAGCAAAATAAATTGAACCTTTAAAATATGAGCCTGTGGCCCTTTTAACAAATGACTGAAAACTTAGTTCTAAACTAGTAGCCAAATTTCAGATTTGTACTTACAAATCTTCCAGAGAGTCTGTCTCTCAGGGAGGCACATCCTTCTGTGTCTGTGTTTCCAGAATGACTGCTGTCCCCTTCCTCAAAATGCCTGCTCCAAGACAAAGGAAGAAGTGAGCTCCTTCCTCACTGTGGACTTTTTACAGCTCAGTTGTCTAGGTGACCAGGTAGCTGAATCAGAAGTGGGGTTGGGGTCTGGGCTGTCTCAGACCAGGGACACAGAGAGAGGAGGATTTTTCTTCACTGAGATCTTCTGCAACCTGATCTTGTGCTCCTCCCAGCAGGCAAATTACCTCAACAGAGGTTCTGCCTACTGTTGTTATGCCTTTGGCTCCCTGTTACAAGGCCAAGTAGGATGGAAATGACTCGTGGTTATTGTAGTCACCTGGAAGGACAGACAACTGTGCTCCAATTCTGGCTGCAATTAATATGTAATTATTTCATGCAAAATGAAAAACCTTCAGAAAAAGAGTTTGACAGTCACTCCCATTTCCCTTTCCATGTGCATGATACCTAAATCCTACTTTGACTCTTGACCTTCTTTGACTTGATTACAAAAAATCCTGAAAACAAAACATCGTGGGTGAAGACAGAAGTGACAATTTTCACTTGATCTGGACACAGAAAGCAGTTTATAGTTGTGACCAAACACAAGTGCACTGCTGCAAACAGCTTAAAAATGGCTGATTGGGTGAAAATCTGATCAGATAAAGATATTTCAAAATGCAGTGTCTTCTGCAACTTGTATCTGCAGAGCTCCCAGTTTGTTGCTGTTTTCAGAATAGGACGGGGGGAAAGGGAGCAGAGGGAGTTCAGTCTGGGGGTTTTTCAGCACCCCCCTAGAGGGTGGGGCAGGTTTTCAGTGCCACCCCTTTGACAAGGTGGGGGGGTGGCTGCAATTCACCCACCCCACCCTTCAGCACTGTCTAGGAAGTCCCAAGAAAGATCTCCCTTCATTGTCTTTCCCCCATCCCATTCTGAAAACAGCAGCACTGGCAGAGAGCCTGGCCATTGCTATGGGAACCTGGTGACAGGCAGCTAGATTCCCCTCCCTCTGGAACAAAGAGTGAACTTCTGTTTGGTCTGGGATAATGTTGTGACTCAGAACACTTTGCAGAAATCATTACAGCTGGGAGCTGCACTTCTGTCTGCACCCTTAATTTGTGCAGAAGAGAATTTCTTTCAATTTACTGCCCAAAATGATGTTGTTTTTGTTGTTTGATATAGCCAACAAAAGGAAAACCAATTATTTGTATAGCTTAAAGGACCAGTTCATAATAAAGCAGTGCTTCTGATGTTGTATTTATGTATACGTAGGTTGGGAACTATGTCCAGAATATGCTGAGGTGCATTTGTGAATTTGGAAGCTTTGTGTGTGCTATGGTTTATAGAAAAGTCCCATAGATCTTAATAGAGAACCAATAGTGTTCTCTAGACTTGTAATATGTTTCTGTGGGAGCTTCTCTAAAACTAAGGGAAATTAATAGAGAAATATATCCCTACTGAAAAATATTATCATATTCTGTAGGAATGTATCATAAGCTTTATAAAATTAAACAATTGATATGAAAATCAATTATTTCTTATGTCTAGGACAAAGAAAATAAAACTTGGTTTAGAACGGCAAAATAGCTGCTGATTGCATTCCTGATAAAAGAGCCCTAGCATCTAGAAAATACCCTGGGTCTGCCATGCTAGAAATACAATTCTTTCTTTAAAAGGTATTAAAGAAAGAATTGCATTTCTAGCATGGCAGACCCAGGGTATTTTCTAGATGCTAGGGCTCTTTTATCAGGAATGCAATCAGCAGCTATTTTGCCATTCTAAACCAAGTATACCATACTTTCAGATGTGAAATGATGAGCTAGTCCTTACTGTAGCCAAAGCTTCTTAAGATACACAACATTCAAGGTAAATGTAAAATAGTATAACTACTATGAACACAACAGAGTGTAGGTGTAACAAGTTAAATTTTATATTTACATTTACATTTCTTTGGATATTTGAATTTGCATCTTTTTATGCCCTCCCAATTGCTGCTTTCTCTGCTTCATTGCTTTTTTCCAGCATGTCTTTAGACACAGATGTTTTGCATCCCCAGTAAGACTCCCTTTTATGCCCACTTACCAATCTATAATTCACACCACCTTACATGTTACCTCTGAATTTGGTTTAGTGCATTTAAACATCAAGTCTTCTCTAGGGTGATTTATATGTGTACTACCTTGCCTGTATGTTCTTAAATTTGTACTAGAAGAAAAGGTAAGTGTAAGCAGGTTGCCTAGACTGCTGGCTTTTGCAGGGAGATTTTGCTCCCTGGGGAGCTCTTCAGCCAGTCCTCCCAAACACAGCCTTTTAAATGAATAAAAACAAGCAAAACGAAATCCTGCTGTCCTGTCCTGGACACTAAGGTTAGGAATTGAAATTATACATAAACCATTATAAGTGATTGGAAACTGGGTCAAATCTGTAACAATAGAAGGTCAGTGCACATAAACCACTTTCAAAATGGTGAAAACTGGTTGAAGATAAATTTGGATGGATGTAGTATCAGACTTAAGTAATTTACGTTAAATCAATTTATTGAACTTCTGTCCCAGATCCCCTTCAGATTCTAGTTAACTCATAGACCTGCAGCATCTTAGGATGTTTTGAGCCTCCCCTAAAAACTGCCCCTTGCACGGTTGGTTGGCTAGCTTTGGCCCAAGCTGTCTGTTGCAGCCAAGCAGGGAGGCATGCTCTTGTGCCCCTGGCTTCTGGCCTGGACCAGTGCAGGCATGTGGCTGCATTTCTGGAATCAAAAGCAAATGTCTGTTCACTTTTTTATCAGTTCAATCTATGCAGCTTAGATTAACCTGCAAAGATTGAGTAAATTCAGCCTTGGACTTTTTGACTATCTGTACCAGGCCAAGGAAGGGAACCTGTTTTGCTTTGAGTCCAGCACAACAGCCTAGCCCCTCCCTGCAGCAAGGGGTTCAACCCACACCCTGCTTCCTTTTCCCTTACAAACTGCTTCCCTTGTAGTTTGCTGCTTATCTTCTCTCTCCACTGGGGGTTTGAGCTCTCAATGGGATGCTCCCTCATTAACCAAATGCTTCACAGCTGGGCTTTCTCAACAGAACTGACAGTTCCTTCTTAAGAGGCCAGACTGGCCTGTTACAAGAAGTCAGAAAGATTGCCTCTTTTTTTTCTTGTATAGAAGGATCTTGTCAAGAACCTGGTTATTCCTTTGTTGTTGTAGTACTGGTGTTCAGACTTTCTCTTAAGTATAGAGCACTTTTATTTTTTTAAGAATTTTCCTTGCTTGCCATTTTGTGAGGCAGACAAGAGTTCATACAGCGTGTCACATGAGACAGTGAGCTTTCATGAAGACTTGACTTTTGTTCTTGCTTTCCTTTTTTCCTTTAATGTAAAGCTCATTCATGCTGAAACATGAACTTGAAGAAGCAGTAGCATACCAATGGCATTTCATAATTTCTGCCTTTCACAATCACTGGAGTCACCCAGAACATTTTCTTCCAAGATAAAATAGATTAACAATAGCAGAATACTAAGAAACATCTTGGTAAAAGTAGAAATTCTCTTAAGTATCTTCCTTCAACTGGCAAAGATTAATATATTCTGTTAGTTTGATTTAGCAATAAGTGCAGCTCCTTCTCAATAAATTCTTATTATAATTGCTCTCAATCCTGTTTTAAATGATCTGTGCTTATTTTAATGTGTGTTTTAAAGCAAAACAGCAGAGGTTACACAAATAAAATAACAGAGCTGTTGGCTGCAAAAATTTCATTATCTTAGCACATAAACTCTTGTGGATCTTAGAATATGAGGAAGAAAGACCATGACAACATTGTCTGCACAAATATTTGAACTAGAAGTCCACAGTTAGGCAGACTAATAAATAAGTTGAAGGCCAAGGGATTAATCATACCAGCTGTGTAAAATTTATGGATGAGGGACTTGATCTCTCAAATCCTACAAGACTCCATCAGACCCTACAATATCTATGTCCAGATGTCTTTTTTGTATTTGTGTGTTCAAGTGTGCAAAAAACTTGTTCTGTTTACATATACTGTCCAATAAGAAGAGGTCATTAATTGTAGAGGGATAATTGTAGAGATATTTATTTAAAAAAATACAATTCAAACAATACAATTTCAATGGTGAGGCTATTAAATGCCTGGGTCAGTGTGTGATGAAACTCAAACTTGTAATAAGCAAGAGTGCTCAAAATATTTTAAGTGGTGTTATGTTTTCCTTAGACCAAGAGTAGCTGTATGATTTTATTTTCTATTTTATTTTCTATTAGAAAAACAACAATGAAAATGAACAAGAGTATGGTCTCCAAAGAGAGAGAGAGAAAGTATTGTCCACACTAGGCTGCATCTGAATGCACAACAGCAAGCTGTGTCTGCAGCAGAGTTGGAGTAGTTACTGTTCATTTCAAGGTTCAGCACCAGAAAACAAGTTATAAGAGAGAGATCACAGTTGGATAACACTTTGAAAAAGCAATGAATGGGGGAAATTTGTGGTGGGATTCAATAGTGATTTGTTTGCTACAACAGGAATAAAATTGTCTCCTTAAATTTGGCTATTAAAAATGAATAGTCCAATCCTATTTACCTCATTTATTGTTCAAGGGTGATCTTACCTTACTTTATAAAACTTGCCAGTGAGTAATTATACATAAATATTGGTTTCAGTAACTGGTTCTGCTTTAAAATTGGTGGTGAGATAAGGCACAATAATATTTTGTACTTCTTGAGGATCATCTAGCACTTTTATAAACACTAATGAATTAAGTCTCGGTGTTCCACTGCATCTTGTTCTCTGCTTTACAGACATAGAGGAAAAGAGATAGAAATGTTTGGAGACTTGGTCAAATTAATGCAGGAAGTCTGCAATATTGCTGAGAACTGAACCTGCTTTTCATAATGGTTCTGTGCCTTAATCACTTTTCTTTCCTTTCCTTCACCTGATTCTGAGACAACTTTGTTGTGCAGACTTACCCGACATTTATATACACCCTTGTATAACCTAAGTTTTGTGAAGTTCTATCTTGTAACTTTGTTGGCAGATTAGCTAATTAAAGGATTTGTATATTTGCATATATGATCATAGATTTCAACTTGGATAGTACATAGAGCTGTACAAAACTGACAACCGGGGTAAGTTAGTGGTAGTGATGGGCTTTCAGGGAAGTGGTTATGAACTGTCTGGGAGGGAAGGCTGGAGTAGATTTGTGGGAATATCTGACAGAAGGTGAAGCTATTTAGGTTACTGAGTAGAGCAGGCAAAATGGAAGTTGGGTTTTTGGTGTTGTGGAGGATAGTGTAATCAGGTTCTTGTGGGGATGAGGAGACAGGTAAGGGAATGTGAGCTTGTAGGGTGCAGGAGTGGAAGATGCAGGTAGCAGGGCACTGCTAGAGAAGCTGAGTTAGTGTGGGGAGAGTGCCTGGTTGTAATTAAAAGTGTAGACAGCCAATAGGAGGTGCGGGCAGCAGCTTAGAGGCTCAGGGAAAGAGGCCTGACATGAGAAGTTAGGGACAGCTATATTTGTAGGAGCATCCAGGTGGGGAAGGCTGAGAGCAGCTAGGTTTGGGGAGGGTATTCTATGGGGTGGGAGAAGCTGGTAATAGCTGACTTTCTTGGAGGTGTGCAGGACAATGAAAGATGATAAATGGGGAGAGACTCTCTGGCACTAAGGAAGAGGTGACAGAAGGCTTGGGATATGTAGGAGGGGAAATAGGGTGCCTGTGTATACAGACACACAATACAGGGTTTATTACAGTAAAATACACCTTTACTGCTGCTTCAGCCTTATTTTGCTGCTGCTTCCGCTTTACTTTTTACAGCTGCTTCATTCCTAGTCAAATCTAGAGGGAGAGACAGTGAAACTGAAGTCACCTATCTGTCTGCTCAACAGATTTCTTAGGGGACTGTGGCAGCTGTAGATTGTAATTGCAGGCCAATCCTGCAGCCCATCTGAATTCAATGGAGGCTGCAGGTATTCATGAAGCCTACTTGCATAAGCTTTTAGTGAGATGGATAGCACTTGACAGGTCTGGATAGCATAATATTTCTGGATAATTCAGATAATAGAATGGCTCGAGCAGTATTTATGATTAAATTGTAAGGTCCACAAGCTACAGGCTTGATCCTGCTAGGTGTGATGTTTCTCCTAGAAGTGCTATGCCCCATCAACTCCTGTTATAGTCCCTGGGCATGTCTACATGTTCATTAATGTGCCATAATTACGGCACATTAAGTTTAGTGCCTGTAATAACAGGTACTAAATGTACTCTAATTGGTGCTACTGTGCATTAGTGCAGATGAATGCTTTTTAAGTGATGTTAATGTGCATTAGACTAAATCTACTGCATATTAGTGCATGAGCAGTTTTTGCCAGCTGCACTAATGCGCAGTAGAATTAGTCCTCTGTGCATTGCCTTGTGTAGACACGCCCACTGAGTTTAAGGCACTTGCAGTTTCAGAAGTTACTCAGTGGCTTGTAGTAGCAGGCCTGAAGTGCACAAATAATTTTGCTCACGAAAGAGTTAGGCAAAAGCTCTTTTGAAGAGCACCCAAATAAATCTCAGTATGGTAAACGCATATAAAAATGTTGTGATTGCCAAAGCCTGTTTTAGCTGCAGAAAACAGAAGCAGTGGTTATTTGATATTGTAAGTGTTGTTTGCCTATATTTGAATGTAATAGAAGTAAAGTTACATTATAATCCTAGAATTCTGTGACTAATTTTTCTCTGAATGTTGCATTTGCATTTAGTTAATGGGTTGTCAGACTGTACATAATCAGCTGGAGTGTACAGAAGAAAATTTCATTAAAATTGAATTCCATGAAAATGTATCTGTAGGAGATCTTTTCCATTAATGGAACTAAGTTCCTCTCCTGGCAATGAAATTCTCTTTACTTTAGAAGGGGATCAGGAAACAAGCCTGCAACATGGTTAAAGGCTTTTTATGTGCAAAGCTCTTCCAGAAGGTTTGGAAATCTGTATCTGGAGTGGAACTTTAAAAGCAAATTATAGTACATAAAGAGAATCTGATAACAGGAGACACTATCAGGAAGAGACAATATGGAGATAATTGTGGGCCTTGGAAGCAAGAGTCACCATAGTAACTTAGAGCAAAATTGTTCAATATTAGGGTCCATCTAGTCTTGTATCTTGTCTGACAAACATGGTCTTACCTTGGTGTCTCAGAGCACTCAGGTGCCCTGTGCCTGAGAGCAGAAAACAGCTTGCGAGAGACCCTAGTGGCAAGAAGGGGGAGGCTCAGCTGCCAGTCACCAGGGCAGCCAGAGTCATAGGTGATGGTTGCTAGGGCAACCAGTGGGGCCAACTGACAGGAAGGGGCTTGGCCCTTCTTAAGCCCCGGGCATGAGGCCAGGAGGGCAGTTCCACTCTGGCAGCCAAGGGAGGGGGAGCTCAGTCAGTCCAGATGGAGGGGAGAAGCCCAACTGCATGAGCATCCCTTGATCGCTGCTATGGGTTGTAGTATTTCTTGGTAGGGATTGACTGTTGTTTGGTCGGACAGTTTAGTTTTTTTATGTTATAGCCCAGGGGCTTTGTGTTTTTGTGTTCACTGTTTTTAACTGGAGGACTGGGTGAGGCTATTAGGGGTTGGAGGAGGCCTCACAGGGACTCCACGGTAATGTGGGGATCCTGGCACCAGAGAGGGTGCAGCATTTGGGGTGCATTGGCCCCAGCCCCAGAGCAAGGGGGCAGTGAGAAGCCCCAGACCAAGGGGGGCAGTGAGGAGCCTGGAGAGAGAGCCGTGAGGAGCAAGAAGCCCCAGAGCAAGGGGGCAGCAAGAAGCCCCAGAGCAAGGGGATGGGGGGCAGCGAGAAGCCCCAAGGAGGTAAAGGAGAGAGCCAAGTCACAACAGAGCCCAGGTCAAAAACTACGTAAGTACCATCTGCGAGGCTTGGGCTGCAGTGTAGGGGTGGAAAAGGAGCCACAGATAGCACCCTTTGCACCGGGACACATAAAGTGGGCAGCCTCCCACTAATTACATCAGTCGATTAATCAATTAAGATCAAGGCATGGCAGGCGAGTAAGCAGGCGGTTGGCCCATAACAGGAGGGTGGAGTCACCAACAGAAAGGCTTCAGTAGAGACACTCCTGTCAGACATGGTCTTACCAGATGTGTGGAAGAGTTTACTGAATAAGTCCTGAAAGGTGCTGCGCATTCTGTATGTACTTATCTTCCCAGGATCTCCTTGCATGCCTAAAGTGAAGTATGTGCTTGTATGCTCGGCTGAACTGGGGCCACAGTAGTCAGCACCTACCAGGATTGAGCCCTGTGTTTTAACAGAACAGCTGCTGAGCATTTTCAAACAACAAGCACATTTGTTTGCTGTTAAAAATCAAAACCTATTCATGGATAATTAATGGATAAGAAAAAGGACCAAAATTTATCATGTACATAATTCATGGAGAGTGACCCTGCCTCTGATCTGCAGTGGATCTGAGTTGCTGTCTGATAATGAGAAGGATGGTCCAGTGGTTAGACCAATGGATCGAGACTCCAGCTCACTTCCTTGCTTTGCTGCAGACTTTCTATGTGACCTTGGGGAAATAACTTTGGCTAAGCACCTAGATTTCTTTGAGTATCTGAGTGCCTGTGGTTCAGAAACCCATTTGTAAAAAGCACTTCTCTACTTTGTAGGATGGAACGAGGCTAAATATGCTAAAGATTATCAAGTGGTAGGATAGCACAATAATAAGGCCTATATAGGTACCATAAGTAGATGATACTCTATTTTTTAACAGTACTTCCTAGAATGTGGAAGATGTCTTGATATTTCCAGGGTCTCTGAGGGAAAGTCATATAGGATATACTGCAGTGTCCAAATTAGTGCTGACTGGAAATTATAGCAGATCTAAAGCCACTTGCAGTGATGTTGTTTTTTATTTAACATGTACATAATTCATGGAGAGTGACCATTTATTTGTAATATTTGCTCCATTGCTGAGAAATTGGGTGATGGTTAAGGTTTATACTTACATTCCTAGGCATTGTTATGCTGCTAAGGGGATTTTTGAGCCCAAACATACAGATCACCCACATCTTGACCTTGCCATTTTACCAGCCATTCTAATCTTGCTTGTTAGTGTTGCTGTTGAGCTTGGGTTGGACTCAGAAACTGTTCACCGGTGTGAGTGGTCTGACCTGTGTGCTGGGGGATGGGCCATGAGAAATCCAACAAACTGCTTCCATGCTCCTTCTTCCGGCTGTTCTGTCTACCCCCTATCTGCCCAGGACTCTTTTGCTGTAATTGCAGGCAAACCCTGCAGCCCACCTCCCCCCCCCCCAGCTTTTAATTTGAAATCCTTAAATGCAGCAGAAGTTGCAAAACTCTGGCCTTGTTTTTTAAGAGTACAGTGAATTGATGCCAGTCATCTGTAATATATCCATCCATTACGGATGAATAGCATCATTGTTCTTCTCTTTCCAGGCCCTGCCACCAAGAAGGCATCTACTGTCTGGGTGCCTGTGATTTCTCCTTTAAGCCTAAGGAACTGCGCTGCTGGCAAAATCCTGAAATGGAAAGGGGGTGAATTCCATAAAGTAAAGGACCAGAGTTATGACAGTTTGAAAGATTCTGGAGCAGGTGCAGGAGCAGCTACAGTGCCTGGAGCAAATTCTGAGAGGGAAGTAGCTGAAAGGGAGAGAGACTGGAAGACCAGACTCTCTATGCAAGCTGTGCTCTACCACATCAGCCAGAGGCAGCCCAGATACTGTGTAAACCATAACCCAGGCACTTATCCCACATAAGCCCATGCATCTCTGCAGGCATCCGCCTGGTTGATGTTCCCACAGTGACCATATCACAGAAAACAAGAAATCCTGTCTCATTTGGCATTCATGTACTCCAGAAGCAAGAGCAGGGACTGGGACTTGATAATAATATAGGCAGATAATACTACCACTTGTGCTATCCCTTTCCAGTCCTTCTGCGTCTGTTCATTGTTCTGTTTTTTGATTCTCACTTGGCATTTGTTTCAGTGTTTGTTTTTGATTTAGTATGTATTTATTCTTTTGGTTCATCAATACCATTTGTTTGTCGATTTGGCTTCCAGATTTCAAATGGATTCTTTAGTTTTCATTCTGATCTCCATATATCATTTACATGCTTTATTTGATTAGTTTAAGTTGCTATAAGTAATGGCATTTTGGATTTGAAATGTAATCCTTGCTTCCTGGCCTTCAAGCTGTGCTTGTTGTTGTTGGTTTTATGTTCATGCACACACTTTTACCCTTCCAAGCTAAGTTTATGCTTCCTTTCTTCCCAAAGCCTTACATCCTCCCTTTGGTTTTGAAAACAGTAACATTTAATACATTTCACCCCCCCTCCCCACCACCAGTGCTCCCTGCTCTCTTCGTCTGCAGAAGAGGGAATTGTGGCTGCCCCACCACAACTTTCCCTTGGAAAAATGGGGTGAAAAACCCACCTAGGGCTATCACTATCTTGTAAATGATGAAGGCCCAAGAGGCTACCTTAATGTGTGCATTAAGAGGCCTCACCCACCCAGATCCATAAAAAGCCAGGAGAATTCATGGCTTCAGAGTTGAGCTCCCCACTCAGCCAGACCCATCTACATCTTCAGTTGAGTTGGTTGTACAAGGGGCACAATGAAATTGACTCCAGGGATGACACTTAGGCCCAAGGGTCTAATTTTCTACTGTGGTCCACCATGAAAGGGCCTAGCAGAGATCAGAGTCTACTCAAGGTGTTTCATAAGCTATGTCAAAAGACCCAAAGAGGGTTTATAGGAAAGCATGTAGCAACAGCCTCTTCTGCATCAGAAAATTACACAAATAGATGAGGTGATTTGAAGACTTGATGCCAGTATAAACAAGAACCCCATATGGTGGTCTTAAAAAGCCAATTGCTATCCAAAGGCAACAGCTTTTGGATGGCTGGTAGTTGAGCATCAGTGGAACAGATCCAAGCCCCAGGGTCTGACATAACACCCAGTGGTGGCTGTGCAATTCCTGCCCAGCTCTGACTTGAATCTCACCCTCCCTTGATTGCTCGCCCACCGCGCCTCATTCTTTTTAAAGGTTAATTAACAGAGGCTGCCTATGGGCCTTAGAGTGAGCCTCAGTTATGGAAAATGTCTACCAGCTGTCCTTCGGGCTGTACTAGTCTCATTTTAACCCTGAGGGTCAATAGATCCTCTTAAGATGCCTGTGTCTCTACAAGGCAATTGTAGCTTTAAGGATAAATTGCATGACTCTGTTCTGCCCCTCTACCATGCCCCAAGCCTCTTAGGTGTTATTATTCAATGATGTCATCTGAAATAGTCTCAGCCCCTCTCTCTGGGCTCTTTTTGGCACTGTGGTCACCTGTATAGCCCGCCTCTGGGCTCTCAGACCCCACACATGGCTGTGTCCTAGGCTGTTGGACTCTCTGGACTCATGCTCAGCCCCCTCTGTGGGTTCTTGGACCCTGGTCCCACACTGCCCTCCCCCCACCCCTTTCTGGGCTCATGGACCCTCTAGTTCAACTACTACTCCTTCTCAGACTCTCCTGACCAACTCATAGCCCCTCTCATACTTGTGGCCCCTCTAGTGTAGCTCTTGTCCCTTCTCCAGGCCCATAGACCCTCCACTCCAACTTTCAGTCATTCCCTGACTCCTGAACCTCTCCCTGGCTCCTGAACCTCTAGGTCCCACATTCAGACATTTTCCATGTCTTTAGATCTTCTTTGGTCTCTCTCTCACTAAGCCCTGCTTTGTGTGCCTGGATCCTCTGATCACACTCCCAGACACTCCTTGCTGGGTCACACTCAGCCAGTCTTAGGCTTCTGGCTGTCTAAGTAGACCTTGCTTGCCCTTGCAGGGTCCCAGGCTAAACTGCTGGTACAACTTAATAAGAAATACCTTCACCCTCTGGCAGGTACTTAAACCTACTCTGGGCTTAGCATAAACCAGGGCGACCTGCCCATATAAACAAGCCCCTTTCTGTCCCAGGTACTATTCCTTGTTCCCAGGTTGCAGAGTTGCTTTTTCAGTATTCACAAGCTCTGCTGCTAGGAGCTCCTCACTTTGTGGCTCCCAGAACTGGACTGCCTGATCAGCTCAGGCCCAGGCCTCATACAGCTCCAGACAGGCCTGCTGCTGGTCAGCTGAGTCCCTAATTAACTGCCTTTGCTACCTGAAAGCTGCTTCTCAGGTTGCTTGTTACCTGAAAGGAGCAGACACACTCCAGTGCCCTGCTACAATCAGATGTTCCCACAATGCAAATGCTGATTGCCTCTGATATTGCATTCTTCCTGGGTACTGGACCCAGCGCTTATTACAGAGATATATTTGGGCTGTGGGTAGCAGTTATCAGGTACCAAATTTTCTATGATTCTTTCACTTTCTTTGTTTTTCATCCTGCCATACAGATACAGTGTGGTATACTTCCTATGACAATTATGCAGTCAGCATTCCCATCTAAATATTGGCATCTAAATAGATTTGGAGGCAGCACCATCTTCCTTTCATCATCCAAAAAGTGCATTCCACTGCCATTCTGGAGCTGCTTAGAGCTCATTGAGGCCCTGCATTGTTGACACATGGCTCATGACCCAGGGAAGGAGAAGTTAGGCTGGATTTCCTATAATCTGCAAAATTATGTGATACCATCATTCTATGCCAGTTTTCCTGACTTGCTGATCATTTGATCAACAGCCAGAGTTAAGTCAGCAATCGAGTCTTGCACAGATTAACAGAAGCTGCTATGAACCTATATTAAATGCCATTTATTGCAAAGATGTGCATGTACACTGGATTTCCCATGTACCATAAATAATCTTTGCAACACTCCATATTAGACTCCCAGCCTCCCTGCTTACCCTTTGGTTTTTCTCTAAGTGTTGAGTGTGTGTTCGGTAGGGATAGAAGCCATTGAAAATTACCGATTACACAAAACCTTTAGGTAACTCTGCATAGCTCAGACCTGCTAGGATGTTCCACATGGCTACCTTAGTTTCGTAGTTTGTAGGGTTGGAAGGGACCTGAGCAGATCATCAAGTTCGAACCCCTGCCATAGCAGGAAAGAGTACTGGGGTCAAACAACCCTGGTGAGATATTTATTCATCCAGCCTCCTCTTAAAGACCCCCGGGGTAGGAGTCAGCACCACTTCTCTTGGAAGTTGGTTCCAGATCCTAGCTGCCCTGACAGTGAAGTAGCCCCTCCTGATGTCTAGTCTGAATCTACCCACTGCCAGCTTGTGACTGTTATTCCTAGTCACTCCTGGTAGTGCTTGTGATGCTTCTTAACGTCTCAGCGATGAACCTGGAACAACACAAAACAAACAGGACAGTCTACGTTCTATAATGTAACTATATACAAGATTAAATTATGGGCCTAAGTAATGGTGTTAGTGCTGGACCACCTAGATAGCCAGTTATGGTGAGCTAATAGTTTCTGCCCACTTTTTCCGAGCTCCACTGTGTTAGTGTTAGGATAATATTCTGCTTTTTCTATTACACCCTTTAGGACCTTTAGATGGTGATTTTTTTGGGTTAGGGAGTGTGACCCACACTAGCTCAGATGTTTTGAATTACTGTTTCCATGGTTCCACTGGCTCAATGTTTCGTTGATTCCACATCTCTTTGCCAGTATTTAAATTCGTGAGGACCTCATGATTAAATTTAGTCCAATTTTTGTATGACCCTTGTCCCTTCAGGCACAGAGCTTCCTTGTACAGCCCTACAGCTCGCTCCACCACCCTGTTGGACTGGGGGTGGTACGGCATATGGTGGTGCCAGCTTATGTTATGGAGGCGTGCTAATTTCTCGATGGCAATCAATGTGAAGGGTGGTCCCCCGTCCGACTGAATTACTTTAGGTACTTGCCAGACTGCAAAGATACTGATTAGGGCCGAAATCACGGCCACCACATGGGTCTTCCGAAGGGGCACGACGGTGACCTGTCGTGTTCCTAAATCTATCACTTTGTTAGGGGCCGCTGCCCCGGGTAGAGGGCCTAACAGGTCCACCTGCCATGATCTCCCAGGTGCAAATGTTTTCAGGTTTAAGACTCCTTTGAGATTGTTCGTCGGGTGAGCTTTCTCTGTGGCGCAGGTCTTACAGGCTTGGGTGACCCTTTTTCAGTCTATGTGGGTCTCGTGTTTTGAGTGGTTTCCTGATTCCTTGCGCCATCTCTGCTGGCATGCTCGAGGACCTGGATGACCCCAGTGCTTGTGGAGCCACTCCAGGTATGGGTCCACGCATACTTCGTTTTCGATGTCCTTCACGGTCACTACTCCCAGTAACTGGTCCATTGTCTCATGGGTTGGGTCTGTATCCGTTTGGTGTGACCTTGTGTGCCTTATCAATGGTAGCATCGTAAATTCGGACAGTAAATCATATATTTCTTGCCAGAGGTCAGCGTTTTCAGACGGCGAAGCTGTGCCGGTCACGATTCGATAAATATACTGCGAATCGATGGCAATGACTGGTATAGGAAGTGTTCCGTCATGATGTTGTAGACAGTGTTGTATTACTTCCCGGAACCCCAACAATTCATTCTTTTGTGCCGATTCACAGCCAGGGTGGATTTGATGTATGTGGCATGGATGGCAATAAAATCCATACTTCCCTCCACCTCGCGTGGTGCCGTCCGAGGCCATCCACACTGGCTGGGCCATTCCATAGAGAGTTATCCTGGACGTCTCAGTGATGTTAGCCAGAGGTGATACGTCCTCATGTTTCCAAGCGTGCCGTTGGTATAGGTGGTTAAGTACCAAGGTGCTCCATGTTGACAACTCGCCTTGGAAACAAGGGTCTGGTCGGTCATGGATGAGTCAGGGTAACAAGGTCGCTCTGGTAGCCCTCAACTTGCCTCTCCCAATGGTTAGTGGTTCCGCCAACTGGGCAGCAAGGAGAGTTTTCCCGACAACTCCGTACCTATGTTGTGCCATCTGGAGGGTTTGGTGGGCAACAAAAACAAGATTCCCTTCAGAGTTGGTCACTGTCACGAAAAGGTGTTCCGTGGTGAACCCAATGGTAACTGTCAGAGGTGTCTTGAAGTGGATGGCGTGTAGTGTGGTGTTCCGAACCATGTTATTAATTCATCTAGAGCTCTGGCATCCTTAGGGGACCATGGTCCTCTTTTGAATCTGCCTCTGGATGTGAGCCAGTACCGGTAGGTGTTGTGGAGTGATGTAATGCCGGTACCAATTTAACTTTCCCAATATTGATTGGAATTCTGCCTTTTTCATTGGGTATTTCTCCGGCAAATCGATGTTGATAGCCTCATGACTCACTCCGTACCATCTGGGTCCGGTGAAAGTTGTCCCCAGAAAACTGATTTGGTTGGTCGGGGTTAATTGGGACTTGCCCTCATTGATAATCCACCTGTTGTCCTCCAGGTGGTGTACCAGTGCTGTCGTGATGCTTCGGACTAATTCTTCTGTCCGTCCCATGATTGCCAGGTCATCTATATAACTCCAGAGCTTGACTTGATGGGCTTCAGGCTGTTTCTGGTAGAAACGGTCAAGGCTCTCATTCATTGCACCGGTTGCCAGCGCAGGGGCGTTACAATACCCTTGTGGGCAGACATTCCACCTGTACATCCTCCCCTTTACACACATATTTAGGACACCTTCTCTGTCATCAATTGGAATGGAAAAGAACATATTTTTCAGATCTAAGGTTGTTCCCACCCAATCCTCCGACTGGTATATCGCCATCTCATTGAGACTCTGAATTAAGGTGTAAGGTACCAGTTGAGTCAGAATGGTACATCGCTTGTTGACTTTACGATAGTCCATGATGAGGCGGACTTCATTTGGCTTCTCCAGCTTGGGTATCCCCCTTCCAGGTGATAGTCGGGTGCTAGCAGGTACTGGCATAATAGACCCTTCTTGTTGCAAGCTCTTGAGTAATACTTCCAGTTGGTCATGGAACTGTTGTTTGGTGGGTATCAGGGTATACCTCCAAACTGTGGTTATCCGTAGGGATGGTCGGTGCCACTCTCGCTCCGGTAAGATGTTTATTGGAAGTGCCTCGAGCACCTGGTCCTTCAGCTGTAATGCCCGAATGCCTGGTATCCCTAAGATGTTGACATGTCCTAATACTGCATCGAGTGGTGATCCTTTACGAGGTTCTTTACTCGTGACATTGCTGACGCTGAGTTTAGCCCTTGTACTGTCATGATTTTGTTCGTTCGTTTGTGTGGGATGGATGGTTTAATTACGTTGACCTGGGCTCCCATGTCAAGCAAGAATTTTGCAATGGTTTCATCCAGGGGGTCGTCCAGATTCTGGATACTAATCGTGGCATAAGGTCGTTGATCGTCGTCTAGTAGTTTCATGAAGCTCATCATCATTACCTCTCCATCTTCCCCATGAATCGTTTGACCGACCGCATCCTTCTCCCGTACCATTTCACTGACCGTTTCTTCCTCTGGCACCATCTCTGAAAATCTAACTACTTTCCATGGATCGTCATTTTCCTTAACCATGTCAACCGTATTTTTCCTATTACCATATCATTTTCCTCCTTCAACCATAGGTGTTACCGTTTTCTGCTCCAATTCACAGTCCGTCGTTTGTTCATTGCTCTGTTTTTCAGAATCTGCACAGCCGCCGGTCACCGGATTCATGCCGACGGTGGTCACTCATTTTTTGACTTGGGACTATATTCCTGGAAGCCTAGGGTCTCTGCTAGGGCTCATTGACCATCATCCCCTAATCGTCTCAGCTTCTCCTTGGTCAGTCCCGATTTATTAACTAGGAAGCTGAATATAGCCCTCTGTGTTGGTGTTCTTTGAGGCGGTGAATTACGTAATGGTTTTGATGATCAGTTCTCCACTGGGTATACTTTGATAGTCTCATACTTTTCACTAGAAGTGAGGTTCACTTTCACTTTCTTTATCGCCCCTTGGAGTTGGTCCAACCGGCCCAGAGTGTGGATGACAGGACAATTGATGGAGGTGTTTAACAGCAGCTTAGCAGTGATTCCTTGGTCCCCACCATAAATCTTAGTGGCGGCGTTGATGGCTTCAGCCAGACATGGTACATCTCCAGGGGTGGTAGCATACTGGTGTGGCCATGCTCCTTGTACCTGGGCTGGTGTCAGGTTTAACGGTTGATACGTAGGATTCCAATGAGCATAAGATGCCCCGATCACAGCGTATACCAGTGAGGCAGCACTGGCACGGTCAGCTGAACCCTCATGCCAGGTGTGAACTTTTCGCTGTAAGGCTTCTACTGCCAAGGCAGGTATTGGTATTGGCCAGTATTGGTTTGCCAATACCGGAACGGGATCAACCACCTTCGCTCTACTCCATCCGGAATTCCTTACTAGCTGTAGTGCCTCTTCTTGATTAACAGTTTTGCTACCAGCTTCCGCTACTAGATGCCCTAACCATGCGATAGGTGTCTCATGGTCGTGGATCTGAGTATCTTTCCTGAGCTCACTCATTTCCAATCAGTTTCTAGATCTTGTGGTTATTGTCGTCTGCATCTGTCCTTGTGGCCCGGTTACAAATTTTTGTACTGCAATTGGGTATGCAGTTACACACTCCAGTTTGTTGCTTCTATTGGTTTCAATCGTGTTCGTGTTCTGGCAGTTGTTTGTTTCCTCCGTTGTTTCTGTTCCCACGCTCTTAGTTGCACGTTGACAGCTTGTGTGGTTGCAATACTCGCGTACGTCCTCTAATTGGCGCCGATCCATGTACGGGGGCGGTGATGCTGACTCGGGAGGTGGCGCTGTTGCTGGAGGCCAATGACGTTGTGGAGGCGATCCAGGGGTGGTAACAAACAACGGAGGAAGTGGATCCCAGGTGGGCGGGACAGCAGGTGACGTGAAGGAGGGGGGAGGAATCTTGGCGGGCAGTGACGTCAGCGTGGGGGTTGGTGCGCTTTCAGAGCGGCTGGTGCCATCTTGTAACAGCAGCTCAGCCAAATTCTCGGAGAGTTCTTTCAGTACCACCAAGTACTCTCGGAAAAGGACCTTTATCATCTGACCCTTTTCCCATTTAAGCCCCTTCCACTTTTCTTTTCTTCCATCCCGTTCAAGGCTTTCGTGAAGCTGGGTTAGCAGCTCGTGCCCCCTTGATCCGGCCATGAGGCTCGGACAGCTAAACCCATCCGGAGGGGAGTCCTCTCCTCCCTCCTTCAAATACCTCATGCACCGGGCAAACTCCTGCATCGGGCTGGAGCTTGTCACGCCCAAAGTTTTCACGCAGACCGGGGAAATGGGCCCTGTCTCTTCCCTTGGGCGATAAACGGCTCGGGGGTCCCGCATAACACAGCTCAGGGCTCCGGGGCTAAGCCGTACGGCCCATTCCTTCCCGCTTGTCCCACGGAGGGACAGGTACCCATCAATCATCTTCATGACAGGATCCACGGCCTGATGATACACGATATGGGCCCACAAGTCGTCTGGGTCACCAGCCGGACGGACTCCGCTGTGCCATGGGCAGCTCTGAATCAACTCAGACTCAAACTCGCCTCCCATGAATCCTGTTCGTGATGCCATGTCGGGGTAACTGAACACTTAGTGAATCGGGCCCCAAGATCATGGTGGGCCGGGGTGGCAATTGGAATACGAACAGGTGGGATTAGTGGCGGTGGAGTGTGAGCTGTACAGGAAGTTTAAACAAAGATGATTTATTTACTCATGCTTGGGAAGCGGAGGCTCAGCTATTTTTTCAGTTACAGTATAGTGAACAACAAAGGGGTCTGTTGGCCCACGGGGTTCACTAGCGAGCCCTTGCTTTCTACCCCTTGAGGGATAGGTGCGGCTGCCCACTAGCTAGTCCCAGGGCTGGTCAACAGCTCATGAACGGGATAACAAACAACAAAAACTGTAACGTAGTGAATCGAGGAACGGGGTCATGACGCCAGTCCAAAAGACAGTCCGTAAACCGATGTTGGAGAT
>NW_017728947.1:18952740-18961304 GCF_001723895.1 Crocodylus porosus
GTGCTCGGGGGAACAGGGACTCCCCCGGTGCCTGCTGGTCCCCTCTGACTAGTTTGTAACAGGCCACTAGATCCCCCCTCAGCCTTCTCTTGTGGAGGCTGAACAGGTTCAGGTCCCTGAGCCTCTTCTTGTAGGGCCTGCCCTGCTGCCCCCGACCATGCGAGTGGCCCTTCTCTGCATGATCAGATAAGATTGAATATAGATTAAATTTAGATAAGATTTAATATAGATGCTCTCCTTTAGCTACAGTTTTCCAAATGTTTTGTGACATGTACATTTTCCCTATTTTACCAAATGGACAGTACGCTACTTGCTCACTCTTTCAACGTAAAGTGCAAGTCGGCAATGAGCACCTGCACATTTATACTGTGTGCAGCATTCCTGAAGAGCCTGGCAATGCTTCTTCGCCCTATGTGAAATAATTCAAGGCTAATTTTGAAATTTGTTTTTTCTTGACCAGCACTTTTTTACCGTTTATCCACCAAATCCTTCCATATCTCCTTTTTGTAGGCATATTGGTGGTGGTTAGGATAAAGAGGTATAGCTGTTGTTACTGTTTACCAGAGATAGTGTGTGTGTGTGTGTGTGTGTGTGTGTGTGTGTAGCCTGCCATGTTAAGAACAGCTCAGTGAGCACTAATTAAGGTTTAATTGAGTTGCTTTCTGTGTAATTCACTATAAGAACAGGGATAATTTGAAGATGTCTTCCTTTTTGAGATGCAATAAAAATGCACAGGTGGTTCATATCCACATCTTGTGTTTGTAGTAGAGAGCAGGGTAGAGGTAACTTTGGTACAGCTATTGCAGATCATGAAGTGGGTACTTGAGCTACAATCTTTTAATTCCTTCTTTTGCTCATGTTGACCCACTGCAAGCCAGTACTATGCAGTTTTAGGTTATGAAGCCATGTCCAGTGCTCCTGTTTTTCAGTAATATTCATATAGCTGTGTTTCTCTTGGTTCTGTGAAAATTTACACCTCTGTTAAGAAGTACAATTTGAATTCTGCTCCTCTTTCTGTGTGTCACAGAAACAATGCAAGCAAAGTATCTATCTAAATGAAGTGCTCCCGAAAGGGACTAAAGGGGTTTTATCATTTCTCCTGACATCTGTTATTAAAAATAATGGAATAATCCAATCATAATTTAGACAGAATACAAATAGTATTTCTCTCTGCCCTTTAAAACAAAGCTGACCATAGGAGCAGTAGAAAGTATTTTCATATATTGGAACATGTGTTCAGTAGTGGATAATCCAATGTTTTTTTTAAGATCCCCATTTCTGAACTTCATACACATACGTTCCTCCATAGTCACATATTAGCTCCCCAAGCTTTCATGATGCAGAGGATTGAATTATGCACAAACAGTGCTCAAGGGGCCCCTCCTAGTCTTTGATTATAATCTTTTTTTGGGTCAGATTAATAATTTATGAGATACTTCTATGTGAAAGGAGATATGTTGCCTGTCATCTTTTGTCATCTGTTTAGAGGCAACCAGAAGTGGTAAATTAAATGTGCAGTAGCAGAAGCACATTAATGAATGTATAGATGCGTCCATTGTGTACTTTATAAAACGTAAGTATTATAATATGTCCACACTATTAGACTGTGGAGAAACACTGGGGATTAAATACCTTCCTTTGAAATTCTTTCTAGTCTTTCGCTTGTTTCTTGGTTTAAAAAAGGATATAGGGAAAATACAGATTTTGACTGTGCCTGAAGGGGTAGAGTAAAGGCACAGGCCAGTGAGAACTGCTGGCACCAAACTCAGTACCGTAAAGAGCATGGGTCAAAGCAAGTCTGGGCAAAGGAATGGATGGGACCCCACTGTCCGGGCTTTTCTCCTTAGCCCTAAGCAGTACCACCATGCTTCTGAAATGACGGATTACCCAGCCTAGGGCCTGGGTTGAAATCCCAGTCCTGCTGTTGCACAAGGGGCCGTTCGAGCTCCTGGAGCCTAAGTTCCAATTTGGTCCCCAGAAGTGAGTCACACCACAAGCCACAGAGACAAAGCCTTTATTGCTTGCAAGCAGGTCAGCCTGGAGTCATGAGACTCAGATCAAAGCCGACCCCGAGTGCCTATTCTCCATTGCTTATATACTCGATTACAAGGTATTGGAAAATTCCATTAGTGCAGCCGTACTTCGGGTTACATAGTTGCGAAATTGGTTGCAAAGTTTGGGACTTTCTAGCCGTTAGCTTGTGGTTTGCCTTCTCACGCAACAAAGCAGAAAAACAAGTTGCAGGTGCTTCTTTGGTACATTCTTGTGAAAGCATAAAGCATAAGAGTAAGCAGTTCTAGCCCCAGCTTGTCCCACACTGCAATAGATTTCTTTGTGTAATAGAAAGCAAATCCCCCTCACTTTTCTGCCTCAGCTTCCCATGTATGAAAAGATGATGATACCACTTTCCTACATCATAAGTGTGTTCTGAGGATAAATACATTAAAGGTTCTCTGAGGTACTGTATATTGCTGTAATGAGTGCCATTCAGGGTATTATACTATGAATTGGGTGTTGAGGGGGAGGGTGGAAAGGCTTCTGATATGCTCTTCCTTCCTTTGGGCACCAAGGGCAATTCAGCCATGAAATTCTGTCCTGAAAGTAAATGTAATATAGCTTCAAGTTAAATCTACATGTCCTCCTCTAAAAGGATTTGGCACTGCTCAGAGCTCTACCTGATCAAATGACTGAAGTGGGATTGTTAATGCAAAGTCAAGATCAAAGGTCTTGATAACTCTATTACAAAGACAAATTGTTGGATAAAGAGTAATTATATTATTTTTCCTGGTAGATCCTTGATAATCATTCTTTCTTTGATCAACCACCAGTAAAGGAAACAAAACTTATAAAAATATCAGCAAGGATCAAAAGTGCTGGAATAGAAATACCTGGAGGTTTTGTTTCGCTTATTTGGGGGCGGGGGGGGGGGTTACATTTGAAATGGTGCACATATAATCAGTTTTGGAGACAGGGCAAAGCTGTGTGTTATAGCAATGCAAATTGGTAGACTGGGTTTAAATTGTTCTCTTCAAGGCATATTTGATGGGAGCATTGTAAAGTTGTGTTGAAGGAGGGTGCGTCTGCACATGTGCTTTAATGTGCATTAGCCTATTTTAATGTGCATTAAAGCATTACTAAAAAAACTCGTGCTATTTAGTTAATGTGTATTAAAATAAGCTAATGCACATTAAGCAACACTTAAAAAACAGTGGGCTTTTACACACATGCTCATGCCACAGCACTGGACTCTTAAAAGTGCCTGGCACCATGGCACATACCATTGTATAAGCAGCTAAATGTGCGTTAGTGCGCAGAAAATGGTGGTGGTGTGTTTTTGAACTAAAATACCTCCAATGTGCTGCCATTTTCTGTGCATTTGCCCACTTATACAACTGTATGTGGTGCAGCGCAGTGCGCATTGGCTTACATGCAGAGCAAACTTGCGATTAATTGAGTTTCCTCCAACCTGCCAGATCTCTGGCGCACTGTGGGATAAAAAGGTATGTGTATAGATACCCTGTGCTGTATAGTTAATGTCCGTTAAGAAAGGTCAAAACTCATTTTCCTGGTACCTCACAATGGGGAGGTACTAGATTTAATGTGCATTACCTAAAGCATGTTAATGCGTGTGTAGACCTGCCAGGATAATAGTAGTCTAACTTATATGGACAGTATTAATGACAAAGAAAGTCATGCAGATATTTCAAATCCAAAGGCATAACTAGCAGGGTTTAATCCCTGCAGAACACCCTGCTGGAGAATAAGGGCAGAGGATCTAAGATGGGGCAGGAGTCCTACCTACTCCAGAAACTAAAGGTCCCTGGATCAAGCTGCAGTGATGCAATCTATCCACCCAATTGTTGCTAATATAGCAGCAGTTCAGTGTCCCTGCATCTAGTGGCTGCTGTTGCCACAATACCAATTCCCCAGGGAGCCTCCTTTATGGGTTACTAAGTTGATGCCTGGGTGTGGTGCCTCATTCACCCACCCCCAAGTTATGCTACTTCCAAGGTCTAATCATATATGTAAGTGATTAATTTGTGGCAAAGTTGTAGCCAATTTAGAATGTGTCTAGGAAAAGGGCTAAAGGGCTAGGCTTTAAAATAGTCTCGGTTCCAGGTTTAGAAAAAAAAGCAGGAGAATATTTTAATAAATAAAACTACCGGTGACCAAAGCAGTACCCTGTTATCATGAGTCTGAAGTTCCCTCAGTACAAATTAATACAGCCTCTCAAGTTGCAGGTTTTGAGCAGGATTGCCAGAGTGTGCTGTACTTTGGAGCCATTGTCAATTTTGCACCCTTTTCCAGCCGCCCCAAGCCTGCTGTATTAAAAGAACTAGAAGAGGGAAAGCTTGATGGCTAGCAGTGCTAGCCTTGTACTCTCCTGAGGATTCCTCTCTTCTAGGAGAATCTTTAGCTGCTATTTTAAGGCCGTTTTAATCCCCTTGCACAATTTCAAGGAGCCTTGAACAATTTTTAGGAATTAGACCCTAAAACTCAAACATTGCAGAGTTCTTATAAAAAGCAAGATTATTCTTAGCCCTAGTGTGGATGAGAGCTATGGAGGGCCCAATAGTCATTCCTTAACTTGCACTTTTCATGAAAAGACAAAGGACAATTGCAGTCACTGTGCTCTGGGGAAAATGCCTGTACCCCAAAGAAACACTACTCTACCCTCCCACCTTCTGCATCAGCCTGCATCAGGATTTGGCTGCAGAGAAAATAGCAGGGAGGAGCATTTGTAGGTTCAGATTGTGTAACTCATCTGTGTTCCCCAAGCTGAGCCTTCAATACCTCTGGGCTCAAATACACTCCATTAACTCAAATGGTAGAAGCTTTTGCCTTTTAATACCAGAGGGTGCCTATGCCCAAGCAGTGAGGCTGCTTCGATGCACTGTAATTACAGCACGTTGGAGCAGTTTCAATTATTGGAGTCTGGTAATTTCTGCACTTTGGCAGACTTCAGCATCTCATGTACCTGAGTCCCTGCACTGAAAAATGGTAGCGGGGGTGCTTTAACTAAAGCTTCTTTAATGAGCTTTAGTTAAAGCACTCCTACTACCATTTTTCAGCATGACGACGCCGATGCATGAGATTCTCTGGGTGCTTTACTTAGAGCAGCTCCAAGAGTGGCTCTTAGATCTACTCTAATTAAAGTCCCCCACACTCCTGGAGCATGTGTGTAAGTGCCCAAATCACTGGTGATGATTCATGGTCTTTTGGGTTTTTTTAATTTGTATACTTCCTGGAGCTTCAGAAAGGATCGTGTATTCCTGTGAGTTGGGACAGTCTCAGGCAGTTCTCTACTCCAGGTTGTGTTTTAGAGCAGAGTCTATTTTCTCTTAATATTAGCAAGTAATTTCCATTAGCATCCGTTTGGATTCTACCCACACACATCAACGATGGAGGGTTCCTATTGTCACATTCCTGGGACCCATTTGTATAAGATAAGAGTGCTACAATGTATTTGCTGAGAGGATTAAAGCTAGACTTCAATAATATCAGTTTAAGGACAGATGGATAGAAAGTGAACAGATGTGGATTCCCATATTTAATTTGGATAACTCTTCTTGAACAGATAAGGACCTGGATAAAACTGAAAAGACAAAATTCTTATTTGTGGACTGGTTGGAAAATGTAATTTCCATTCTGCAGAAGATTTTGACAATTTCAAAATTTGTTTTGGTTCTATAACTGAATCAAACCCTGAAATAATTAAATAATCCACAGAATGAAAATTCTGAAGAAAATCGTTAAATGGTTCATTTTGATAACATACCATTATTTAATTTTAATAAAGTATTTTTTCTTTAGATAATATCAAAGCACAACACAAAATATGAGTATATATGTGCATGTGCACATACATACATGTATATAAGTGTGTGAATGTGTTTGTGTGTTGTAACAGGGAACCCAAATCCTGTTACCAGGGAAAGGAGAGGGGAGCAGACCCCTTTTGGGAGCCAGATTTTTTGGGACGTGCAGGGGAAAGGGGTTGCAGCAGGCAGCTCAAAAGATGTTGAAGCCTATAGTCCAGGAGCAGCTAAGGAGCTAGGAAAGGCTGCAACACAGGGGAAGCCAGGCAGCTTATTAAGGAACATCCAGGCTGTGTATACACCAAATGAAAGGTGTGTGTGTATGACACTTTAAAGCGGGCTAAATGTTTTTGCACTGTTTTAATGGTGTTGGTGTGGTGTTTGCATGTATTGGCGGTGTATTGGGCACTAATTACAGATGCTGTAGAACATTTGGCAGCGTAATATGCCTCAAATGACTTGGGGCGCAGCAAACTAAAACTCCTCTGAGGAGTTTTAATTTGTGGCCCCTACAGCTGCAAAGTGAAGCACGAGGCTCCTTTCAGCTCAGGGGCTGTGTAGAAAGCCTTGCAGGCAGCCTGGCAGCAGCTCAGGAGGGCAGGCTCCACTCAAGAAAAGCGGTGAGCCTGATCTTTTTTTTTCCTCTTGAAGCCTGCTTGCATGAGCTGTGTGGGGGCCCGGTGCTTCCCTCTGAGGACTGCCCAAGCCCGGTGCCTGCAGGCAGGTGCCGCCACTGGGGGGGGGGCACTGCTGCTGTGAAGGGAAGCACCAGCCCCACCCTGCAGCTCAGGGACCGCTCTGCCTGCTGGCAGCTCATCCCCCTCCCCCCTGCTGCCAAGGAGGCAGGTAAGTGTGGCAGGTGTGTTCATGACCTGGGGGTTTAAAGGGCCCTAAATTGAAGTGGTGTTTTTAAAAGACCCACTGCTTCAATTTAGGGCCCTCGTTTCATCTACACATGTCCCTACTAGACACCTCCCTCGCCTTCAGGGTAGTGGCCAGGTACCCAACAATGGCTAAGCTTAGGAGCTCAGGGCCAGAGCTGGGACGGTAGGAAAGTTTTAGTCTGCAGGTAGCAGACATGAATGAGAGTGAGAGGAACTCCTGGGCCCTGTGGAAGGAAGCCTTGGCAGCTCTAGACAGTGGGAACCTTTGCTATAACCATAACGTGATTTTTGTTCAGATGCTTTATTTTGGAATGAAGTTAAAGGATTGGGTGGACTGGAAGTGGCTATAGGGATAGAGGAGGTCATGAGGAGGATACCTGATAAACACCCTCTGCAGCAGGGCTGAGACCTGGAGAACCAGGACCCAAAATACTGGACCTGAACTGAGTGGTCTTAGCAAGAGGAAAAGGGTTGGAAGCCAAAAAAGCTGAAGCCTGAAGAACAGTTGGGACCTTAGAGGCCCAGTGCAGATTTTGTGTAGACAGAGAGAAAGAGAGAGAGAGCATGAGGAAAATAGTCCCTATGACAGGGCAGATGGAGAGTCATCAGTGAGGTGTGGACATGGCTATAGGGGCAGCAAGGAGGCCATGATAATAGCCTAAAGGCATCAAGGCAAGGACTACCCTGGTCTCAAGGGCAGCCTCCCTCTGAATACATATTGATTAACATCAAGTCATGGCAGGTGAGAAGCAGGAGGCAGAATAGGCTAGGGAATACAGACAGGATGAGGAAGGCATGGAAGCCCAGACCTGGTGTGTGTGTGTGTGTGTGTGTGTGTGTGTGTGTGTGTGCGCACCCTCTCAACTGAACGTAATATAGAAATATAAAATTATCATTTTGATAACCTGCATGTCACAGTAAAACTAATCAAGTTTAAAGTTCAAATAGTTTTACTATATTGGAAGACAGGGTATTATTAACTGATTGAATAAAATGTTTTGACTTTGTCTAACAAAAATGAGAAAGTTCAGCTTTTCCCCATCACAACTTTCCTCAAAATCATTATATTTTGATTCTGGTAAAACTCCATTTCCCAATGGAAAACTTCAGTTAAAAATGTTTCAGTACATGCTTAACCTAGTATGAGGTTTTAATTTGTTATGCTGATTATTGGAACTTTATTTTAAAAGGTTCCTTGCAAAGGCTATGAGCACATTACTTGCATTACCCACTCCAAGAAAGAAACAAAAATTAACAGGGGACTTCCATCCTGCTGTGCATTTCTCTCAGATATTTAAAGCAATATTTTCAATACGATGCACAGGAATGTTGCCATGTGGCTGCTATTATCATTTATGAAAATTGCACAGTGAGGTCCATAAGGATCAAATAGAAAATTCATCCTCTTTATGTTATATTAATGCTGCTACCCAGCAGGAATTCTGTTCTTCTGACATTGATGGTGACAAAGGAAGTACTAATTGGATGAACACATGAGAGAGGCCATAAACTTTTAAAGGAGATCTACTAATTACTTGAGGATGTGGAATCATGAAAGATTCCAGGCACTTTCAAGCATTTTTCCTGTGTACCTCTTGTTTTGTTTTGTTTTTTAAAGGAGGGGAAAAGGGAAGGTTAAATCCTGAGCCCAAGCACATCTGCATTTCAGAGCCCTTGGGATGTTTATTGTGTATGCATATGGACACTTTTCTCAAGGGAGAAGCACTGATTTGGTTACCTAGCACTTCTCTGATCAGAGACTTAAGGTGGCCAAGTTGTCATATAGTGTCACTGATGATGGTTCAGTTCCCAGCAGGAGCAGGTCATGCCTAATTGACAAGTGGGTGGTGGGGGATGGGGG
>NW_017728947.1:18961404-19015544 GCF_001723895.1 Crocodylus porosus
TGGGGTGGGGGAGAGTTAAAGGGGCCCAGGAAGGTGTCTTCCAGAAGACAACTCAGAAATGATTACTGTCAGCCACATCCCTCCCACTCTTCCTCTGACCAGAACTTACTTGCTCGGCTCTAGCAGTGCCAAACGTTGATAAAAGTGGCTGCACCTGGAACTACTTGTGGGATGTTGGTTGAGAGCACTGGCTGGGGTGGAGTAAAGGCCTGAGGGGCAAAAAATAGATCAGTGCAGGGGGAAGGGGGAGTGAAAAGAGCAACCCTGGGGCTTGGGCCAGTGGCTGGGTTTTCCCAGCCCCAGGGCTATGTAGGGAAGTGGGAAAAAGTCCCATGCACTGGTTTGACCTAAATTGAATGCATCTGATATTACATAGATGGAAGTTTATCTTAAACTGAGTTTTGCAATTTTCAGACTGGTTTGTGTATATGGAGCTTATGTTTGGTTACAGGTTTAGACTGATAGCTGGTCACAGAGACCGTGTCTGTAAGCCACCTGTGGGATGTGGGTCTGTAAGGTTGGCACTGGGACAGGCTACGTTTAAATTGGGTGGTCATTTTAAATCCAATTTAACCTCCATATGTCTGTACTTAGCCCAGAAGTTGCTCCAGTACAATATCTAAACCCTGCTTTGTTTCTGTTCCCAATGAAGAGGCATTTGGGTTGCAGTAGATGAGTAGAACCACAGAAATTTCTGTGGCTTCATCGGAGATATGGAGATGAGAGATCTCAGCATATTACCATATTTACCCAAATCCAAGATGACTTCCAATTTAAAATGACCCCCAAATCATTAGATTCTACAGAATTAAAATTATAAATGTGTTTACATTTTCCATGTCTAGAATCTAGTTATTGGAGGGTCTTCTTAAATTCATGCCCCCCACCACTGCCACAGGGAAAGTAATGGCACAGGAAGCAACCTGCCCTGCACCCTTTGTCTAATTGTTGCCACTTGCCATACATCCTGTGCCTGGCCTCCTGCCACTTGTCCCCCCACCCAGTGATTTTTCCCCTGTGCCACTTGTCTCCCCCTGGTGCCTACCTCCCTGGCCCCCAACTGTTTACCTTTGCTCTGACTTTGCCTCCACTGGGGAGTGGCTCGAGTCTCCAGCCCAAGTCTGGATCAGGGCTGGAGCTGCAGCTCCATGTGCCCCTTCCTCCTGCCCCTTCCCTACACTCCTTCTTGCTCTTTACTTCCCTTTCTCTGTGCTCTTTTTGCACCATGTGCCCCTTCCCTATGCTGTCCTTGCTCCATGTATTCCTTTACCCATGCCCCTTTCCCTTAGCTGCCCTTTCCTCTGTACTCCTCCATATCATGCACCCATTCCTATAGTACTGTGTACCCTTTTCCCCATGCTCCCCTTGTTCCATGTATCCTTTCTCTCATGTTCCCTCCTTCATCCCTTCCCCACACCATGCTATGCCCCTTCCTCATGTTCCCCCCAAACTACACAGGCTGTTCCCTGTGCTCACCCTGCTCCAAGCACCCCACAACCTGTTGTATGAGTCACTCTGACCACATCAAGAGCTGCAGGAGTTGCTTGTCTGGCCTGTATTCAAATCTAAAAACTTGGGTTTTTTTCTGCTTTGGTGAATGGTGGGGGAACTCATTTTAGAGTTATACCATATTTACTCAAATCTATTAGGAAGGATAAGTGGGGAGGTAATGGACATGGATCTACCCAAAAGCCCTGAGGTAAGTGGGGAAGTGGAAGAGCTGGAGGAAGAGCAAGCAGGAGAGGGAAACAGGGGAGGTGCTTTCCTACTTCCTGAGAAATCGGGGCAATTGATTAATTACCTTAGGTGTCTGTACACAAATGCACACAGCCTGGAAAACAAGCAGGACAAATTGGAACTCCTTGCACAGTCATAGAACTATGACATGATTGGAATAAGAGAGACTCGGTGGGATAGCTTACATGACTGAAGCACTGTCATTGATGGGTACAAACTGTTTAGAAAGGACAGGCAAGAGAGAAGAGGAGTAGGCATCGCACTTTATGTAAAAGAGCCATATGATTACCTAGAGCTCCAATATGAAGCTGGAGGTAGGTTTGTTGAGAGTCTCTGGATTGGGGTCAAAGGGGAGAGCAACAAGAGTGATGTCATGATGGGGGTCTGCTATAGACCATCAGACCAGGAGGAAGTGGTAGATGAGGCTTTCTTCAAACAGCTAGTGCAAATGCCCTGATCACAGGCCCTGGTTCTCATGGAGGACTTCAGTGACCCTGATATCTGCTGTGAGGGCAATACAGCAATGTATAGGCAATTCAGGAAGTTTCTGAAAAATGTTGGGAACAATTTCCTGGTGCAAGTACTGGAGTGGTCAACAAGGGACCATGTTCTTCTTGACCTGCTGCTCACAAACAGGGAACACTTGGTGGGGAATGTACTAGGAGATGGCAACTTGGGCTGCAGTGACCATGAGATAATTGAGGTCAGGATCCTGAGGAAAAGAAGGATGGAGAGCAGAGTAAGGACCCTGGACTTCAGAAAAGCAGACTTCAACTCACTCAGGGAACTCATGGGCAGGATCCCCTAGCAAGCCAGAGGACTGATGGGGAGAGGAGTCCAGGAGAGCTGGTTATACTTTAAAGAGGCCTTACTGAGAGTTAAGGAACAAACCATCCTGCTGCACAGGAAAACTAGCAAGTATGGCAAAAAATCAGCTTGACTTTGTAGGGAACTCTTTGATAAACCAAATCACAAAAGTACAGATTATAAGAAGTGGAAATGTGGACAAATAACTAGGGAAGACTATAAGAGCATTGCTTAGGCATGCAGGGGTGAAGTCAGGAAGGCCAACATGCAATTGGAGTTGCAGCTAGCAAGGGATGTGTGAAGGGTAACAAGAAGGGTTTCTACAAGTATATTGGTAGCAAGAGGAGGATCAGGGAAAGTGTGGGTCCCTTAATGAATGGGGGAGGCAACCTTGTGACAGAGGATGAAGAAAAGGCTGAAGTGCTCAATTCCTTTTTTTGTCTCTGTCTTCACAGGTGAGGTCAGCTCACAGACTACAGTACCAGGGAGCACAGTTTGGGAAGGAGGTGAGCAGCCCTCAGTGCTGAAAGAACAGGTTAGAGACTACTCAGAAAAGCTGGATGTTTGCAAGTCCATGGGGCCAGATGTGATGCACCCAAGGGTGCTGAGGGAGTTGGATGATGTGATTGTAGAGGCATTGGCCATCATCTTTGAAAACTCATGGTGATCTGGAAAGGTCCCAAATATAGTGCCCATTTTTAAGAAAGGGAAGAAGGAGGATTCAGAGAATCATGAACTGGTCAGACTCACCTCACTCCCTGGAATGAGAAAAAGGTGATTAGGAACAGTCAGCATGGATTCACCAACGTGGGAAAGTCACCAGCATGGGAAAGTCATGACTCACCAACCTGATTGCCTTCTGTCATGAGGTGACTGGCTTTGTGGATGTGGGGAGAGTAGTGGATGTGGTGTACCTTGATTTTTAGCAAAGCTTTTGATAGTCTTCTACAGGATTCTTGCAAGCAAGATAAGGAGATATAGGCTGGATGAATGGACTGTAAGGTGGATAGAAAAATGGGTGGAGCATCAGGCTTAGAGAGTAGTTGTCAGTGGCTTGATGTCTAGTTGGCAGTTGGTATCAAGTGGAATACCCCAGTAGATGGTCCTGGGGTCAGTTTTGCTTAATGTTTTCATCAATGACCTGGAAGAGGGCTCAGAGCGCACCCTCAGCAAGTTTGCAGATAACACCAATCTATGGGGAGCCGTATATACACTGGAGGGTAGGGCTAGGATTCTAGAGTGACAAATTGGAGGACTGGGCCAAAAGAAATAAGGTTTAACAAGGACAAGTGCAAAGTCCTGCACTTAGGACAGAACAGCCCCATGCACTGGTGCAGGCTGGGAACTGAAGGGCTGGGCAGCAGTTCTGGAGAAAAGGACCTGGGGGTTACAGCGGACAATCAGCTGAATATGAGCCAGCAGTGTGTGCCCTTTTTGCCAAGAAGGCTAATGGCATACTGGGCTGCATTGGTAGGCGGGTTGCCAGTAGGTCAAGATAAATGATTATTACCCTCCACTCAGCACTGGTGAAGCCACATCTGGAGTACTGTGTTCAGTTTTGGGTACCCTGCTACAGAAAGGATGTGGATAAATGGGATAGAGTCCAGCAGAGGGCAGCAAAAATAATGTGGGGGCTGGGGGACATGCCTTATGAGGAAAGACTGAGGAAACTAGGCTTATTTAGTTTAGAGAAAAGAAGACTAAGGTGGGATTTAACAGTAGCCTTCAACTCTGTGAAGGGAGATTTGAAAGAGGGTAGAGCTAAACTGTTTACATCAGTAGCAGATGACACAACAAGGTGTAAAGGGGTTTTCTATGTAAACATGAGCTGTTGGCTTTAAATAGGCCAGGTAGTATCATTGCTTTAGCTGCTCTTGTAGAGTGCCATTGAAGAATTTCTTTTATGATAGTTCTGGTCTGGTGACATTCTGGTGAACTTTAGCAGAGTATTGTTCTTCTATGGATTTGTCCCTGTTCTGTGATAGGGAGGATTTCTCTAGAATTCATTTCCCTGTCTTTGCTGAATGGAAACTACTTGTGTCAGTAGAGATGATCTAGACCAAATGATAGAGATGTGTTAAGCTTGTATTAGTATTACACCTTGATTTTCTCAAGCAAGTTTGTGGGACGGCAAGAGTAGGGAGGGAAAAAGCTATAATCTCTGTCAATCCCTGTAAGGCAAGAGTGAGCAACTATTTCAGCTGGAGGACCGCTTAATGAATTTTGGTGAGCTGTCGAGGGCTACAAGGGTTGCCCCACCTCTTGACAAGCACCCTGACTCCTACTGGTCATCTTGGGACTGGAAGTGCCACCACCTAGCCCCTGACCTTTGCCACCAGAAGTCCCTTGCCCCTGGAAGTACTCCTTTAGGAAGTAGGTTTGCCATCTTGGAACTAGAAAAAAATACTGGAAATCAAACATCCACAATAATATATTTGAATTTTAGTTAAAAAAAATACTTTGTCCTGATTTGTGTGTGTTTGCATTGCGTATATATAGAGGTGATTGCATAATAGCTCAAAATGAAATCTTACTTTTATATATTGCAGGGGGTGTGAGAGGGTTTGGATGGGTGGGTTTGGGGCTTGTGGAGACTCTTGGGTGTGTGGAGTGGGAGGGTGGCTGAAGGTGTTTGTATCTGGTGGGGTGTGTGCATGTAGCAGTGAGCAGGGCTCCTCCCAGAGGCACATGGGTGCATGTATGGGGTGTGTGAGGAAGAATGTGGGTAGGTGCAGTGTTTGAAGGGTGTGTGATTGTGTGTGGGGAGGATGTGGTTGTGGGGGAAAGTTTGAGAGCACGGTGTTTTGTGCAGGGGAGCCCCCCTGGGCTGGTCAGTACCTGACCCCACCCCCATCCCACAATGGCCTGGAGCCTGTGCACCCTGTAGTGCCTCCCCACCACCGCCAACAGCACGCAGCCTCAGTCCCACCCCACACCTGCTCCATGTCATCTAGCCGTGGTGCATCTTGCTGCCCCGTGGGGGCTGAAGTTGCTCCTTCCGGGTGCTGTTGGCCACAGCCTCATGGTACCAGCAGAGACCCATGCAAACAGTCCCAACCTGGCATGCCCCGCACATGCTCTGCCTAAGCTCAGCAGCGGCAGCTGCCAGGCAGAAACTGTAGCTCAGCACAGGGGAAAAGTGGCCCCTCCGCCTCGTTGCTGCCGGGCAGTTCTTGGTGCAACCACCTGGAGCCCGTGCCAGGCATTGCTGCTGCACTAGGCTGCCCTGTGGCTCCACCATCATCACTGCTGCCTCTGGACTGCCCAGCACAGCAGTGGTGATGGTGCAGAGCAGCCACAGGGCAGCCTGGGTGGCAGTGATGCAGGGTTGCCCAGTGCGGGCTCCGGGCAGCTGTACTAAGAACTGCTCAGCAGTGGTGAGGGGGAGTGGCTGCTTTTCTCCTGCACCAAGCAACAATGTCTGCTCAGCCAATGCTGCTGCTGCCACTGCTGCTGAGCCTGGATGGATGAGTCCAGAGCAGGTGTGAGGCACTCCAGGTCGGGGCTGGGCACACAGGTTCCCCCTGGTAGCACAGGGCTGAGGCCAGTGGTGGCAGCAGCCAGAAGAAGCCGCTGCTGCCTGGGCTTCCTAGAAAGGCAGTCTAACCACAGAGCCTCCCCAGCCCCACTGCATGCCCAGGGGGCAGCAGGACGTGCCACAGCCGGGTGACGGCTGGGCCAGGTGGGACCAAGGGACCCACTGCAGGGTGGACAAAGCCTCTCCACAGGCCAGATCCAGGCCATGGGCCATTTTTTGCCCACTCCTGCTGTAAGGAATACACATTATTCTGGTTTTAATTCACCAGTGAGGGCAAAATTCAGGATGCATGGGGAACTGATACTTGCCTGCCTTTTTAAGGAGGGGCACGAGGCACAATAATGGCAGGTGGTTTCTTAGTAATAAAAAAAAATTGAAATGCACATAATCAGGAAGAAGAGGAGGCAAGACATGGAATTTCTATCCAGCTCAGTATGGGTGTGTGTGTATCAGGGCTTTAACTGCCTGTTGGGATTCAGAATCATCCTTGAAATAACAATTTTGGATAGTATTTATATTGGACTCTTGATAGGTGCCATTTGTATAGTGTGATAGGAAATTGTTTGCAAACATCTTTCATTTAGAAGCCAAGATAATGATAATATTGTTTTAATACCCTAGGGCACCATAAGAGAAATTGCCAAGATTTGCCACTTTTTGGCTTCTTATACTACAAATCTTAGACTCAGAGAAACACTTTTTATTTAATATATATGCTTTTAATAAGTACGTACACTGTCATGTAATCAGTACTTACTATTTTTCAGTTTTGACTCTTTCTCAAGTACCACCTACTAATTTTCCAGATGTAGAATTGTTGATAATGGCTTTAACAGAATGAGACACATGAAAATAAGATGTGAATGCTGTAAATGAACTTTAAAATTATCTGCCAGTTGTCATTTAGGCTGATATTATTAGTGAATGCATGCAATAATAATTCAGATATCTCTAAGAAAGTTTGAAAAAACCTTGTATTAAAGCTGGGACTACCAAATATGATATGTTTCATGTCTAATGAAAACAAGCCAAAATGTGTCGGTCATGTAAATATTTAAAGAGAAAAGAGTTATTTTCTGTAATAAGTATTTTATTAGGTAAAGTAAAACTTCCAGGTTGATTTTACTGCTTTCATATAATATCTTGTCTAGTCATGTTCTGAGTCAGTGTCTGTGTAATCAGACATCCTTTGTTGGTCTGTAATTGATATGGGGTTTGACTTATTTTATCAATAAAGTCAGAATATTTTTGAAGTTTTATCTTTAACCAGTCTTGAATATAGTAAGACATGGTCCCATTTTCCTTAAGAAATAATTGCATATTTGAAAAAATCTGTGGGCTTTTCCCCCTATATTTTCAAAAAATCAGACATTTCTTTGTAGACAAAAGATATAGATAAAGATGTACTTTCCCCATGGTAGTTTTCAAATTGTTCCAAAAATATGTTGGCATATACGGAGTCCACTACTTTGATTAAACATCTTTTAAGATGGAAAATTCAGGAAGTTATATTGTTTAATATGCAATTATTCATTTTCAGAGTAGTAATTATTTGAAGTAAGTCCATACTCATATTTCTGCAATTAATTATGTAAGGAACAAAATAAGATTCTTAGCTCTTAGAACAAAGTGTGGCTAGAATTTCTACAATAAGATTTTTTTAAATCTTAGACTTCTCAGTCGGTGATATTGTAAATAGCACACACCTGTAAATGGATACCTGGTCATTTGTGCTGGGGAAATCAAAAGTGGGTGGGTGTGATGTTAGCCATATTTACTACATTGTGTGTCTTTACCTACAGAAACTAGCTTGAACCATGGTAGCCTGAAAGGTTGGTAGCTGCTGGTAGACCTTTGATTTTCTTAGTAGATAGGTTAGATAGTGCAGATGGCAGCTAATACTTTTTTCCTCCTACACCAATGCAGAAAATTTCTGTAATGTGGTTGCTAGTAAGGGTGTGTGAAGTGGGCCCTATTCAATTTGGATTTGACCAAAATCAGGGACAGTGATTCATTTTGTTGATTCAGATCACTGCCCCTGATTCGATTTGACTGAATCTGAAGATTCAATGCTGATTCAGAGAATCAGCGATTCAGCCACAGACATAGCTTTAAAAGTTTTTTCTAAATACCTCAAGGTACCAGCATGGCTTGTGAATGCTGCGATGCTGGGGCTCATAGAGCATAGCACTGGAGTGTGTGTGTGTGGGGGGGGCCCTCCACATGCTCAGCGGCAAGCCCAGAAGTGGACTGAAAGTAATTCCGGTCCATTTCTGGGTCCACCACAGAGCATTCAGCACCCCCCCCCAGCCCCCAGCTCGGCAGTCAGGCACGGGGGGACCCTGGGTACTCCCCTCCAGACCCAGGACGCACCGGTTGCTGAGCTAGGGAGAGTGCAGGAGGGCATCCTGCGTGCTCCCTGGCAGACCTGGAAATTGTCCGGAAGTGCTTCTGGTCCACTTCTGGGTCTACTGCCAAGTGTGCTGGTGAGCGCTCCTCACTGCTCTGGGATGCTCCATACACCCCAGCATTGCACTGTTTGTGAACCGCCTGCTACCTAGAGGTAGGTAGAAAAAACATTTAAACCTGTGTTTATGTCTGAATCTCCAAATCTTCAGAATCTCTCTGAATCAGTTTAGAGGGTTTGATTCTATTCAGAGAGCTTAAAGGGTCCTCTGATTTTATTCAGATTTGGCCACCAAATCAAGCTGAATCTCCACTGAATTGAATTGGGGACCAAAGCTTCACATAGCCCTAGTTGCTAGCATTCCAGAATTAGGATGAGCAAAAATTTGCAATGATGGCTGCAGTGCTTTATGTCCCAAAGAGAATATGTCAGGATAGAACAGTATGGTTACAGTTTTTCCTTTGTGCTGAGATCATTTTGCATTCTGAGCAGTAGAAAAACTTGTAGCATAGACATAGGCTATGTACACACATTCAAATGATTTGGGATAATTCTCATGAGTTTGTTTTCCTGGTAGAAAAACTTACTTAGAGACCCCTAAACAGATATTTGAATGCTGAGCCCCTGAAAAGCAGTGTTGATGCTATGCAGCCAGGGGGTCCCTGGGCACACATTTCTGCAGGCTCCCTCAGTCTGCCTGGAGATAGGTGGCATCGGTGCACAGGGAAACCCTGATTGGTTGACCCAGAATGCTCAGGGTCGGCCTGATTTTCCCTCCAGCACTATGTGGAGATTGTGAAGAGGACATGTTCTGCTCCCTGCTTGAATGGAGCAGTAAAGTCCAGCCTGAGTGACAGTGTCCCCTGCTATTGGGCCAGATTGGGGCCAGCTGAGGCCCCTTTCCATTGTGCTGGGTTGGGGCTGGGTTGCCCCTGCCACCCCTTCCCTGTATGGTGAGATAGGGCCCTGCTGGATTTGGCCCATGGAGGATTTGGGTACTACCCGCTGGCCTAAAAGTTTGAGCACCATGGCCTTAAACAGTTATAAGGCCAGTATTTAACTAATGTCTGTATTAACGTAAGTGGTTTACTGTGATGGCATGCTCCCTGAAGGCCATCATGATCCCCCTGGTCATCACCTTACTGCTGTCACTCCAGCCACTCAGGGTCGCACCCTGCTGCCACATCTGCCATACCTTGATGGTATTAACAAAGATGGGAGGCTGCCCTTAGAGGCTGATGAGCTCTGGGTGCTCTAACTCACACTTTAAAATTTTGGCCAGTAGGTAAAGGTAAATAAAAATTGAGGTTAGACCAGGGGCCGGTGAAGTCCAGCCCATGGGCTGGCTCTGGCTGATGGTAGACTCCATTTCCCAGCAGCCCCTGCTCACATGTTTCCATGGAGACCCCAGCAGCAGTTGTGCTGTGATAGTGCTGCGGTTTCTTTGGAGACCATCCCCAGCAGTGCTGGCAGGGCACACAGCAGGGTGTGAAGCTGCTCCACAGTTGGGCTTGGATCTTGCGGTGATGACAGTGTGGTCCGAAGCCAGGACAGAGCTGCAATCTGCAGCCTTCATTCTCCAGGCAGGGGTGTGCAGGCAGTGGAATAGAGATTTGCCCCAGCTTCAGACCATGCTGTCACTGCTGCGAGCATCCGGGGCAGGGCCACAATCCACTGTCTGCATGTCCCTGTCCAGCAATCAAGGTCTCAGCACATAAAGCACATTGGTATCAAACAACATGGGAAAGGGGAGCAAGAGAAGGATTTTTCCAGTTGGCTAAGATAATTTTGTGCCCTTTTTAACAGAAGGTCTGTTGGATATTAGGCGGATAAGAGAATCACCAAAAAAATTAAGGTTTTCAGATTTTCAGCTCTTGATGTTAAAGTTACGCGAAAGACATATGACACATTCATAAAATGCAGTTTCCAAGAGATCAGCATGAATTTATTTGCCTGCTGAGAAGCTGAATATATCAGCCTGGGAATCCTGACTGTTAGCTTGGGTATCTCTTAGGTATATCTGATACAGATATCCAAGCTACCCTGCAGTTTTCCGGATAGAGATGGGCTATATAGTGCTACAAGACAATTGTTGCTTCTTTTTAAGAAACAAAATACTGTTAAAGAAATGTTGTGAAGTATCATAAGTGATTCTTTTACTGAAGTTCAGGCTGCATTAGAAACATAATAATTATAATAAGGCTAATGTACATACTATCTTTCACCATGTGATCTCAAAGTACTTCACAATGAATTCTGTTATCTCTATTTTATAGAGAGTTTATCCCTATTTCACTGAATCAGACAAAGGCTCAGATGTATTTATTATTTGCATATTCAGATCAGAGTTATAGTCTATCAGTCTATAGTCCTCAAAGGCAACAAGAAAAAAAAATGGCTGAGTTGCTTCCATATATTGAAAATCCACTAATGGAAATGTGTTTTCCTTTATTTATATTACATGATATGAGAAGAAGTATTGGAGCTAATTGCTTTGCTTTTGAAATAGATTTACAAGATTAAAGGAGGGTATAAAGTATTAGAAATATAAAGATTTTAGTTAGATCTAATACCCAGAAATAGTCCATTTCATTTTAGGTGTTAAAAGACTATAATAGCAGCTTTTAGACTGGCTGATTCATTTCTTAGGTGTTTTGTTTGGGAATGTGTTCTCTTTTCAAAAGACCTAGCTAATTAGATCTACATTGTAACATCTAAGTGAATGTTGAGATGTAGGTTAAGAAGCTCTTATCAGTCTTCCTATGCACCTCTAGGTGAAGGACAGATTGTTGATGTTAATAGATTCAGCATCATCATAGGCTTTTGTGAATAGGATGGGGGGTGGAGGGGATATCATCATTTCAGAACCCAACCATGTGTTTGCCTGCTACACACGTTTTTCCTTCCACAAACCTTGGATCAATCTCCTGCAATAAGAAATGACTTTTTATAAAAAACATGAAAAATATTTTATTTCCCTCAGAAATGTTAGACAAAATCAGCAGCTATCTTGCTTTTAAATCCTTTAATCCATCATTTTGCCATGTCTGTCTTACATTTTCAAGTACCTTCGTGTGAAACCACAAGTCACATGATGACATAAATGTACGTTTGAGTTTCCCTTATTTTTTGTTAGCAGTAGCACCCATTCTGCCTCAATATATTCATTTTAGTCCACCTTGTATAGGAAGGTAGTATCAGAATGGGGAAGAACTTCTGTATGCCCAATTATAGGCACAATCTGGCTCAAAATTCTGCTAAAAAGGAACATGTAACATTTAAATATTTATGAGATTTACCTAAGATATACAGATAAGTTTCTTAGTATTTACAGAATTCCATTTATTTTGGCTGCTACATATACTGAGATAATTGTCTAAAATTAACTGATGTGTCATAATGGCTACTAGGGCTGTGTGAAGCTTTGGGTGCTGATTTGATTCGGCCTGATTTGGTGGCTGAATCTCCAAAGCTGAATTGAATCAGGGGACCAATTAAAAGGTCCAAATTGATTCAAAGCTCTCAGAATCAATTTGGAGAGCTTCGGTGATTTCAGGCAGTCCCTGCCTGCTACAGCAGGGAGTTGGACCCAGACTCTGAGTTTGTAAGTAGGAGGTGGGGGAGGAGGGGCTGGAGGAGTGGGAGGGGACCATGGGGGGACCTCTGCCAGGTCCCATCCCCTGCCTGCTCCCCACAAGGCTGCCCCACCTGACCCCAGCTCCCAGCCTTTTAAAAAACAAAACAAAACTCGGTCACTGGGTGCTGCTAGGAAGGGGGCCTAATCCCTGCTGCCCCCCACTGCCTCACACTGCATGGAGGGCTGTGCCACAAGCCCCTGACCACCCCCCATCCCAGCTTCTGGCACTTTAAGGAAAAAAACCCAACACCCCCTCAAACTCACCAGCTGCTGCAGGAGCCTCAGGGCTTCTGGGGGCTCCTGCAGAGCCTCCCCATGCAGTGTGGGGAAGTGAAGGGCAGCAGGGATTTCCCCCTGCTGGGCAGCAGCCAGTGAGTGGGGACTTTGGGGGAAAAAAAAACAGAGCTGGGAGCTGGGGTGGATGGGGCAGCCATTGAGAGCGGGCAGGGAATACGGCCTATGTGATTGCGCTGATTCAGCAGCAGCTGAATCTCTGAATTGGATTTGGCTGAATTGATTCAGGATAGTGATTCAAATCACCGAATGGAATCATTATCCCCCAAACTGGCTGAATCCAAATCTGAAGCGAATACTAGCCACTTTGCACAGGCCTAATGGCCACCACTATTTTCTCTTCTGGACCCCAATTATATATTTCACTGACTGCTTTCTAGCAGGAATTGGAATGACTTCTCATTAACAGGTATTTATAAAGCGAGTTAATTGTACATTATTTTTAACAAAACAGAGTAGGACATTTAGATGCCTTGAATGACTTCAGAGGAGTTTGTATTGGAGTAACTGCCACACGTGCTACATTCTGCTTTTTTTTTTTACTCTTACACACTTAAACATCTGCTTCATTCATTCTTCTTCAATATGATTCTGCTTTCAGAATGTATAGTGATGCTCACAGTTAATCTCACATTTTTCTGATTCATAATAGAAGTTACAGATGGCTTCATTTATCAGCCCACTTAAACTCATTCTTCACTTGTTTTCCAGGTTGCTGTGTACATCAGGTAGAAATCTCACCTGTCTCCAACTACAGAAATGGAAACGGATGAAGGTACATTTGTACATTGATTTTATACTACTTTTATATCTTGTGTGGTTTTGTGCTTTGTACAAAGTGGGAGTAAAGTGTGACATTATGCATGCTGATACTGCACAGACACAAATAATTTTAGAAAGTCCATAAAAGTATAAAATCAGGTGCTCAATCCATTTCTGGGAAGAATATAACTCATAAACTTAACAAGTATGTTAGATGTTTAGGGAGTTATTATAGCCTTGTTTGTTATAAACATCACAGGGCAAGGCAAAGATGAGATTCTGTCACACTTACTCCCTTTGAATAGTAGCTTCTGCTATGAATTGTTTCACTGGAACTTCTGAGAGAGCAAAATGTTACTTAACATGAATACAAATGACAGACATTTGTCCTAAGTGCTCCCATGACCTTTTTACAAATGGGAACATAAATATTACACTATTATTAAATATTAGTGTTTGCTTTCACAGGGCTTATTTAGCTAACATGGAAAAGCAACACACTGCTTTTCTAAATCAAACTTCACAGATCCAGGTATTTAGGCCAGGGACGGAAGTTACACATAAACAGGTTTAAATGGTCAGAAACTGGTTTAAACCTGTAACAGACCAGAATTTCAGTGCACATAAACCAGTTTAAAAATGGCGGAAACTGGTTTAAGATAAACCTGGTTGAATGTAGTATCAGACTTAAACTGGTTTGACCCAAATAAGTTATGAAAACTCCCAGACCCCTTCCTGGTTAAATCACGGTCCCTCAGAATCCCAGCATGCTTTCCAGCCCTAGGCTGGGCTGTACTGTCTGGTCCAGCAGGGAAGGGTTGAGGTTGGGCGGGGAGGCAGAGGAACTGCTCTGCCACCCCAGGAAAACCCTGCCTGGGGTCTGAGGTCAGGGAGGGGGGTTAAACTTCCCTTCCCCCCTCCCCCAAGTACACAGCTGCTCTGCCCTGCTAAAAACTTACTGCTGGTTGCAACCTGTGGACTACAAATCCCAGAGGCACCTGAAAGCAGGAAGAAGTAATAAGCAGGGGTCCTGTTTTTCCATTATTAAAAAAATTGCAAATTCTCTAATAATTTTAACCATGGATTTGGGGTTTTTTAAATGCCTCCTACAACACCCCCACCCCCCGGCCCTGCTGGAGTGGGCCCCAGCTGCCAGGGCTATGGGGCCAGGGACCCAGGTCTGCAGCCTCCTGCCCCTAACAGAAGGCAGTGGCTGCTGCAGCAGGGGCATGAGCCAGCTCCCACCACCACCTGCTGTGGGCTTGGGCTGGCTCCTGGTGGCAGCATGCATTCCTGGGGAGCAGGGAGAACCCGCACCCCCCAAATCTGGGGGGGGTGCAGGGCAGTTGAATGATGCAGGCTCATGCTTCCCACCTGCTGCCCACTCCCAGGCCCTCTAGAGCACAGTGTGTGCAACCCAGCACGACAGCACACAGTTGGGGCACACACTATAGTTGCCTGCTGCTGTGAGCTCCACATTGCCCTGGCTATGCTTCCCCTGCAGATGGGGGCAGCAGCAAGGGGCTCAAGCCTGCACTGCTTCTGTGCACACAGAGGAAGCATGGCCAGGGCAGTGTGGAACTTGCAGCAGCAGCAGCAGCAGGCAGCTTTCCTGCATGGCCCTGCTGTGCCCTGCCATGTCAGTTGCACACTCTGTGTTCTGGAGAGCCTGGGGGAGGGTTAGGGCTGCAATGTGCCCCCACTCTTGGCCGGAGTGCTCGGCTGGTTGCAAACCTCTCTGCTCCCTCAGCCCCCCAGCCACCTTGGGATCTGGCTGGGAGCAGGAGAGGTTTTCAGCCCCTGAAGCACTCTGGCCAGGGGCTGGAGTTTGCAGTCTCCCTGCTCTCTCAGCCCCAGCTTGGGTGTTCCCCAGCTGGGCACTCCAGCTGGGGTGGGGGGGGCTGTTGCAGCTGGCTGGGCACTGACTGGCTGCAAACCTCCCTGCCCCACAAGCCCCACTTACCTCAAGCAAGAACATTGAGCTTGAAGCAGACTCTGGTAAGTGTGAGTGTCCCTGCCCTTTCCCCTATCCCTTCCCCTCCTGGAAGGGGTTGGAACTCTGCCAGCCTGCAGAGCTCTTTGCAAATGGGGAAAATCCATGGGTTTCTCTTCTAAAAGGGAAAATCTGTGTTTTCTCTGATTTTAAAAAAGGGGAAATGAGCAGGGTGATGTGCCAGCCTGCAAGAGCTCTTTGCAAAAGTAGAGATCCGTGGATTTCTGTGCTAAAAGGGAAAATCCATGTTTTCTCTGACTTAAAAAATTGCAAATTCTTTGATTTAAAACCCCAAAATCCATGATAAAAATTGAAGGCCCCCCAGACCCACAGACATCCACCCCAGCAGGTAAGTGTGTGCGGGGGGGGGAGGGACAAGGCAGGGCAGAGGAAAGGGAATGTGCTGGGGGGGGTAGATCAAGAAGTGGGGGAGTGTGCCCCTATGTCCACTCCCAGGAGCAGGGTTAGAGGGTGAGGGCAGGGGTGCCACTCTGTGGGCCACACATACGCTGGCTAGCCTGATGGGGGATTCGCACGTGGAGGCTGCCACCGCAACTGTGCCACTGTACCCTGCACTACCATCCCAGAGCCACCTGCATGGCCTGGCAGGGAAGTGCCGCAGGGCACGGCAGCAGCAGTGCAGTGGCGGCTGCCATATGCAGGCCACATACATGCCACCCAGCCGGGGGGGTGGGGGAAACAGGGCCTCACATGCAGTGGCCACCACTGCACTGCCACTTATGCCCCATGACCAGCTGCATGGCTCTGCGGTGGTATGGGGTGGTGGCAGCTGCATGCCAGCTTGTGGGGGGGCATTGCAGGCAAGTGACATGGGGTGCAGTGTGGTGGTGCCTGCCATGTATGGACTGCACACATGCCACCCAGCCCACTGGCTGGGGGGAGGAGGGGAGGGCTAACATGCGGCTGGCTATATGGCTCCATGGCTATGGCTCTGCAGCGGTGGTGAGGGATGGTGATGGCGGGGGGCAGGGGAGGCCTCACATGGCAGCCACTGCTGCTTACCTGTGGAGCCATGCCAGCAGTGGTGGCTGCTGTGTGCAAAATCTTCCCGCACCACCGCTGCCACTGTGGAGCCATGCCTGCGGAGTTGTGCGGTCGGCTACAGGGCAGCAGCGGCAGTGTGGTGGTGGCTGTGGCTGCTTTGTGTGAGCCCCCCCCTTTTGTGGGCATGGCTTCTTAAAACAAGCAGCAGTGGTGGTGTGGGTGGCTGTGTGCCACCCAGCCAGTTAGCAGGGGCAGGGGGGTTTCAGACATGGTGGCCACCACCACTGCTGCCCTGCAGAGTTCTACTGCTATAATTCTGGACTGAAAATCCCAGAGACCTCAGGTGCAGCAGGAAGAGGAAGTGAACACATGGCCCGTGCTGGCTATGTGCTAGAGAGTGTTGCTGGCTATGTGCTAGCCACTACAGGCATGTGGCTCCATTTTCTGAATCAAAAGTAATTGTCTATCCAGTTGTTTCTCAGCTTAATCTCTGCAGGTTAGACTAACCTGCAAAGACTGAATCAATTCAGCCTTGGGCTTTCTGAATGTTTGTACATAACCTTAAAGTTAGGCTTCTAAATCCATGGTAAAGCTCCTCAGTAGTAGTTTTCTGATTTTCAAAAGTTTGTCACACTCAAAAATCCCACTGACATCAGTGAACAATGCAAGGCATCTCTGCAAATCAGGCCACATTTAGTAGCAAGGTTTGAAAAATCATCCCCATATCAGTTTGATGTTGCTATGGAATTATATCTGTTTTGAGCAGTTATCCAGCCAGTGGGTCTCTTCACAAGCTCCAGAATTTTGGTGGCAGGGGAGAGGTAGCAGCATTGATTGACCCCAGAACCAGAGCAGTAAATACTGCCATTGCCCCTCTGCTGCTAAATTTCTGGACCTGCAGGGAGCTCTGAGGTCCAGATGATATTGCCCTGCACACCAGATTGTGCCAGTGTGCAGTCTCTCTGCAACTGATCCAGCATGAACGGGTGTGCTGTGGCCACATGTGTTGTACATGGTTGTGCCAGCATGCTGAGTTGTGCCTGAAGATTGATCTTGTGCTGGATCAGTTTCAGGGACTGAACCCACACCATTCATCTGGCCCACAGGGCTAGAGGTGTTAAGCACCACTGATTTAGAGAAATGAGCTGTGAGTCCTAACTACATGTTACTGATGCGAGTCTTAGGGCTAGTTCTGCCTTTTTGCAAGTAGAAGATGAGAGCTGCCTCTAACAGAGATTGCAAGGGGTTTACAGCCTAGCCACAGGTAGCAGACTGGCAGCTTTAAGATTCCTTTGAGCCCTTCTGATTCTGAGCTGGATGGGAACAGTCCTGGGACTAAATTGTAGAAAATGAGATATGTATGCATTAGAGGTGCACTGATCCATCGGTTCGATATTGGATCAGTACTGATGTAAAGAAAACTGGCTGTATTGGATATTGGTGTGATGAGGCCAGTAATTTGGCTGATAAATGCCTGTACTATGTGCAGCCGTAGTGCAGCACTCAGGCCATGAGGAACAGAGGCAGCAGCATAGAGAGCTGCCTCCAGCTGTTAAGTCCAGTGTGGTGGAAGGGGAGAGGGGAGGGAAGGGGCATGGGGGGGGGCAATCAAGGCCCCCGCAGAGTGAGGAAGGGGGCAAGGGCAGGCACTGCCCAGGTGGAGTGGGGGGGGCAGAGCCATGGCTCGTGGAGGAGGGAGGTGGCTCCTGCCACTGCTTGCACCCCAGGGGGCATGGGGTGGTGGTGTGTGCCCCACAGATCTGTGCATGGTGGGGCAGGCTGCAGCCAAGGCTTCACAGGGCTCTTCTCAGAATGGATTGGGCCTGGAGCAGGTGCTGTCAGGGCTGAGAGGATGTTGCATCCACCCCAAATTTTGCTGCTGCTCTGCTCTCAGTACCACTGCCACCAGGCACCTGGTGCAGTCCCGACTCTTCCTGGCATGTAGGTGGAGGCAGGACATTGAGCCAGGGCTCTGGCTGGTGGCAGCTGTGCTGAGAGCTAAGCAGTAGTGAAATTTGGGATGGATGCAGCATCCTGTCAGTACTGCCAGTGCCCACTCTGAGCCCTAGTCCCCCATTGAGAAAAACCCCATGCAGCCCTGGCTGCAGCCCATTCCATCCCATGCAGATCCAAGGGGTACACCCCCCCCCATGCCCATCGTGGTGCAAGCAGCAGTGGGAGCCACCTTCCACTGTCCCCATGAGCCATGACTTCTGCCCTGCCATTCCACCTGGGAAGCACCTCCCCCTGCCTCTGCCCCCTCCTTCACCGCAGGGGCCTTGATATCTGTCCCTCTATGCCCTTTCCCTGCCCCCTCCCATTCCACAGCACTGGATTTACCAGCTGGAGGCAGCTGTGTCAGAAATCGGATCAGTATCGGCTGATGTGCCTCCTTAAATATCATCTATCAGTATTGGCCCCAAAAATCTCTATTGCTGCACCCCTAATCTGTATCAAATGACAAATTCTTTGTTGTGCTCAGAGTACAAGTGTTAGCACTGTCTATGTTTGGCTTTTGTTTGAGAGCTGTCTGCTAATCGGCGTTCCAGACAGCTACTCTGTCCTGGAAGGGTGGCATCATGAAGAACTATAATGGAGGGTCATTACTGACACTGCCCTTGAGGGCCAGTGGCTTTTAGTTGAAGCTGGGCAGGAAACTGTTTCACCATGTATGAATCCTTCCAAGATTTCAGAATATTTCATTGCCTGCCTCAAGACTTTTGGAGATTTTTATTTTTACAAAAAAAAAATAGAGGAAGATGACCATGCCTGAGTTGTCCACAGCCTGACAAGCAGGGTGAGGTGTGAGAAATAACGCACTGAAGCTTCTAGTTTGTATCAGGCAGAGCAAAGCTTTTGACTGTGAGTCTCCCATGCCCAAAATGAATACCCTGACCTACAAACAATTATCTGGTCTGCTGTCTATTTTAGAAATTCCATTGTGGATCTGAAAAACTTTTTCCTGATGAATATTTTGTTGAAACTGGTAATATCCTGCAAAAGTTCTGTTGTGATGAATTGGCATGAAGTTCAACTAAATAATCTCGATCTCAGGCTTTTTATGAGTTTTGAAAGATCTAGAACTCTTTAAAAAAATCACTTAAGATTTTTGTAACTACAGTCCCTCTGGTTACAATGGCCACACCACTGTAAGCCAAAGAGGTTAAATTGGCAAATGCAGTGTTCTCAACCCCAGCAGAACTCTGAGAGTATGTATGTAATTGACTGCCGTGTCTCAGAGACTGGTTGCAGGGACTAGAGATACTGGACAGCCACGTTGCTTTTCAAGGGGAAGACATCAGGCAATCTGAGATCAATCATGCACCTACTAACAGCAACTAGACACTTTCAAGGCTCAGTTGTCTCAGAAGTACATAGGATGCAGCAGACTAGTGGCATGGCACATTCATCCAGTTTTTACTAAATGGGAAGTTATGGCAGCCTTCTTCAGTCCCACTGTGGGCAGAAGCATCTCCAAAGCACATCCTAGCATAATCTCTATGCCAAGTTTGTGAGAGAGTCCTTAGGTGGTAGCCTGAAGAAGTGAATTCCTCTGTTCCTGTGCCTGCATTGTTGTTCCCCAGCTAAATCCTTTTCGATGCTGTTTTTTTTTTTTTATCCATCAGAAGGGGGCTAGAGTGGAGGTGAGAATCTGACCCCTGCTGTAGTTTTTAAATTTTTTTTTTTTTTTTTAAATGAAGAATAGGCAAAACCAAAGGATGTGGTTTACACACTGAAAATTGGTCTGTACTTTGAACATATGGATAACATTATTCTTGGTATTTGAGACGAGGGTCCTAATTCAGCAAAGAAAAAAAACGCTTAGTTATAAGCATAACTTCAAGGAAAGCATGTGCCCAATGAAGCAAGTAAGTAGTGCTATCAATGTCATTAGATTAAACACAAGGGCTAAATTCAGAAAGTCAAAAAGTCTGAGGCTGAATGGATTCAATCTTTGCAAGTTGGTTCAATCTATACAGCTTATACTAATAAGCAAGTGAACAGACACTTGTGATTCCAGAAATGCAGCCCCATGCTTGCAGTGGCCCAGGCCAGAATCTGGGGAGTGCTAGAGCACACCTCCCTGTTCAGCTGGAGGAGACAGCCTGGGCCAAGAATAAGCTGGCCACCCTTTAAGGGGGAGGGGGAGCTGGGGTTTGCAGAGGAGATGCAAAGCATCCTGGGATGCTGAGGGACTGTAGAGTTAACTTGAACATGGGGGGGATCTGGGACAGAAGTTCAGTAAACTAATTTAACCTAAATCAGTTAAGTCTGATACTACATCCATCCAGGTTTATCTTAAACTTGTTTCAGCCATTTTGAAAGCAGTTGATGTGCATTGAACTTTTGCTGTGTTACAGTTTTGAACCAGTTTCCAACCACTTATACTGGTCTCTCTGTAATTTCTGTCCCTAGGCCCAGAGTCTGGATTGTGTTACAGATGGTCTCAGCAAAGCCTATGGATTCTCATCCCATTACCTGGACTAGTTGTTACCTGCAGCTGTTAGCTCCAATATCCCTCAAAATGTTTATTCTTAGTTCTCTAATCTATGCATTTTTTGCCTGTCTCAACAGTGTCCTCTCCCTCTGTCCTTTTCCTTTTTATTTTGAAAGAGGTTTATGTGCGTTGAACTTCTGTTGCATTACGGATTTGAATTGGTTTCTGATCATGTATACTGGTTAATGTGTAATTTCTGTCTCTAGCCCTGATTACATTTCATAAATCCTAGATAGGTCTTTTATTTTAAAGGAAGAAAAAGACTAGGTTTTGTAGTTGCAAACACATTTACACAATGGGTACTTCTGTTGTCTTTTGAATGAGGATTGTCATTTGCAAACTGAACATTAGCAGAGAACAATTTTGCATATAACACGTGAATCAAGCTGTGAAACATTTTTTTTCTTTCAAGGACAGCTTTATAAAAGAGAAAAATGTGCATGTGTGCAAAAATGGAAAGGGTTGGAGAAATACAAGTGAATTGAAGTGTTTCCTGTAACAAGTAGTTGGCTTTTTTGCGTCTACCATAAAGAAATCAAAGCTTAAGGCTTGCCTTTTATAAATTCAATTTAAAATATTTGAATGGAAAGGTTTTCATCGATAATCACTTAATTTTAAGTATGCAGTAAAATATATTGGCTGGGAAAATGCAGAGCAAGAATAATTATTTCAGCAGATCACTGCATTACTAAAACTCTAAAAGGTTGGAACAAAAGTGTTTGAAAGCTATCCTGTAGGCTAATTGTCTTCCCTTAAACCCCAAGGCAACTGATGACGTCTCCGTGGTAACTAATCTTTACTTCGTTATTTTAAAAAATTGTTTATGCTTCAAATTTTTCCTATTGTTAGGCACAATTATAAGCCAATGTTTGATATTTTGGATAGGTAGCAGCTTTACTCTGTGTTCCTGCATGATGCATACACTATAGATATGTGTGTCTTTTGCTCTCAGCTGGCTTTTTGCAATTCATGGCTTTCTATTTTATTCTGTTGCCCTACACAACATATGAATTGTGTAATAACGGGAAAACTTGGCACTTCTGACAGCTTTAGGCAAAACATTAATTTAGTCCCTCATAGTTTGCTGTGGTGATTTGGCTAAGCATAATTACCTCACTTGTGTGCAGTTTTCATGTAAGTTGACAGACGCATTGTAAAGAGTGCTTGTAGGACATGAAGACCAATAATGGAAAAACTGACTGCGCTGATCTACAGTCCATGTTGCCCCATTGACATCATGGGGATTTCACCAACTCAAACCAGAGCAGAATATTGGCACAATAGATAGAATCTGTAAAGATGAAACATGATGAAAGAATGGAGAGGAACCTGAAAAAGCTGCTATGCAAATAATAAGTGCAGGAAATTTATAGAGGAAAAAGTGTCCTGGAGACAGGACACCATACAGGGAATGAGGAGATCAGGACTATATCGAAGCTCTGCAAGTGACTTGCTGTGTGATCTTGCGCAACCTCGTTTCACCTCTGTCTGTTTTGTCATTGCTAAATGGGAATTACTTTCCTCTGCAAACTGCTGTGACATCTCCAGCTGAAGAATGCTTTGCAACTTTGAATACTTGACTATTAATTGGCTCCCACTATAAGCGATTTTTCTGCTTTGGAATTAAGAATTAACATTAAGTATTAATTCTTGCTCCTTGAGATGCTTGCTTCTTGAATATAATTTATCTTGGTTATGATTTTTAAATATTTGTTTTGTTGGCCCCTGGCCATCAACATTGTTTAATTCAAAAGACTTCAGGACTATTTTGGTCCACTCCTTTCATCACCTGAACAACTTCTGGTTTTTCAGTTCGTGTTCTAATGTACCAAAAGCTACTTAAACAGAAACCCACAGTCCCTGATGGCTTTCACCAAGATTTGTCATTTCTGCCAAGTCTGGGTCTCTTTCTTTGGCACACTGTTGTCTGCTTTCCTGTACTTCTATAACTTGATTTTTTTTTTTTTTTTTTTTTTTTTTTTTACAAGGCAAGTCTGTTGGTGATTGCTTAAATTCACCCCCTCCTGAACCTGGAGGATCAGTAAACTGTTTTTCATCTAGTCTCTAACTGTGGACCTGTCTGCCTTCAGTAACCCAGCAGGAATTACAGCTCCTACCAGTGTAGCTCACACAGCATTTGAATATGCAAGTTTTCCTAGTTGCTTCAAGATACGGCCGTCAGAAAAGGACTGTGATGCTAATTACAATGGGAAGAAAAGTGAGGGTGAAGCTACATGAATAAATAGTCACCCTCAGATTTTTTTCCTGTTGTAGTTGGCACCTGTTGAAGCTTGTAGCAGGCTGACTTTTTTTTTTGTTACTAGTTGGTTTGTTGAGTGATTAATGCTAGAGTGCTTGTCAATAAAGCCGTAATGAATTTGGTTTTAAAATGCCAAAATATGCATTCTAAAATCCTCTCTCAGTATTTATAAATTCCTTTACCAAAGATTTCAGCTTAAATTTTGCTTAAACATTTTGCTGAATTTGGGTCTTAGTTAACTGCCATCATCAGTTTAAGTATATATTTAAGTGCTTTGCTGAATCAAACCCTAAAACCCCTGATTGCGCTGTGTTCACCTCCCTCAGAAAATGTCTTAGTGATGACAACTATTTTTAGTGCTGTAATTATTATTGAAGTAGCATTTACAGACGTCAGTTGAAGATATGCTTCAGAATTCCTCCTGTTTTCTGTAAGTTAGCTTAGGGAACACTAAAACTACTATGCCACTTTGGTTACTAGTCAGTCACACAGCTTGAACAGCAAATATTTGATTCTTAGATGAATTCCCACAATGAGCTGCTCACAAGCCGTTTAGAGACTATAATTTGTTAGCCCAAAATAGTCATCAAATAATGAACAAATCTGTAAAAATTATTTGCTCTTATGGACAATTTGTAATGGCAAAAAGAAGAAAAGTAGCAAATGCTATAACAGGAACAATTAAAACAGCTGTCCATCCTGACAATAACAAGGTTCTTTCTGCTTGCCTTTTTGCCTGCTAATTTTGTAAGGGATTTCAGTCTCCTGTGCTGCTAGTCCTGTGAAGTAAGCAGAAGTCAGGATTATGTCTTCATTGTTAGAAACCCTGCCTACATGCTGATTTATATGGCTCTTTCTTCCATATAAACATCTTGATCTGTATTTTTATCTGCACATATATTACAGTTATGAGTTTATACATTTTGGGAACCTGAAAAATGGAGTAGATGCTACACAGTTGGCTATACATGAAGTTACTAGTTTGAAGAACACTTATTTTAATGCTTTTCTGAATACTTGTCGGTGGCATGTTTTACATATAATAATATTAATAAAAAACTGCGTTGTCTCATATACCTGTTGTGTAAACAGAGTAAATATACCAGACAGATTAGGTGTAATGATTCTGTAGTTTCTGAAATCAGAAGCTGGCAGTATGTATTTAAAACATATGTTCCAGTAGCACCTAAATTCCATGGCCCAGTTGGACCCTATTATATCAAGTGCTGTACAGAAGCATAATGAGAATCCATAGAGCTGCCAATCTAAAAGGAAGCATTAGATGGTATAAATGTGTTTCCTGTTCTAAAAATAAGAGGTGATTATTGTAGGTAAAGAACTACACTGAGGTCTTACATGGTTGAAGTTTTACAAAGTGCTCTATAATTTGTCCCAAAGTACAAAAGAGTTGCATATAGACAATGAACACCTAGTCTTCCAATACTTGCTTAGTTTAGGAAGGTTTTTTGGAGTATTCAAAGCTGAGATCTCAGCTTGTTGGTTTTGAAACATCATCTGCTTTATAGCAGAGTCCTCCATAATCATAACCTGCATTCATGCATTTGATGTTATGGATGGCCAGGCCACCCTTTGCTGTAATTGCTTTTATATGTTAGGGTACTGGCTATAAAATAAGATATTGAAACCATTTGATTAATGTAAATGTGATGGTGACCACAAAAACTGCAAACAAAGGACTTGTGGCCTAGCTTCAGGAGTAGCAAACTGCTATAAACGTCTACTGATTTAGTGGAAACAGGATAAGTTAGAAAGGTTAGTGCTACCCATAAGATTTTGATAGTCAACAACAACCAGTATCTCATACTGTTATTCAGTTAATCTTTAATTCATTTAAACATATCTGAAATCATTCCTCAGTAGTACTGAAATGTGGTATGGCAGACTCTTGTTTGCTCTTTGCAGACAGGAGAGAAGAAACATTTATACTATACTTGTTCAAAGAAGTAGAACATACTTAAAAGATTGTGGTCCAGCTGGTTGGCTACAGAGCAGAATGGAAAATGCTGAGTATTTACAAAATAGCTTTATAATGATCACACCTTCTGAAAGTACCATGTGGGAGATATTTAAAACAGTTTTGACACCATTGAATGATTTTACAGTATACACTGTTGCCTCATTCAGTTTCTGAGTACATGTTGAAAAAATAAAATTCAAATATTTTCTGTGGCTTTACTGTGGAAAAAAAATATAGAAAAATCTCTTAAACTCTCAGGCTAGCACTCATATGCAGCAAAGACAGATGGTGGTGTGTTGCATTGCTAGTGGAAAGCAGCTTGCACTGAAGGAAGTACTAGTATTGCTATAATATGCTCTTTTTACTGTATACATTATTGAGTAGCTATGTAGTTATAATATAGTTACTAATAATCTGTATGCTATTGCTACTGTTGACTAGGGTTTTGCAGAACTGGCTGAGGAGCAATGCATAAAGGACTCAACCCTTGTCTGCAAATGGTAAGTGGCAGCCCAGTGCCCCCTGCCAACGCTGAAAATGAACATAAGCTCAAGTTTGGTTGACAGTGTTCAACTGCGTGCAAGGGGAAACCTCTTTACAGACCACTGTGGCAACCCTCCGTCATGCTGAGTTGTGGGCAGCCAGGTGTGGGACCACTCAAGGATCAAGGTGCCAACCAGGGACAAGAGGGATGAGCAGATTTCAGGGACAAGCTGAGTCAGGAAGGCAGGAGGTCAATCCAAGAACTAGGTTTAGGAATAAATCAAGTAAGGAAGCTGGGGGAGGGAGACCATGCAGGGAGTGGACTCAGAGAGTAAGCCATGTCAAGAAGCCAGGAGATCAAGTAGGGAGCCGACTCAGAGCACAAGCTGGAGGGAACAGCAAGGCACTCTGAGATCAGGTTGAGTCCTGCTGCCCAGACACTTCCTGTTCTGGGGCAGGGTTTTATATGGAGGAACTGGAGGGTCAGGTGACCCCAGCTGGCCACTCTGGTGCAAATGAGTGGGTGAAGGACTGAGCCCTACTGCCAAGCTTCAGGACAGCCTTTACCAGCATAGGTGACTGTCTGTTATGCTACCTTTTCCATGTAATCTCAAGTGCAAGCTCACAGTGCTGGGCCAGTATGGCCTGCAAGGCAAGGTCACTGTAGGGATTCACTCTGTTAACTGGTTGCGCTGGGTGGCAGTTGGAGCATCAGAAATGCCAGGCAATCCAGGGCAGATATTCATGGCAACCAGATATGTTTCTGTTTACATGTGACTTTTGAGTAAGAGTGTAACCTGCCTCTGCTCACAGACCAAACTCACAGAGAACAGAAATTAAAAAGAAAAATGATGTTGCCACTACAATACAGTGCTGATTTTGACAGCGTTCATTCCCTGTGGGTCTTTATATGGCTTGGCCTATAGCTTACGTACATTTTTACCACTATTTCTGAGTCTTAAAGTTATCAAGGGCATTTGGTTCACGTTGGTACTTTTTACAGATTCCAAGTAGTGGCAAAAATAATGAACTGCATTGATATTTTATTAGTTTTTTACTTATAAAGTATGTTTCAGGCTCTCAGAAGTGATCTAAGTCTCTGTTAGATAAATGTACTTATTTATTTAGATTGATGTCTGTCATAGTATCTTGTATGATATAAAGGGAAGCAAAATGCAATAACAACATTTATTTAAAGGATCAAATGCATCTATTTAACAGCCTGTATCCATTGTGTTGCAATGACTGAGTAATTACAATATCAACAATAATAGTCTTTCAAGGTCTCAGTCCTGCAGCTTGTCTCCATAGAAGTGGACTCTGGTACATACTGATAATCTGACTCCTCACAGCCAAACTCAGCATTTTCGTAACACCACAGCCTTTCAGATGAAACCAGGAGTGTACCATATGAATCACCCCAAATGCATGTCAGTGATAAGTCATAGCACACTGTGTATCCTGGGAAGTACTACATATGCCCCCAAAATACTATTTTTGAATTCTTTATGGAGAGTTTTTTTAAACACAATATTGGGGACTCTTACATTTAGTGCTTTGTCCTGTCTACTGTTAAGTCTGTCCACCAACGGACCATTTTGTGACTTCCCTTGTGTGATTCTTTCACAGGTTGAAAATTCTCACCAGTAGAAATTGCCTTGCTTTTCTAGTTTAAGTTTTTCATCATTTCATAGTGTGGTTTTAACTGAGTCACTAGTAGTAAGACATGGGAACAAAAAGCAGCTATCACTGGAAAGACATAAAGATTACAAAAGAGAAATAACAGGGCAAGAGAGAAATTTAATATAAATATCTCCTCCATACCACACAAACCCCATTTCATTTTCCTTTTTATTTGCTTTTGTCCACATCATCAAATGGTCAAGTAATTTCTATGATTGGCAGGAACTGTCTTAAAAAAACACTTCAGATTATAGTAGACCAGATGACGTTAGGTGCATTAGAAAACTTTTTGGGAAGGAATACAGATGTGAAACAGTATCTGGATGCCAGCCTGAAAACAGAATCTTAATTTAAACCTTACTCTGTTCCTGTTTTATTGTTGCCACCCAGTATAATCCACTGATGCAGAAATGAAGTGTAACAAGCAGAGGATTATGACTGGAGGTAGGACAGCAGCAGCAGCCGCAGTGGGAATAAATGAATTCCTAAGAAGCAAAATCTAATTTCCATGCAAAATCCCTCAGCAAAATAAACAAAAACAAATGGGGTGGGGGGAGGGAAATATAAGACTTATTGGCTTGTAAAGGGATTTCTTTTCAGCAGTTTCCACAAGGTGTCAATTACTGCTAGAAGAATGGTATTACTGGTAAATTGTTTGTTTCTCTGCATACAGTGCAGTATGGTAAAAAACCTTTTACAGCACTATATTTACTGATACTCCCTGCCCTTGGTCCTGACTTTGTCCTTTCAAGGTCTGGAGTTGGCTTCTGAGAAGATCATAGAAAAATATTTTTGTTCTTTTTATTGCGTGCATTCCTTTTAGTTTTCTTGTATCTGGGCTTCAGAGTGGGTGGAGGAGGAGGATGCAATAAGTAGAGGTGAGCATTAGGCCGGATACTTAGGATGATGTTTCTAGATATGCCTCAGAACTCTGTAGGGCTGCATACAGACAATCAAAAAAGCCTGAGGCTGAATTGTTTCAATCTTCACAGGTTAGTCTAACCTGCACAGATTGAACTAATCAGCAAGTGAACAGACATTCAGTTTAGATTCTGAAAATGCAGCCACATGTCTGCAGTTGTCCAGGACAGAAGCTAGGGGGCGCTAGAGCACACATCCATGCTCAGCAGAAGCAGTCAGCTTGGGCCAAGGCTATCCTGCCCACCCTGTGATGGGGGATGTGCAAGGCAGGTGCAAAGTATCCCGGGATGCTGGGGGACTGTGAGTTGACTTGAACCTAGAGGTGACCTGGGACAGAAGTTCAATAAACTGATTTAACCTAAATCAGTTAAATCTGATATCATATCCATCCAGGTTTATCTTAAACTGGTTTCAGTCATTTTAAAAGTGGATTATGTGCACGGAACTTTTGTTGTGTTACAGATTTGAACTGGTTTCTAATCACTTATACCAGTTTATGTGCAACTTCTGTCTCTAGTCTAGAGGTTTGGAAAGCATTTCCAAACCTTCCCCTAGGGTGGTGTTGGCCTCCTTCCCCTGTCACACCCCTTCCAGAGTAAGACATAATTGGCACAAACAAGGATTTGATAATACTACTTGCACTCTTTATATCTCTTCCTCAAATATAGTTTTGTTTTATTGCTAGTGCATGCTGCTTTCTATAAGAAGAAATCGCATTCCTAGTGATTGCTAGAATGTTGGGACTCCTCATACATGCATACATGCTTCAATGCACTGCACTTAAACACCAGAATAACTAATCAGCTGTGATAGATTTTAAGAGGAATAAAACCTCTGACTCTTTATTTTATTGTGGTTGTTTCTGATGCTTGGAGGTCACAATTTTTCTCTCCATGAGGGAAACAGATTGGAGAGATTTTGATTTAGGCTCATCTCTAGAGTCAAACAGGTCAGGAATCATGACTACAAAGCAGTGTTGCATAGAACATTATTCATAGTCTGTTTTCAAAGAGTAGTTTGGCTTTGCCATCCTGAAATAACAGGTAAGGCTTAGTGCATATATCTAGCTCCAGTTCCCTCCTTTCATTTCCACTGATCTTTACAAAGGCTTTGCTTTTATTTCTTTCTGTTTTTGTGCCTGTGGATCTCTTCTCCCACAGCCTACTAGAGTTGTCAGGGATTTTTCTACATGATTGCCTTTAATTCTAATGCTCGCTTTTTTCCCCATCATTACTCGTTTTTTTTCCCCCCTCTCTTCCAGTTCTCTGGTCTTTCACTTTCTGATTCATTGCTTAAAATAAAGTTCTCTCCACATGACAGAGAATTACAGGCAAGATTTACAAGATATATGCTCTATTTCCAAATGCAAGCATTTATTCTAAACTATGGGCAAGAGTCTCTGAGTAAAGCTATTTAGGTTTTATTTGTCTGGGTCCCAAGAGTTTCAGCAGACATTGATTATTCCTCTGATAATGCTACTCATAGTTAGACAGTGTCAGTGCTACTAGAGATAAAAAAAAATAAGTAGGAAACCTATTCTATAGTTGAAAGCCAGAAGGAGGGACATTGTAACAAACCCCCCCATCATACCAGAAAAGAACCAGCTAAAAATAAATATATGGATTAAACTATTACCATGTTTACTGTAGTGTATAGCAGAAGGCCAACACTCCTTTTTGTTATAGTTTTATCTTGAAGAGCATGGAAATATGTCAAATCATTTCTGATGATCTTGTCCCATGGGGACATCCTTGAACATTTTATGCCTTGACTTGGCTTTCAAAGGGAAACAATTTGGCCCCACAAACCTTAGTTACAGTTACATTTTTAAGAGTTTTTTGTTGACTAAGGTGCCCACATTCTTGAACCTGAAAGGCAGGGCCTGATTGCACATGCTCAGCATTTTTTACAGATCAGTCCTCCTTAACATGTGTCTTGAACTGAGTACCTAAAGTCAGAAGTCACTTTTCTAAATCCAGAATTTAGGATTTTTAAGTGGTTTAGTTATGGAACTTTTGAAAACTCAGTTTTGCAAAAATAAACCAATGCTATTTTGTTTTGGAAACGTATTTCAGTATTCCTAAAATGAAGTATGTTGCTGGGACTTCTGGCTCGCATGATGCCCATCTGAGGGCTGCAGTGGAGCCAAAGAGCCCAGACACTTTGGTTGCCCTGGTTCCATAACTACCTGCCAAAGACCCAGGGATCCTAGCAGTGCTAGCTGCTGAGATATGGAGAAGCTGCAGGAGTGGGGAAAGTATTTGACTGGAAAAAATAAACTTTTTTCCAGAACAATTGAAATTTTCCTTTGGAATAGTTAGGTTTTTGCAGAAAGCAAATTTTCTATTGAAAAATCATTCTGATGGGGAAAGTCCTGCCTAGCTTTACTTAGAGGCTTTAGAAATCAGAGAGATAAAGGGGGTTAAAAAGAGACCAAGTGGTTCTGAGAGCATTATAGGTAAAAACAAAACAAAACAAAAAACACACACCAATAAAAACAAAACAAAAAATATGAATAGTTTTTAGCTGTGTCCACAGCTTCTGGCTTTGGTCAGCGTTGTCTCAGTCCTGCTCTCACTGAAGTGGGAGCTAGATTAGAACATTAATTACAATTTGAAGATTTATTACCTGTTTGTCAAAATTTGTATGCTATGATACACTGAACCAGTTAGTATTTCTATAATATATTCTGGGTATGATTGCAATTTCACTCCATTGTGAAACGGCAAGTGAAATAATTGCAGAATGATTGTTCAATAATTATAACACAATTATCATCAATTCACTAGATAAGTCAAATTTGTTAGCCCATGAGTGATAAGCCCTGTGGGTGCATTATCAATTTGTCTGTTGATCAGCACTGTCATTTCTTATTCTGATGGGCTTAGACAGTAATGGAGAATATAAATGTTAAACTGTTAAAAATGTGCGACAGCAGGAATTGCCTCTGGCTGGCTTACCAGAAGTCTGACAGAAGCTATTAAAATGTTCTTGTTGCCACCATGTAGTCACTCCTTTCATAGTCTTCACTGATGTAATAAACCATTCAGAGAAGATGGCTGGGATGCTACCAAGTTAATAATGCCAAACTCGTGTTGAAATGAAGCTTTATTTTGATAAATTCTGAAACAAAAAATGAAAAGGAAGCAACGGGGTCAGCTGTAATTGTCAGTTTCTATCTTCTCTTTTCGTTCACCATCACCTGTGTCATCTATAATATTCAGCACATCTGTGCCTAGATTTTTTAAGTCATTTGTTGGGAGAATACCTGCTTTTAAGCAAAAACCAAGAGCTATTTCAGTTCCCATTGAAGTTTACAGCACAGCCTCTGATAATTTCAATGCATGCAGGTCTGGGTCACAAAAGTGTGTTTTTTGTTGTTTTTTTAAATAGGTTAAGTGAGTAGGATACAAAGATTTTCCTTTGAAGGAATAGCAATATGTTGTGTTAAGAGAATATTTGTTCTTTTCTTTTGAGGGGAGTAATATGTAAACATAATTTTCATAACATGAGCACTCCAACTTGACTGTAAAATGCTTTAATGAGTCACTGAGGGACTGTACTAATACTTTCATGTGCTAGGCTATATGCAAAACCATGGATTGTATCCTTCACTCTCACAGTTCTGATGGGAGAAAGCAAATGTCTGACAGAGATTGTATGCTGAATTAGGGGAAGCAGTAACTAAGGTTTAAAAGTAAAAAAAAAAGAGACTACATGTTAGACTGGATTATGTAAGCATCTGTTCCTTAAAATGAAGCTGGGGGAGGTGGGAATGGGATGCATTTCCTAAGCAGTGCTCGGGGGGTATAGTTGTAGCCGTGTTGGTCTAAGAACATAGGCAGACAAGGTTCTTTGGGTAAATCCAATATTTTTTTTATTAAACCAAAACTATTAATTTAGCTGGAATGCTCCAGCAGACTCAGTTAATCGAGTCTGCTCTGACATGTTCTAATCGGAATGCATTGAAGCATGTCTATAGGTACCCTTAGGCCTGATACTGAAATCAGGTACAAGTTGGTAAACCAGGCCTGTGCGTGGAGTTTGGGTGCTGAGGTATGACCAAGTAGATCTTATTTCAAAAGTTATTACAAAGTGCCACATTAAAAAATGGACTTGCTGCCTAAGTAGAATTTGGGCACCTAATTCTGCCTTAAGTCCAAAATTGTGATCTTGAAAATCCTGCTCAGCTGCTGCCTTGCACTGGAGACTTCTGAACTCCATAAGCAGCCTGAGACTTCTGAACTCCATAAGCAGCCTCCTTTTTCACTTTGAAGTTCCCCAGAGGTCTGGAGTTGCACTTCTGTCCATGGTCAGAACTGCCCCATCTTGATAGAGGTGAACAACTCAGGACCTAGCTCATGCCTAAACATGGCTGGGATCCAGAAGTTAGTCATTCCTCTATGTAACTCCCTGGAGGGTCATAATCTAGCAACTGTTCTCAGAGTGTGTATAACACTGACAGGAATAAGTTCAGCACAAAATGCAGTTGTAGCTGCTGCTTTCTTTTGAAATGATGGCAGGAGAGGAAGTATTGTTGATGGCCCTCTTTTTATACACAATCCCACTGTGCATTAAAACTCAAGAATCAATGAGTTAGAGAGCACAAGGTGGAACAGGTCTGTAAAGGAGTGGTTCATGCACTCACCTGGAAAAGGGAAGACCTGGGTTCTGTTGTGTGCTCCCAGTACCGTGTCTGTATTTTATCCAATATTAGATGCATGTCAAAGACAAAAACATGCATGGGAGCAGATAGTGGTTTATGTGCCCTAACCAGTTTCCCCTGAATGCTTCAGTAGGAGAAATGAAGAGTTTCTTTCTCACCTAGAATAGATAATAGCTGGATAGTTATGCCACTGTCCTTGGAGATAGGAAATTTACATTTGAACTCCCATATCCAAGATCAAATTCAGCCTTGGCCTCCTACTTCCCTGGCAAGCGCTCTAATTACTTGCATCGTTGTCTTAAAAAAAAAAGAGATCACTTCTATTAGTTCCTTGAAAGAAATGTAATAGGTAACTTTCTGCATAGATGGGTTTGAACTTGTGGATCCCAGGCAGAGAGAAGTTTTTGCTTGCTGTCCTAAGTCCCCTGGCAGATGTTAAAAAAATGGTGCAATTGGAATTGGAGGAATGTTATGCCCCATCCCATCATGGCAGACATGCATGGCAAGAAGTATAGTGTTTGGAGTATGGCATAAAATTCCTCCAATCCCAATTGCATAACTGCAGAGCTGCCCCCATTCTAATCCTACAGATCAACAAGGGGCTGCTCTGTCCCAGACATGAGTGGGCTCCAGGCTGAGAGCTTTCAGAGCCAGACCAACAATCAGCTGGTTGTTGGACACAGCCCTGAATAGCCTCCAGTCTGATTAGAGACCTGGGGCTGTTTGGAACCAGATCCAACAAGCAGCCAACTGTCTCTTAAACAGACAGGGGACTGCCCAGCTGCATGCACAGTTTTTAGAAGTCCTAGAACCCTGGGATGGGGGTGTCTCATTCCCCAAGTCATCTAAAAACCATATGTTCAACCTGGCTTTCCCATCTCAGTATTGTAAAGTGTTTTTTGCCCTGTAGCCCCACTGGGGCCTGTAGGGCAAGGCAGGAAAGGCTGTTGCTCAGAGGTTGCCAGGGTCCTCTTGGCACTCCCTGCCAGAGAATCATGTAACCCATGTATCCAGCAGCCGATGAGACTGGGGCCTAAAAGAACCAGGATGTGACCTTTATATATGTTCTTGTTTGATGCATATATATGCAGTTCATTTTGATTTAGGATGCTGTCAGGGAAGTGTTGGATCCAAAGACAATCACAGAGCTTGTTAAACCCAGCAGGTTCAACAGAAAGGGCAACCAAATCCATTTCTGTGCTAGAAGTTACTGAGGGCTACCATCTAAAGCATCTGGATATATTATCAATAGCATAATTAAATAAGGTGAATTAACAGAACTTTTCCTTAATGCAAACACAAGGACTAGGATGTTGACTGTAGGCTCTGTGTACCAGGGACAAAAAGCCAGTGGAAGGGGTTGTGGTCTTGACCCTGAAAGGAAGCAGAAATCTGGGGATTTTTTGTGTCTGTGTAAGGAACAGCATTATTGGCTTCTACTGCATTTAGGGGAAGAGGATTTTATGTACTTTTTTTGTTTGTTTTTATTTTCTATTCATTATTTCACTTGGTTCTTATCCAAATAGACTCAGTTTTGCAAAGCTAACTACTTAGGACAATGGGGCAAGAGTATGATTTAGATCACAAGTTAACATTTCTTTATGAAAACAAGTATATCTGCAATTATTTTCAATTCAGTTTATTCAAGACTAGATTATCTTGTCTCCAGTTAACATCAATTTGTGAAATGCTCCTCATTCTGACTTACTATTCCAAGGAGATTCTTTTCATATGGCATCAAAACTGTTCAATAGAACACTCCTATTAAATGTCGTATGCTGTATTTTTTGTGTTTGGCTGGTGAATGCATTATGCTGAAAAGTTTGCAATTTAATATACCATGATATACTGACAGATATTAAATGGATAAAAGTTCTATGCCTATTAAAAGTTACAAGCCTTGGTACATTATAGCATTTCACTGCAGTTAAGCTAAACATTTTTAGGTTGATTACTGAAATCATATTTAATTGAGCATACACTGGCCTGCCCAGATCTTAGGAGGAAATTCAGTACATAAGATTGAATTAAAATAAATTTGCGTGCATTCAATTTTTAAAATAATGTATACATATTGAAGACTTACAAACCATTTAGCTCTGTGATACTACTGACAGCTCAGACTAAGGTGACATCATGGGAAATCATTCTGAAATTTAAGAGTTATGAGGTTTTAGAGTTGTTTTTCTGTGTCTGTTTCTTACTTTACCTCCTGTTTTCTTATAAACAAGAGCACAGAGTGGGAATCATTTAGTGGAGTCACAAATCTTTTCTGGTTACATCATTTATTTCCTTATTTTGAGCAAGTTGGTAGAGCAAAGAAAACTTTACCTACCTACAGCAGTGACACTCGGTCTTGATTGATAACACTGGCTGCGCATGTGGTTCCTTTAACTGAAGAGCCAAAAGTGTACCCTTAACTGAACTGTAGCAAAAGACACTACAGTTCAAAAGAAAACAACTACAGTATGAGTTGCATGTACCACATTTATTCATGACTGAAGAAAAGATATGCTTAATACATGTAGTAAGAAAAAAGCAAACAAGCCTTTTGATAACTTTTTCTTTTTGTCCATGGTGACCTTGGGTTCCCCCTTAGGGGCCCTTTGCTGCTTTGAAATACCTCCTTTTGTATTATCTCTCTCCTCCTATGTCATTTCTGGGTACTGTTGATTGGTTTCCCTGTGGTAGTCACTGTCCATGTTCTGTTCTAGCAGCATGTAACAGGGAGCTTTCTCAGCTGGTCTGCCATTGGCCTGCCCTCCTGTTTCTGGGCCAGCTGCCTGCCTCCTTTCCTGCCATGCCTTGTTGTTTCTTGATTGGTTCCAGTAAGGTGGGAGGCTGCCCATTCTTGCCCCGATGCCGGGTGGTGCTAGCTTCAGCTCTGTTCCTCCCCTACACCACAGCCCAAACCTCACAGATGGCATCTAGGTGACATAATGCTCCTGGCCTACAGCTGGACCAAGCATAGCTCTTGTTGTCAGGCCTCAGACACACACACATTCATACTGCCCTTTTCTCACTAGGGCCACTCCCACTCCACCCCCTCTCACAGGGTTTCTTTCACACATCAACAATTTGTACCACCTTGCTCCCTCTTGGAGCAGACCCCTTTGGCCTAGGCTTTAACTACTGCACACCTTGGGTGGCAGACATACTGTCTTTTGGGCATCCCTCACTGGGGTAGTGGCCAGCCAATTACTTGACCAGGGCCAAGCTTGCCCTGGCCCCTCTTGGGGCAACTCTATATACACTCACACACACATACTGGGATCTCAGCCATCTGGTTTCCTCCTCACTGGGGTTCCACATCTCTGCCCCCTCTCACTGGGGCCATGGGGCTTCCCTCCCCAGTGGGGACTTAGGTGGCCGTAGCCATGCCTGGCCCCCTTGTACATACAGTGTTGTGGGGGCTAGGGGTTAAGGCACCCCAACCTGCCTTTCACCAGGGTGGTAACTGGCCTGGTATTTCCTGGGGGCTCCCGTGCCACTGGGAGCAAGCTGCTCTGTTTATATAGGTAGCCAGAGTTCTAAAATAGCCACCATAATCAAGCACCTGCTGGCTGTTTGGCTTAGCCCTTAAAATGGCAGGCACCAACAGTGCCTTGTCACACAGGATAATCCTTTGTTTCCCAAACCCACCAGATGCACACATCCTAATTTGGTCATTTACCAGTGTCTTAATTTGGGAGTGTCCCAGCCTCCTAGTTTGGTCCATCCACCAAAACCAGAAATCCCAAGGGCTCTGCAGCTGGTCACTGTGACCTAGACACCTTATCTTATTATGGGTTATCAAAGAACAATGTGGTATATATGTCTTCAGTTTCCCAGTCTGTCTGCTGGTTCCAGACACAGAGAGTCTTGAAGGAAACAGTCACAAACAGGCTTAGTGAAACCAATTAACCCTTGCTGTTTCCCTGGACCATTGTTCTAATGCATATCTACTCTACCTACAAGGCAATTCCTAAAAGCAAACCTCTAAATATCATTTTTTTCCATTAAAAGTGATGGCTAGAAAATATATCGAATACATTTACCTCCCTGGAAATTCAGCTGAAGAGATGAATTGTGAGGATATTACTTCTAAAGGAATTAACCCCCCAGTATTAGGGAGGGCCTTCAACTTTAGATAGACCAAAAAGCCTACCTGCCTGTCCCACTTAGTACTATGGTAGCTGTAACAGAAAGAATAAAGCGAGAATTTCCTGCTAGAAGAGAAAAATGGGCTACACAGTACATTCTTTAATACTCTCTAGGGAAAGCTCTGTGTTTTTCATTTCATTGTAGCACCAAGGGTTTGGATTTGACTTTTATTTCCAAAATAGAAATCACTGCACACAGGGGTGCTCTGGGTAAGCAGCATAATAGGAAATTTCAGAAATCAAAGATGCATTTATGAATACATTAAAGATTATTCCTTCATCTAACTGTACTACACCTTCATTCCAGCAAAACCCAGATCCGTTGGTCTTCCAGGTATATGTTACTAGGTTTTTCTGACATGGCTGATATGGGCAGAACTGAGTGTTTCTGTGTGGGTGAGGGATGTTGGAGTTAGTCAGACTGCATTAGTTATCCAAGGCCTGGAATAGACTCCTTCCAGAGGTGGTGCAAGCACCTACTCTGGACTCTCTTAAGAAACGTTTGGATGCTTATCTTGCTGGGATCCTTTGACCCTAGCTGACTCCCTGCCCCTGGGGCAGGGGGCTGGGCTTGATGATCTTCCAAGGTCCGTTCCAGCCCTAATGTCTATGAAATCTTGTGCTCCCAGTTGGTATCTATGACTATATTCCATACCTGCTAAAGGTTTTATGATGGGCATCATTGTACAGATAAAAAGTAAAATTAAATGAGTTTTATTTTTTTTTTCTTTACAAGATTATCACTGATTTATTTACAAGATTCAGGTTAATATTTAAAGGAATATATGGCTAAGTATCCGGTATCTTAAGGGCTCTACTTGTTGGACCAAATGACTCCTCTCTGGGTAAGGTTCCTTTCAGTGGCACTAAGTGTATGTGGTTTGAAAATGCTTTGAGAGACTTCAGGATAAAAAGATGAAAATGATTATTTTAGTGTTCTCCTCAGTGATGGTTAAAGCTGAAAAAAGATTTTGAGCACACTTTGGGTAGCACGAATGAAGAAAATGCTACCATTCCCTTTTCATTGAATCTATTATTAGTATGTTGAGTGATGAAATCTGGAATTCTCATTGTGCTACAGGTTGGACCTTTACCAAAATCTGAAAGAAATAAAGGCAGGCAATCTTGGCATAACTAGCCAAACCTACCTTGCACTGTGACCGTTGAAGAAAAATCACCCATGGCTGATATGAGGCAAGGAGGTACTCTTCCTGTGAAATAAAACATGGTCTGGGCCATCTTGTCTGATACCTAAAGCCTAGACTAAATTTCTGTTCACCATATGGCAATATTTCTGTCTGTAGTTGATGGACACAATCCGCAAGTATTTATGTGGACAAATGGAGAACGTGTGAGGGAGACAGGAAAAAGGCAGCAGAGTTACTTTCCTTCAAAGAGAGGAAAGCAGTCCTTTGTTAGTTCCTGTATAGTGGTGGATCAGATTTGCAGTGGAACACAAGGATAAGCAATAAAGAGGCTGTGCCAGATCGTCAGCTGTAAGTCAAGCATTCCGTTGACTTCAGTGGTGCTATGCTGTTTCAAGCCAACTGAGCACCTGGCTGTAATATTTATACTATCTAATAAATTAACTAGATTAATTCCCTAATCTCATTAATCTTGCCCAGACCATCTCCATTTTGTTGTTACAAAAAACAGCCCCCTCACAGCTCCTCCACCATTAAATTGACTAATGTGTGTTGAGAAAGTATATTAATAATAGCAATTTCTTTTGGGTAAACAACCTATTTTAGTGAGTCCATAAGCTAAATAAAACACCCCTCAAAAGTAGTCCTGACATAAAAAACAAGCCTCGAGAATGCTGCCGTAAACAATGAAAAGTTTTCATTCCAGAAATGTTTTTATTGGTATTAATTGAACTATTAGGCAAAAGTGTTTGTTAAGATTGTGCAATTATGATCAATTGCTGAGAGCAATGTCCACTGCTACTGAAAAGGAAAGAGGTGGGCAGGAGAGTCATATTTTGCTTTAGGCATGCTGTTTTCTTAGTGTAAGTTTGCTCCTTGAACATGCTTTAGTTAAAGCTCCCCTGCCACCATTTTTCAGCATGGGGACACTGATACACTTGACATGAAAGGCTGCTGGAGTGCTCCAGTAGACTTGATTAATGGAGACTGCTCTGACATGCTGTAATTACAGCGCATCAGAGCAGCCTTGATACATGTGTATAGGCACCCATTGTGTCCAGTTTTGGCTCTCCACTGCAGAAAGAAAGTGGACAAATTGGAGAGAGTCCAGTGGAGGGCAACAGAAATGGTCAGAGTGCTGGGGAACTTGATTGGTGAGGAGAGGCTGAAGAAACTGGGTTTACATAGTCTGCAGAAGAGAAGACAGAGAGGATTTAATAGCAGCCTTCAACTATCTGAAGGGTGGTTACAAAGAGAATGAAGCTAGATTGTTCTCAGTAGTGACTGATGACAGAGCAAGGAGCAAAGGTCTTAATTTTTAGTAAGGGGAGTTTAGGTTAGATATTAGGAAAAACTCTCTCACTAGGAGGGTTGTAAAGCACTGGAACAGGTTACCCAGAGAGGTAGTGAAGTCTCCATCCTTAGAGATTTTTAAGACACAGCTAGACAAAGCCATGGCTGGGATGATATAGTTGGATAGTTCTGCTTTGAGCAGAGGGTTGGACTAGATGACCTTCTGAGGTCCCTTCCATCCCTCATGCTGTATCATTCTTTGATTACAGGTCTTTGGAGCGGACATGCCAGAGCCATTGTCTACATTATTCCAGGATTGAGACTACAATACTAGCTGCAGAATGAGTGCTGTCACTGTATGTATGGCGAGAACACCCTTGCAATACCTGTCTAAGTGGCTGTTGCAGAAAGGTCAGGATTTGGCTCTGAACAATTAATCTCTGCAGTACTCACCATCAATAAATACATATTCCATTTCACTTGTCTGTTGAGAACTGATAACTGTTCCTGTTCACTAAGGAAAGAGATAAAAGGCGCTTCAGTCCTGATTTCCATAAGAGAAATGCACTTACCATAATACAGTCAATAAACTTTGTAATTTTTCTCATGAAAACAAGCATTGGTAGCTGTGCGAGTTCGATGCCGAATTATATAAGGACTGAATTAAGCACAGGCTCAGACCAGGATGTTCAATTTAAAACTTTTATTGTTTCACAAAGCTGTAAACTAAAGGAGGTCTGTTGGTTCACGAGGTTCCCAAATCAAGCCCTTGCTTTCTAACCCGGAGGCTAGGTGTGGCTGCCTGATTCAGTAGTCTCAGAACTGGTCAACAGCTCATTTAAAAGGAGTCCCTTATCTTTTTTTAGACAAAAGATACAAAACTGTCCCCATGTTGGCAGTGAGGCATCTAACATAACTTTACTATTACTTATATATGATAACACCTATACATATGCATTTTTAATTCTTACTTCTATTGGTTATTTAGTTAACTTATCAATATTATAATTTCAGGTGATACGCTTTGTATTATAATTTTTACGCTTCTTATGTTAATTCTTAATGACCTTTATATTTCTTATGCTAATTTTCTATAACTTAAATACATTATTCATCTATAGGTTTTGCTGGTTTTAGCAGGATTAAAATGTCAAGGCTGACATTATATGCGGCTGTTTTTCATCATTGCGGTTTAGCCATGCGGTTTCCTGTTTTAACAATATAAGCTGCTTGCCTGCTATTTTTATCATTGTCCAAGGGTCAGAAAGTCAGCATTTTCATCTAAGGGTCAGAAAATGATTACCAGAATGTCAATCGCTGACTCCTCAACCTCCTTGAAGCATTCTGGGAGTTTTAGTGCATTGTTCTTAATGCTAGGCCTTGCTTAGCATAAGCACTATCTCACAGTTGCTTCAGGAATTAGTGATGCTCACAACATTCCTCAGCCTGGGTACAGGATTAGATGGTAATGATTTAATTGATGGTTGCATGTGCAAATAAAATGTACGTACAATATTCTTTCGGTAATTATGTCTTTTCAGGGGGCCTCAGGCTCTTATAATTTAGGGCTCAGACAGTAATTACAAACCAGCTGCAATTACAAGCAAAACGCAAAGCACACCCATGCCGCTCATTTTAGAATTTAAAAAACAAAATCAAAACCCCCAAAAAACACAGTTGCAGCCCATGGTAGAGTAATTTAATTGCGAGTAATTAAGAAAGGTAATTTGACCCTGTAAAAAGATATATGCATTACTAGAAAAGTGTCAATCATGCAATTACAACTAAACGTCCAGTAGGGTTTCCAGGGGCAAAATAGCATTTCATTGAATCCTTTGAGTTTGAAAGTTCAGATTTTATTTGCAGGCTGTCCTACTTAAAAATCTTCTGTGGGAAATTTGTTTCAGCAAAGACTACAGGGGTGGGTCAGTAACTTGTGGACTCCAAAGGACCAGTGTGAAATCATTCTTGACAACACCTGCAATTGACAGAGTATTAGAAAGATCATTCCCACAAGGAATTTATAATAGGGGCTTGGGGCTGGCTCTGCAGGTTGGATTATACAGTCTAATGACATGAAGTACTATGTCCAGGTTTGGGCCTTGAACTTGAAGGATGTGGACAGTTTGGAAAGAGTCCAGCATAGAGCAACAAAAATGATTAGGGATCTGGGAAGCAAGCCTTATGAGGAAAGGCTGAAAGAACTAGAGTTATTTAGCTTGGAGAGGATTCATAGACCTTAGGGCCTGGAAGGGACCTTGCAAGATCATTGAATCCAGCCCCCCTGGCATAGGCAGAAAGTTTGTTGGGGTCAAATGACCCCCTCAAGATAAGCACCCAAATGCCATTTGAATGAGTCAGAGTGGGTGCTTGCACCACCTCTGGGGGGAGTGTGTTCCAGACCCTGAACACTTGGACCATAAATACATTTTTCCTTATGTTTGTGGCTGTTAGACCTTGTTATCCCTTGGAGAGTCCTGGTGAACAACTGTTCTCCCAGATCCTGGTGCCACCACCCTTATTTACTTTTAGGCTGCCACCAAGTCCCTCCTGAGACTTCTCTTCTCAAGGCTGAAGAGTCCCATGCCCCTCAGCCTCTCCTCATAAGGCTTGCTTTCAAGTGGGTTGCTCTCCTCTGGACTCTCTCAAGCTTATCCATGACCGTCCTGAAGTGAGGGACCCAAAAGTGAATGCGGTACCCCAGCTGTGGCCTCACTAAGGCCAAGTACAGAGGAAGGACGATGTCCCTGGTTTTGCTTGAGCTGCATTGGTAGATGCATGCCAGAAATGGAGGACCCCAAACCATGTGAGCAGGCAAGCAGCTTAGAGTTGTCCTGAGGGACCCTTCACCTGCGCCAGGGCCTGCGCGCCCCCCCCCCGACAGCTGCGCCCTCACTGGCGCTGGGGCCTGTGTGCCTCCCCAACAGCTGCGCCCTCACCGGCACCGGGGCTTGCACGCCCCCCCCATGACAGCTGCACCCTTACTGGCACCAGGGTCTGTGCCCCCAAAAATGAGCCCTCCTCCGTCCCCTAATAGCCTCACCCCAAACCTCCAGTTATAAACAGCAAACATAAAACTCAAGCCCCTAGGCTATAACATAAATCTTTGCTAGTTGGCAATAACATCATTCTTCCTGCCACACCAGGGTTGCTCTATCTTTCCCCAGTCTTGGGCCGTACCTGCAATCCAGCCTTTTCACCTAGTTCAGTCTGGCAGAGCTCCTTCCCCTCTGGCCGCCCATGGGGAACTGCCTCCCTGGACTCAGTCCTGGGGTTTAAATGGGATCCAGGCCCTAACCCTTCCAGTTAGCTGACCACTGACGGGTATGAGTCACTGGCTCCCTCTGGTTGCCCTAGCAACCAGCACCTGGGCTCCTTCCTCATTTCTCCCTGATACAGGGAGCATTGGATTTGCAGCTGAATAAAAGGCTATAACTTGTGGCCTAGCAAAACTGCTAACCACAAGGCAGAATGGTGTGTTAAAAGTAACATTGCAAGACACTTAGGCAACCATTTTCCTAACAACATAGTATTGTTGTAAGATACATAGCTCTTTGTGTAAGAAGAACAGAAGGCAGATCACCGGCTATCATCAGGAGATAAATCAGAAACAATACCTTGAAGATGGTGAAGAAATCAGCAAAATACCGCAAGTGACCAAAAGAAGCTGGGGTCAGGGTCCTAGGCATGTCCTCATAGCAAAAAGACATGTAAATAAGTGAAATGCATAGGCAATTCCATGCTAATAAAGTAAACAGTAAACAGAAGTGGAGCTTAAGATAGGAGGGAATATGGATATGAATATGAATATGGATGGAACAAAGGAGGGACAAAGGTGTAAATGTTAATGAGCATAAACCAAGCTGTATAAGTATAGAAAGAATTAATGTTTGTGGCAGCTCCCTGGTTTGTTGGTGCTAGTCTGAAGCTGTCCCCATTTTGAATAAAGCAGTTGAGCAATGTATGCAGGTGATGCGTGATGGCATCGATCCATTGTCTCCCTAGTCATTGGGCATTGCATGGAGGCGGGGTCTAACAGTCCTTGGTGATGACTCCTATTTTCCATACGGCATAGGATTTTCTCTTTGGGCCTCTCTCAGGCCATCCAGAAGTTCCCTACTGAGCCAACAGGGCACCTCAGCCCACTGACTGCACTTCCTTTGGAATGGGATGGGGTTTCCTTGTGCTTTGAGGATTATGTTCTTAAGGAACAACATTCCTCATGGGCTCCCCTTTCTAAGGGGACCTGGTCTCCAAGTGCCTGGTTGACCAGTCTACTGAGTTTTTGAAAGTCAGCCTTCCCAAGGGTTGAGGATTTCTGTTTTACTGATACACTTGCCTGTCCTGCACTGGACAGAGAAAGTGATCAGTTCATGGTTAATGTCACCAAGCTTTCCCTCAACCCTCAGATCACTCACCAGATCATCCCCTTTGGCTGGAACCAGATCCAACAGTGCCTCTCCCCTAGTCGGCCTGTAGACCTCTTGCGTTAGGTAGAGGTCATCAATGCACATGAGGAAGCTATGCGATTGTTCAGATTTGGCTGTGCGCTCTTCCCACAAGATGTCAGGGAGGTTGAAGTTCCCCATGATGACCAGACATTGGGAGCATGCAGCCTCAGCCAGTTCCCTATTGAATTCTCAATCCAGGTCTTCCTCTTGGTTGGGAGTCCCACCAGGTCTTCATTACCCCTACAAGATCATAATTATTGTTATTCAGGAATAGGGCCAGCTCCTCTTGCTTGCTCCCTAAACTCCTGGCATTTGTGTACAGACAGCTGAGCCTACCATGGGAAGCCCTGGGCTCCCCTGTGTGCTGGGACATGACCTTTCCTTAGGCTGTATTTGGCGTGATTTCCGTTGGGCTACCTGGTCTGTTACTTCTCTGGCTGTCATGACCTGGGCTAGAACTGTTAATTAATCACCCATCCCCCCTAGTTTAAAGCCCTGTCAAGTAAGTCAGCCACCCTGGCTGAGAAGAGCTTCTTCCCTTTCAGGGTGAGGTGGAGGCCATCTCTCCCCAACAAGCCACTGCCTCTCTCTCTAAAGTGCAGACCGTGGTCAAAGAAACCAATCCCTTTGCGATGGTATTGTCACCAGAGCCTTCTGTTGACCTGTCTGATACACCTCTCCCTCTGAGGCCTATGACCCATGACCAGGAGGATTGGGGAAAAATCTGTTTGTGCCCCCAGACTCTTGAGCCCAGCCCCCAGAGCCCTGTAGTCACTCATGACCTGGCCAGGATTGTTCCGAGCTGTGTCATGTGTGCCCACATGGATGAGTAGCATAGGGTGGCAGTATTTGATAAGTCTTCAAATATCTGCAGGATAATTCCTGAGAGAATGGAGATGCACTTTTCTCTGTGGCCATAGGGGACAGAACTAGGAGCAATGGCCTCAAGCTGCAGCAGGGAAAATTTAGGTTGGAGATTAGGAGGAACTTTCTAGATATGAAGGTGGTCAAGCACAGGAACAAGCTATCTAGAGAAATTGTGGAATCTATTTTGTGATGGTGAGCTAATCACTTACCTCTACTTTTTAGAGTTGGTCACTAATTGTGTCTTCCTCATCTTCTGAGTGTCTGATATGAGACTTTGGGATATGATTTGCAGAAATGTTTTGTGCTCCTATATGCAACTTAAGTTCTCTCTGTTCTGAACATATCAATGCTATAAAATACTAAGTACTTCTGAAAAATCAGATCCTTGGTATGTGAAACTGGGTTCCAAAATTAGTGGGTATTTTTTATTTTAATTTCTCTGTGACAGAGTTCCCCATCTCTAACACTGAGTTAACTGATGCAGCATACCTACATCTTTTCCTAGATGTATTGTGAAAATAAAGTACTCCGATATTATAGTGTTGAATGCATGAGGAAATTAATAATTCCATGTCCAGAACGAAGTATGAAAGGTAAACAAGGCATGGGCTATACATAGAACAAAGAGAAGAAACAAACTATTAACTATAATCTGTTCAGTGTTGTCCCTCCTAGAAAGTGACAGGGCTAGGAGCCTGATGGAAAATAAAAGTATGTGATAATGTAATGTAAAAATAAGGTATTTTTTTCACAACACCACTTGTCTACATGAGATGCCTTACTGCACAGCAGCCTAATCTACTGTGCAGTAAAGCACCACTGTCTACATGTACTCAGTGTTTACTGCACAGTAAATTAATCTACTGTATGGTTGGCTGTTACTTGTAAATGCAGGTAATAGATTAACCATGCAGTAGCACACATGTACAAGTTCGCCCCCATCTCCACCCCCCACCCCCGGCAGCTGCATCCCAGACCTGTGCTGCCCTCTGTTGATCAGAGAGCAGGCCTGGAATATTGTTGTCTCCCTCAGCAGCTTTTCCCTGCACCCCAGCCCTGCAGCTGCTAGGGGCGGGGACAGTTTCCCAGCCCTGTTCCTTGGGACAGTGCTGATAGGGCCAGATGGCTGGGAAACAGCTGCTGGTAGATGGGACAGTTGGGACTGGGAGGCAGCTGACCCTGAGGAGAGACAGCTCTCTCCACCCCCTGGAGCCTGGGCCTGACCCCAGTGGCCCCTGCCAGCCCTGGGGCTAGCACTCAGGGGAACCTGTAGCTCCCCTGCTACTGTAGGGAGAAGGGCAGAGCAAGGAAGCTCTGCACTGAACTGCTCTTGTGAGAAGCAAATTTGCTCCCAATGGGAACTGCTCTTGTGAGAAGCAATGTAGATACTCCCAAGAAAAGCTCAGTGTGCAGTATTTAACATATAGCTGGACCACTCACTGAGCTAACTGCTTTCCTACATTGTTTGCTTTTTATGTATCACATTTTCTTTATGTTGGTTTATTCTGTGGTATGTGAAAGTATTTTACTGTGCAGTAAGTTTTACAGTGCATTAATGGCCCGTGTAGATACACCCAGGGTTCCCAAGAGACCTGGATTAAGATTCCACTGGCAACCTTAATGCTAGCATTTCCCTACTTTTGAGCCTCAACCTTCTTATCACAGTTTTACCATCTGTAATAGGTTTGGAAGTGCTTTGAGAAGAATGGTGTGGAAATGATGTGTCAGCAGTAATTAGCATGGATGGTTAGACCACATGAAAACAAGCACAGCAAAATCTACCTCCTCGGGTTCACCTTGCTCTGGAGCTCACCTTCCTTTTGCATCTACAGCATCCCTTTATATTGTCCTTCCCTTGATTACACCCAGAAGGGAATATGAAGCTTGTGTACCACAGATCAGATAGGATTCCTGGCAAAATTTTAAAAATTTGCATTTTAAATTTATTCAAAACATACAGCTGAACCACTCACTGAGCTGTTTTCCACCTTGTTTGTTTTTTACGCATCACATTTTCTGTGTGTTGGTTTATTCTGTGGTACGTGAACTAATTGGGATCAATCAAACAAGTGAAACACTTCACTTGCATGGGTAGGTGCAAGGCTTTTTCCATTCAGTTGTAGACTGACTAGCTCCTCTTTACTCTGTTTCTCTGAATATCGTGGTCTGCGCAACTCTTGGAATGAAAACATCTAGATGTATTTTCTGGATAGAGAAATATGAGCCTTTGTATAAAGCAAAGGATTGGGAGTCCAGCCTGTTCCTCCATTCCTGTGGTGAGCCCAGGAATGGAGTAGTGGTGTCAAAGGTGACTGTATTCCTTTACATTCTCCCTATTCTACCTGCACAGATTTATGCTCTGCTTCCCATGGAGCAGTACAGTCCCTGGAAAGCAAAGAATAATCCCAATATTGGCAGCTAGAAGAAGAGATGTCCAGTTTTTACTTTTTTGTCCTTGACCTACACTAAGCAGTAGGGCATTCCTCAGTGGCTGTTTCTGGCACCTTTTTAAGGCCACAGTGTGTAATTAGCACATCATAAACTGACCTTAGTCTAACCAAGATTCTGGTTGCCAGAAAGTATTCCTAACCATATATAGCTTGTGTAATTTTAGTGCATAAATTAGTCCTAGATTTGTGAAACCTTGCTTTCTATTTGGCATCCATAATTATTTGCATAAACAGTTTGTGCTACTAACTGTATAATAGAGCCCACAAGGGAGTATACTTTTGCCAGGTAAGAGAAAAGGCATCTAATCTCTTAGTGATTCAGTTGCCTTTCCTGCAGAAAGGATAATTCACAGAGTATATTGCAAACCTAAATTCCTTAAGCGCACAGAGTTCTGTCACATCCTTGATAGACCGTCCTAGAGAAATTCAACAAATTATATGAAGTGTCACATGTGCTGTCTTTTTGTCTATTCATGTATATCGTACCTGTGCACTTTTTTAAAATTAATATGTAGTTCTAGACTGTACATGATGAGGTATTTTTTCTATGTACAGCTTATAGGCATTTACTTTGTGTTGTATATATGTCTACAGTGTCTATGCATGTTTCAAGCAGTCATTTTTAGCAGAACAAAAAGGAAGTTAAATGAAGGATGATAGCAGCACAGATTAGCCATTTCTTTGCCTCTGTGAATAACTAATCATTTTAGATAAGCATCTCTGTTAAATGCATGGCCTCTTGCATTATTCACACACTGAAAATTTGACTGACTTATTTTATCCCTTGAAAAGTGCTTTTGATGCAAGTATCCTTAACAAATAATGGCATTGAGATTTCAGGTTGCTTGTTTTGGTTTATGTTGTTATGCTCATTGAAAGAAGCCTTAAAGAGTGAAGGATGTGGCAGATAGAAAATATAGAACAAAACAATCAAAAGCCATTTTTAAGGCGGTAGATGCATTAAGGGCAGTCTCATTAAAGGTTAGTATTTTTTTTTACTCTAAATACTATTTTTAATTACTCTCTTGTATTTCTCTATTAAATTAAATGTTGCCATTTATTTTAAATAAACGGGAATTATGTAAGTCTACTTAAATAATCTCCTATCATAAATATCACCCCCCTCTTAATTCACTCAGAAACACATATTTGGAGATTTCAGATGAAAACATAATCCTGAGCATTGTGTTTGATTAATATCAGGACATTTCTGTAGTTTAGAAAGAAACATTTGATTAACTTATAATATTCCTTTAACTTCCGTGTGTGTTGAAAAATGAATAGCAACTTCAAAACAGGTGGAAGTATCCAATAATTGATTTGCTTGCAACCTGTATTTTTCTCAATTTAAAAAAAAAAAGGATCAGCTTTGAATGCTACTACTATTTTAATTCAAGTCCCAAAACCTATCCTACCATGTTTTTTCACTTGCTAAATCCTTCTTCCATTCTACAGAGGCAGTTGCCTCACTAGTGCTGTCACCATAGGGGAAAGATGCATCTTATTATCGGAAATGCTATCCCAACAAGTGTGATAATAGAACAGTTGTGAGTAATGGCTGGAAGAGCTCATTACCAACTTTGCACATTTGTTCAATTTATGCAGTCCTTTTTCAGGCAAAGCTTCTGGCAGAGCATGGGGCTTGATGGTCCTATGCTAGCTTCATGGGAATTTTTGCTTGAGTCATAATTAGAGTCACTAAAGCAGGGGGAAAACATCATTGATGGGGAAAGAAACAGGAAATAGAAGGTGGGGAATGGAAAGGCAAAAAAAAAAGTAGAGAATGGAACTTCAAGTGAAAAAAGGGGAAAACAGAAAGAGAAATAAAAAGATCTTCAATATCACTGAACCTGATCCCTCCTTAGCCCACCCAGGAACTCTCCCAAAGAATCCTTAGAGGTGTTTGAAAGATGTTAACTTAAACTGTATTAACTATTTATGGTAGTCATTACCATAGGCTGATCTAGGATTTTGAAAAGGTGAAGAGCTGTAGATGTGGTACATGGTCACATATAATACAATGCATACTTTTATCAGGTTAAGAAGAAACTAGAAATGCTATTAACAAGCCAGTGGCTCAGGGCTGTATCATTCAGTTTAAGATGGGAGCAAAAGCAAATATGAATTTGCTATATTATATATATATTTTATAAAAAATAGCAGCACCAAGCAAAAAATAATCAAAATATGTTGTTTCATTAGTCCCATAGTCACTAGAATTAAATGGGCATTTGATTTTTAAGATTCATAAAACAAAATTTATCCTTCTCGAGCATCTTGACAATACATCCAGCTCTTCACTGAACGTTCTTTCCAAGCCTCCGTTAATGTTTTTAGCTAGAGTTAAAAACAGCATGCAGGGCTGTGAAATGGGAACTACATTACCAGGAACAGTTAACAGACAAAAGAAGTGCAGCAGAAGCAATAGCTTAATTAATGGAGCACTAAGATCAATGAAAAAAAGAGGGTCGTTAACACCTGTGGAATGAAGACCTTAGATGGAATCATGCAGAGTATAATGAGCCATGAAGTCAGTTAACTCCATCATGGCTACCTGAAGAGAAATGTTGCTGCCACTACCAGGCACTTGGTTTTAAACCTTGGGTAGACCAGGAATCGATGTGGGGTGCAACTGCACTACTACCCCCTCCCCCTAATCTGTACCTGGGCATTACTATTATGATGGTAAAGCACATCATACGCTCTTGGGCAAGTACACACATGCTCTTGGGCAAGGAAGATACAATTTAGCATAAACTGGTATTATCCCAAATTGAAGATGTTTCATTTTAATGTTCAAAATTAAGCAGATATTTTAGAAAAGAAATTGTGTCTGTGTGTGGAGAAGGGAAAAATGTGGCCTTCTTACTAAGTCAGGCAGAAAGATTAGGTACAGCCTTTCCTCTCCCATCCACTGAGTCCATGTGATTGAACTTTGAGCTGACAGGCAGAGGTGCAGCTTTAGGCTGCAAGAGGACTTTTGTATTTTCCCATTTCAGCTGATATTAATGTAGTGTGCCACACTAGCTGGTGCCCAGGCTAGCAGCGCTTTTCATAGCATCCATCTGGATTCTTTTGGTTGTACATTTTGACTCTGTGATTTTTCTTTCCTTGGTAACTTTCTAAGGCAATCTGCTTTTCTTCAAAATGCATTTAAAAGGGTTTGATGCTGTTAACTAGGGTCAATTATGTCTGGGCAACTTAGGGAAAGAAAATCACTTTTTGTTCAAAAGTGGAAGAATCAGGACTATCGATAAGGAAGGCTAAGAGAGAACTTCCTTCCCTCTAAATTATGCTGACATGGGGGAAGAGCTGAAAGTCATCAGTAGTCATTGCATTTTCAAAAGGAGGAGACCAGTGTTTGGTTTCAAGTTCTACCTTAGAAGCTGGAGACTGGCTGTATGTGCCCCTGGCTCTCTGACCTTTGGCTTCAGCCAGTTGCCTACTTTCACCTTGCCATGCTTACCTTATCAAGGGTTATTGCTTTCTTTAATACAAATAAAGCAAGCAGAAACCTATTGAAAAAGATATGATTAAGACAGTTTGCTTCTGTAGCCTCTGCTGGCTCTTGGGATGCAAAGAGACAAGTGCCAGCTTCATGCAGCCCAACAGGAATAGAATAAAACCAAAATCTGCGGTGTACCATGATAGCTGTAGTAAAGTGCAGTGGTGCCATTATGTAATGGTATGGTGCTGTAGGAAGCTACAGCTCATTCAAGTGTACTTACATGACTTCCAGAAGGCTTCTTTCAGGAATCAGCAGGTGCTTCTGGCTTTTTTGACCCAGGAACAAGATAAAATCCAGATCACTTGAGAGCTTTTCCTCTCTGGGGGACTACTTTGTAACAAGAAGTTGCCCAGTGTCTATTTCTATAGAATAGTACATAAGGAAATAGGGAATCAGACTTGTATTTGGATTGCTCTTCTTCACCTTTCTGTTTGGTTATTTAGTAGGATTTCCTTAGCAGATGATTTTGTTAAAAAAACATCCTGTCGAACAGGTATGATTGCACACATCTGCTAAGATCATCAGGCATATGGAATTCCTATAGGTCACTGATTCTCTCTTCACTGGAAATGAGGGCTTCATTTATACATATTATTTTAGAGTTGAAATGTACACCAGTGTACCCTTTATCCCAGCAGTTAGAGCTCAACTGATGTGAATTCTTGTGTGGAAGTGAACTTCCCTAATCCTTCCATGAGCAGAGAGGTGATTAGCTATGTTAATCTGAAGTAAGGCAGAAAGTAGGACATGGCGATACCTTAGAGATTAGTTGGTTCAAAGAAGCATGAGCTTCCTTAGGCAACAACCTTTTGCATCAGATTTTATGAATGGACTACAGAAGGTTGTCCAACCTGAGGCCTGTGGGCTGCATGCAGTCCTAGGGGAGTTAATCTGCAACCCAGGGCTCCTAGTCTAGGTGCCACTCTCCTGTTGTTGTCACCAGGGTTCCTGGGATCCCTCTCCCTCTCCCTCTCCCTCCTCCATCTTCTTTTCCCTGCCCTTGCCCTGGGGGTGGAGCAGCCCACAGGGCTGGGGACTGCATGACTGGGTGTCTTAGGGAGACCCAGGGATCGGAGCAGTCTGGGGTACTGACATGGTGCAGGAATGGGGGAAGTTCATGTGGTATGGCATGATGGCACTGGTACAGTGCAGTGGGGTGGCACAACTGAGGTGCAGCACAGCCTTTGGGCTGTGTAGTATGCACCCCTGTAGTGTGTGGCTTGGGTCACTCAAGTTGAACACCCATGGACTACACAATGGAAGGGTTTAAAATAGAAAGGAAAGGGATAGAGGGAGAGGACACTGTTGAGAGAAGCAAACAAGTGCATAGATTAGAAAACTAGGAATAAATATCTTGAGGGATATTGGAGTTAACAGCTGCAGGTAACAACTAGTCTAGCTAATGGAATAAGAATCCATAGTCTTTGCTGAGACCATGTGTAACACAATTCAGTATCTAGACCTAGGGAGAGAAATTACACAGAAACCAGTATAAATGATTGGAAACTGGTTCAAATCTGTAACAGAACTGAAGTTCAGTGCACATAAACCGCTCCCAAAATGGCCCAAACCAGTTTAAGATAAATCTGGATGGATGTTGTATCAGGCATAACTGATTTAGGTGAAATCAGTTTCTTGAACTTTTGTCCCAGACCATCTCCAGATTCAAGTCAATTCACAGTCTCCCAGTATCCCAGGATACTTTGCACTTCATCTGCAAACTGACCCCTCCCCACCTTAGGGCATGGGTGGGCTAACCCTGGCCCAGACTGTCTGCTCCAGTCAAGCAGGGAGGCATGCTCTAGAACCCCCCTGCTTCTGGTCTGGGCCGCTGCAGGCATGTGGCTGCATTTCTGGAATCAAAGGGGAATGAATGTTTGTTCACTTGTTTATCGGTTCAGTCGATTCAGTTTAGATTAACCTGAAAAGACTGAATTGATTCAGCCTTGGGCTTTTTGACTATCTGTTCTTAGCCTGGATGTCTTGTTCTGCAATTTTACTTTCAAGTTGGTTTTTAAAGTTTTATTGTTTAAGGTGAGGTCAGTGTTGGAATGTGCAGGGAGGTTAGTGTCCTGTCATTTTAAAGTGTTCTGCGATGGGCTTTTGTCTGTTTTTGCAGATAAAAAACATTCCTTATACTTCATCATTACAAAACATTGTATCTGTGCTGGGATAATAAGACCTTTCCCCCCCTTTTCCTCCAGAAGAGTATATGTTCCTGGCTGAGTTTGATGAGAGAATGACTGATGAGTTCTGAATTCTTATTCTTTAGTTTAAACATTCACCATTTTAGAATATCAATTTATATATAGTAGTTGATTTCTTTCATAAAAGAGGATCTTTTTCCAAAAGAAAAAAAATTGTTTAAAAGGCATGTTTGAAATATTTGTATATTTTAAGTGAGGGTTTTTAAAATGACATTTCCCATTTGGACATCCAGAACTGAGCTCCAGTAATGTCATAGCTGAGAGATGCTTTTGTTAGTAATTCATTTTAGGTTACTTCATTTTAGGCTCTGTCATTCATATTGTGGTAGATGCAAAATAGTAAAGCCTTATAGATGTTTACTGCAGTTTTTTTTTTTTAGGCATGGTTTCTTATGCAAAGATTATTTTTGATCACGTGTTTTGGATATTTTTGTTCTCTGGTGGGAAAATACAGATAACTAGCTGTTGATTTTTAAAGTGTGGAGGAAGCACACATCTTAGAAGATTGTAGCAGGGCACTAGGGTGCCTGCTACTGGCATTGGTAATAGGACTTGGCTGCCAATCAGCAGGGCAGCACAGCTGAAGATTGCTTAGGCAACTGAGTGGGTCAGCTGACCGAAAGGGGGGCAGGGCCTGGCCTTTATAAACAGCCAGGCCGAGGCTGGAGTCAGTTCCCCTCTGACAGGCTGAGAGGCAGGAGTTCTGCTGCGGAGCAGAGCAAGGCAGAGCTGCCTGAGCACCCGCATGCTGATGAGATGGAGAGGCCTCTGACAGGGAGGCTCGATGGAGAGCCAGGGTGGCATGGGATGTTATAGCCGGTAGGCTGATTTTTGGGTTACCGCCGATTGGCATGGTTTTGAGTTTGGTTTTGATGGTGATTGTGTACTACTGGAGAACCGGGTGAGGCTGTAGGGGAAGGAGGAGGCCTCAGGGGGGCACCCCAGAAGAACGGGGGTGGTTCCTGGCGGCACAGAGGGCGCTGCATTTTGGGGTGTGCCCAGGGAGGGCACAGCGATTGGTGCTAGAGTTGGCACTGTGGATGAGGCATGGCGTTTTGGGGTGTCCTGACCCCGTCCCCAGTGGGGTGATCTGGGGAGGAATTAGGGGTGTCCCGACCCCAGCCCAGTGGATGCACTATTGGGAGTAAAGCCCAGTGGGGTATATGACCCAGAAGAAGGGTCAGTGGGCCAGGCACAGCTACGGGCCACCTGAGCCCCAAGTGCAGGAAGTGTGTGAGCGAGGCCCAGAGTGGGCGAGAGGGCGAAAAGGCACGGGAGGCACAAGAAGCATGGACATGGGCCCCAAAGGGGGCGAGAAGCGCGAGGCATAGGCCCCAGTGAGGGAAGGGCGAGCACGAGAAGCGCGAGGCATAGGCCCCAGTGAGGGGAGGGCGAGCACGAGAAGCGC
>NW_017728947.1:19015644-19067207 GCF_001723895.1 Crocodylus porosus
GGCGAGCACGAGAAGCGCAAGGCATAGGCCCCAGTGAGGGGAGGGCGAGCACGAGAAGCGCGAGGCATAGGCCCCAGTGAGGGGAGGGCGAGCACAAGAAGCGCGAGGCATAGGCCCCAGTGAGGGGAGGGCGAGCGCGAGAAGCGCGAGGCATAGGCCATAGAGTGGCCGTGAATATGGGAATAGGGAGCCCAGGTAGGGCAGACTAAGTTCAAAGGCCCCAGAAGGGCTGGCGCACGGTTAGAAGCCTGGAGAAGGGCGGGAGCGCAATTAGAAGCCCAGAGAGGGGGCAGGCGCGCGAATAGAAGCCTGGAGGGGGGCACGTATATCGGGGAGGCCCCGGAGAGGGGGCGCATATCAGAGAGGCCCCGGAGAGGGTGCGTATACCGGAGAGGCCCTGGAAAAGGCAAGCAAAAGATTAGAGCATCCAGTGAGGACGAGGATACAGGAGAGGCCCCAGACGAGGGCAAGTTGATTGGGAAGCCCCTGAAAGGGGCGAGGGCAAGTCTAAAGAGCCCGGAGGGGGCAGGGCGCGCAGGTAAAGGCCCGGAGGGGGCAGGGTGCATGGGTAAAGGCCCAGAGAGGGCGCGCATATCAGAGAGGCCCCGGAAAGGGAGCGTATACGGGGGAGGATACATACCTAGAGACACAAGAACGTCTGGAACACCGGCGAGGCTTGGGTGCGGTATTGGGGGCAGAAGGAGCCATGCGATGCCCTGGGGGGGGTGCACCAAGAGATATCCGTGTAGGGCAAGAGCACCAGGTCCGAGAAGCCCAGGAAAGGCAGCCTCCCATTAATATTATATAAACAGAAAAGACGTGGTGGGCAAGATGAGGGTGCTGGAAGGCTAACTTGGCACGGTAGGGGCGCAGGAGAGATCACGGCCACTCCTGTGGCCCCGCCCTGTGACAAAGATCATCTATTATTTTAGTTGCTCCTATTAGCTCTTAGTGTCTAAAAGGACAATATGGCTTAACTTGTAGCTTAAAGAACATTTACAAGGTTTTCCACTATTTAAAACCTGACTCCTATTTGTACTGGGGCATAAACTCATTGAATATTGTTTGCAGGTTATTTCATTTTTCCAGGTTTCATCAGATTGGGTTCAAATCCATGACCTTCTCAATGATTCCATGAGCCAAACTGGGGCATGGAGTTAATTAAATTGGAAATGGCAAACAGTTCTAAATATAGCCACTAGCTTATTAGGCACTATGTTAGCATGGCAGAACAGTATAACGACACAGATCAGAATGATTACACTTGTTACTGGAAATATCCTTTTTGTTCCTGTTCTACTGAGGGACAGTTTCAGATCTCAGTCATGAATGCGGGAACTTCTCATTTCCAGGAGCAGAGCCAGAATATGAGAGAGGAGGATTTAGTCCTAATCATCTGCCGATTTTGTTGCAAGGCCTGGAGTGTGTTTGTTTGTTCCATTTAGAATTTGTACTGCAAATCTTATTATAAATAATCTGCATATTATATGCATTGTACACAGCAGGTAGAATCTACCATGGCAAATTCTCCAGTTTAGACACCATGCTTTTAGCCATGAAGAAGCTAGTTTGTGGTACAGAACAGTATGTAACACAGTTTCCCCAAAAGAGACATTTCAGAGCCTCCCCATATCTCTCTTTTAGATATATATTCTGAACCATCTTTTTGTTGCTTTTTTTAAACTGATTATTGGAGTGGCATAATTACTGGCATTGCAGTACAATTGTTTGACTTGTGGGCGGTAAATGTAATAAATTTAAACTGTTTTTATTCCTATATATTCCTCTGTATTGGTTACTCACCAAACTTTATGTTGATTTTGTGTTTGCCACATTAAGGGAAGCTTTTTATGAATATGGGCCAAGCCACCTTTCTGAGTTACTTTTCTGGTTTCTTATTGTAATGGCCTTTGATTCAGGTTCCTTGTAAATTTTTTTTTTTTTTTTTGTTACATCTTCACTCCTATTGTATCACTGAAGACACTTTTTAGAACGATTATTTATTTATTACTATATCTTCATGTTGTCTAAATGCAGAGAGCCACATCCATCCCCAGTATAGCTCTCTTGAAGGTAATGCTTGGATCAAAGTGTGTCCTTTTTAACTGACTCTGACTAAATGTTAACTGAAGGATCTCTTGACTTCTCATGTTTGATGTTACTTACTATGGGACGTTTTATTTGTGGTACAGTAAGCTGTTTCAGATGCTGATGACATTCAAGATTAGTTGTGAACAAAAAGCAGAAAACAAAGTTAACCACGGCCATACAGTTTTCATAGTTTTAAATCTCTACTGTGAGTACAGAGGCTCAAATTGTGTTTTGAAAGAAGGTAGTGCTTTTAAAGAGAAGTAATAACTAGCAAAACATTATAGGCATTATCAGTTTTCAGTGCTGTTTCTTTATAGCACTCAAAATAACAATGGGACAAACTATTCCACCCTGTACACCCCTTTAGGGCTCTAAAAAGAATTACATTCTCTCTTGGTGTCCTTTTCCTTTCCTACCTTGTTTCTTCTCTTTCTATCCCTCTCTGCCTTTTGTTCATAAGGGCTTGACTTAGCTAGCCAAAACTGTCTCTGTTCCAACACTGCTGTTCGTCTGTGACTGAAAAGGCAGCTAGAAGTATTGTATGAAACAGCTCAACTTTCTAAAGTCTCGGTGTACCTGAAAAGACCTTTTCATGATCCTGTGTTTCTGCAGAATTAAATCTGCAAGTCAGAGTTAATATAGGCAAAAGATGTGTTTTTTCTCTTTGTTGTTCCTTTCTTGCTGTCCTTTTGTGTACATCTGGGTTTATTTTGGAGAAAGCAAAGTTCTGACTTTATCAGAACCAGCTCCAGCTCATCTCAGTGAGCTTTTTTTCCTTTTCTCCAAGAAGGGCATCTTTTATACTGTGTACAAAATGTCAAACCAGGAGTTTGGTTGTAGGAAAATGATGTAAGCAACACCGTTAAACTAGAAGCTGTTCTTAATTCAAAATCCTTAGCTGCTTTTCTTTCTTTTTCTGTATCTTTAAAAATCTTTCAAATCATTCATTAATACTGATTGTTGCCAGGGGTTTAAGCACAGTGAGGTTTTTCATACTCAAAACCCCACCCACATTTAGTTGTTGAATGTCATACAACAGGGTCAGGGTCATGTTAACTCCTTTGACACTCTGAGCTCATTTATTCCATCAAAATTAGCACAACACCTATCAAGAAACATCAAGTTAAAACATATCTAGAGCATTAGTTGTGAGTTCTTTAAACATTTACTTAAACTTTAATATATTAAAATACAAAATAGGAATAAATTACAATTCACAATTTCTTACATCATTTTATTAAGAACAAATTATTTGTATAGACTAGATCTATATAAATAAATCACAGTACATTTTACTGGTGTTTAGAAGAATGTTATACTTTTTTTTATAAAATTAAGAAATTTAAATTTATTTATTTTATCCCTCAACCATTACTGCAAAAGAATCATGCATTATCTCTACTGAACAAAGATAAAGTCCACCTAATGGAGAGAGTCCGGATAAAGATGTGACTCTACTCTCCAAAATTAGACATGAAACACAGATATACCAGGACTACTCATTGAACAAGAAAGAGTAAAGTATAATACAATGTTCATGTGTAGTAAAATCAAAGTTATATCAAAACAACACAGTTCTCTTTACACACCTTTGCAATGAGTGGTAAAAAAAGAAAAGAATGACAACTGTCCAGCATGCAGCTGAAAACAAACATTCCAGTTTTAGGGATGCCTAAGTTTGGCCAAAGGATAAGAGGAACTAAAAAAAAACCCAGACAAAATGGAAAACAAACAACCTGGATGCTTCCAGTCCCTCTGTGTTCTTCTCCTCCACGCCACGGCTGTTACACTTAGTAGCTGGGATGGGTATTCCTGAAGTTATCCTTCCTGAGTGAGGTCCATCACTGCCATCTGGATTTGTACATTTCTCGTGCCTTCAAGGAGAGGGAGGTCCTTTCAGAGAATTGCAGGACCCTGGAGTGCTTCCAACTGTAGTTCCTTGCCCAACCCACTGTATTAGAAATTACCTTTTAATTCAGTTCTTGTAGCTATTCAGCACTGAATGCACAGTTCTACTTAAAGTATAATTCACATTTGCACAGCTTGGTTCACATGCTTTAAGGCTTGTCACTTCAGAACAGAATTATGGTGCAAGCAAGAACCTTCATTTATTACAGCAGGAATCAAGGTGAAGCAGACTCTCTCTAAGCATCTGTTACAAATGCTGCTCTGCTGCTGTTTTTTTCCAGCACAAGTGCTTTTTATCAAATTGTACTGTTTTACAGATTGCTTTTGCTATATATATATATATATATATATATATATATATAAAATAAATAACAATGCCACTGTTTTCCCATTTGATTCTGAGGTGTAGTCATTTTACAATGCATTGTGCTAAACAGAAGGAAAGAACATTTAATTGAGGACATTTCAGGTTGTCTCTGCCGAATTTAAGGTTTTAAAAATAATTCCACCCTAGTTGAAACATATGTATACACAATACCTGAAATTACACTCTTCTATTTCTAAGTAGGTCAAACAAAATATATTTTTAAAAGATTCCCCTCTTCTGTCAGCTGATTTTTTTTTAAGCTCAAGAGTTTCCTATAGTTTTTGCTTTTTATGGCAAAATGATTCCATTAATATTTTAATACTGTCAAGTGACATAAGTGTGAAATACATCTATAATGCCTCTTGATTTGTGTGACTTCAGTAATAGGTAATATTGAATTTTAAAATGTCTTTTAAATTCCCTTGAAGATACCTGCTTTTTTATCCATGTTACCCGCAAAACAAAAAGGCTGAAAATTAACCCTCATTTCCTGTGCCCTAGGTCTTTGATACTGTGTATTTAGCTCACATTTGACCTGTTATCTTTTATTGTCTCCAACCTCCACTAAAACTAATCAAACTCCTTCTAACTTTTTAAGTGAGACTGAGTTCAGATCAGTGTATAGCAGGCTGTCATTACCTCTTTTCATGATCGCTGCTTAGATCAGCTGTCAAAGAATGCTGAGATGCATATGGACTGGTAAGACAAGGTTCTTTGGGTGAATCTGATCTGTTTTATTAGACCAACCTAAATAGTTGGAAGACAATTTTTTAGCAAGCTTTAAAAATTGTTTTCCAACTATTTAAATTGGTCTAATGAAAGATATCAGATTCACCCAAAGAACCTTGTCTGCCTATGTCCTTAGACCAACACGGCTACAACCTACACCCCTATGGACTGGTAACGTATTTATCATGAGCTTGAGATGTGTGTCTTCTGGTTTTCCCCTGGAAGCACCAGAGGGCCCTGGATATGAAGGTTTATGTGCATCTGTCTGTTCAAAGTCCAAATTTAAGTTTTATTTACAAAAAAAAGTTTTTTACAAAACCAAATAATAACCAGAAGTTTTTTTAAAAAAAGTATTTTAACATTGTCCTGCAGCAGTGATGTGCTATCAATATTTTATCAATGGATTTCCAGAATTTTCTACCTAGCCCGCAACAGCCTCAGTCTGAGAGGAACTCACATACTTATTTGTCTTCCACTTTAAACAATTGTGCTTTATAGTAGGAAAACAAAGCAGTGGGTACTATCTTGGTCCCACTGAACTTGATGGCAAAACCTGAATTAGCTTTTGCCCATTGGCTCTTAGTAAATGCACTTATATTAAATGTATACAGGAGATATTTTGCTTTGTTCCAGAAAACAATATTGACTAAATAGGTAGCACAGTACAGGGTTCAGCATAACCTCAAGCAGTGGTAATGTGAAAAAACTGTGGAAATATATCTATAGATGGTTTCCTCTGCTGACAAAATGTTTTGGATATAACTGCACCTGCTGTTTGGGAAGTCAGACTCAGAAAGGGAAGCGGGGCTGCAGTAGGGTCAAAGGTAGCCCATCCCAAGTCACCTGTTAGTTTTATAGTAGAATATAACAGTGGTTGCTCCCCATTCCTGCCACTGTAATGCTACCCTGTGACATTGGAAGACCACTGTATCATTGGGCTAGTGCAGAATGTAAAATTGCCTAGCCTAGTGAATCTAACTGTCTGAGCTCAGTGAAGTACAAAGGTAGACAGAACATATATACCTGGAAATAAAGTTAACCATGTCCTGAAGAGCTAGGTGGTTGTGCTAACCTATCTCGGGCATTTAAAAAATATATACAGTGCTCCCATCCCCAGACCTCACAATTCAAATACCAAGTGGGAGATTATTAAGAAAATCATATATGTTGGGTTCTTTTTCTTCACCTTCTAAGTCCTGAGCTTTTACGGTACACTGGGGCCATATATTGTCTTTAAACTTACGTTTCTTCTTAATAAAGCTGAGACTCTTATTCAGTCTGTTGATACCAGCAACCAGGGCCTTAAGTAAACGCCAACCATTGTGAGACTGGCAGTAAAATTGCAAAATTAGGCAGCATTGAATATATGACATTTATGTTGACACTGCCCCTATAAAATGCTGGAGGTGTTCTGTGCAGAAGAAGTTCTGTGAAGACTCCTACGTCTATCGAAAGAGGGACAACCTGCATCACAAGCATCCCTTTCTACTGCTGTAACTAATCCTAGCATTGCACTGGGAATAGTAGTTAAACTAGAAAATTATGCAGGCATCTACTTTGCATTCCAAGATGGGACACACAAACTGATTGTCCAGGGACTTAAAGGAGTTCTCCTTAACAGGCAAATCCTGTACTCCTAACTCAGGTGAGACTTCTCCTACTGATCTTTATTAAATACTTGAAATTAAACTGACCTGGAAGGATTTGAGGCAGGAAGTTGCATTAACAATTGAACCTTTAGTGAAAGTTTATTTTAGTCCAGTGGTTCTTGTTCTATGTTGTATGTGTCCTGGCCTGGATCTGGCAGGTAATGTGACCACTTTTTAAATGTCTGGTATTAGTCAGCAGTTGCCACGTAGTTTCATCTAATTAAGATTCCCCGCCCCCTCAGTTATTTTTTGTGCATATTGGAGAGAGTTTTTTATACACAGTATGTCTTGGAAAATTATTTTTCATACTATACAACACTGTGTCGGTGTATTACGGGGAGAGAACATTTATACAGCATAACCACCTGTGGTGTGCTTGTCTCTTTTTAGTGTTATGTATTTAATTGAGAAACAGCTGTTGGAAATTCATCTGCAAAGAGTAATGAGGATTTACAATTTACATAATACTCAAACCACTCCATTTTAACACAACTTTCTGAAAGATTATATTGTCACCTAAGATTGACAACTGCATTTTATTCTCACCTAATCAAGAGTAGCTTATTTTAATTTTCTTAGGCGTTAAGGACCTTTAGGCAGGAACCATGTTAGCCCTGAAGAGACAAGAAGAGACACCAGTCCTAACTGGGGCTTGTAGCCATGACAGTACCATAAATGTTGGATGATCTAATTCTTAAATAAATTGATTTGTAAGTATATCCATTACAATATTCTCTCTTTCTCTAGAAACCTATTGACTGTAAGAATCAGCTTGGTTGCTACACTTTGCTAGAAATGCCCCATGCTTGGTGATTTCCAGAGTCATGATATTAATTGTTACAACCAAGCTACCCTCCATGATCCCATGAAAGAGGCACAGACATAGTTTGCCTTCTAAATCTGAGCAATGCTCATGACCATACAAGTAATTCATAGGGAACAACAGAGGCCAACCAGGGTTTACTTTTACAAGTGGATAACAGACTAGTTAAGTAACTGACTCTTCACATTGTTGAAAACTGAGGGTCCTATTCAGCAAATATTCAGTATCCTAGGGCACTAGCCACAGAGGCTACAGAAGTTTCAACAACTCGGTTATCAGTGGGTGTAATCCTGATTCAAGGACCATAATTATGATGTTATATGTACATATATCTTATTATATCTTGGACACACTTGATTCCTGAGAATTACAGAAACCTGCATCTTGTTAATCCAGATATATGTAAAATGACCCGTATTAATTACTGAGATGAACATGTACTGAGAGAATAGTGATGTCTATAAAAAGGGTAGTAGACATGTCAGACTCTAATTTCAACCGTTACAGTTCATCATGCTCAAGAGGGAAACTCAAGCTGTATATAATAGTCTGGACAACCCCTGCCAATAGGCATTTTCCAGGCTCTGGGTTCTTGTGGGTCACTTGTTTTATCAAGTCACTACAATCATTATTTGTCTACAGTTAAGAGTTAGGTGATCTGTTTTCAACATCCAATCAGAACAAAGCATTATTTTGTTCTTGCCTCTTCTGAAAAGGTATACAAAGCTGAAAAGGTATAAAATGCCACTGATAACCAGGAATAAGGCTTTAACCAGTTTCCACCTTCTCAATGTGGATACAATTTTGTGTGCTCAACATTTCTTGGACTTATACATGGGGTGATAGGTCTTGAACAGGCATTCATTTCTAATGGTGGAGAAATTTCTACCACTAGAAATCTTTCAGGGAGAGGAAGCAGTACAAGCATTTATCCTGCACCTGTCCCTTCTTCCCTGCTCTCCATGCCTTCCCCAGATCAGGGTGATTCTAATCTGGAGAAATTATGGGTGACAGTGGCTACTCCACTTCTCCTGGTCCAGAGAAAACTTCCCTGCATGCCCAGCTTCACATTGCTGCCACTGCTACTCGCAAGGTAGCGAAGGGGCTACAATTTAACATGTCATGTGAGGGTGAAGGAGCTCCCTAAACATAGGATGTTAAAATCTGTCACCAGATGGCTTTTAAACTGCTGCCTCTGCCCAACTGGTGGCAGGAACAGCAACATGAAGCCAAGGGCATGGGGAAGTAGGCTCATGGAAACTCTCCCCAAGCTCATTTTCTGCCCCAATCTGCTTTTAAATCACTGCCCCCATTATGAAGCCATGGGTACAAGGAAGCAAGCTCAGGGGGTCCCTCAGCTTCACAATGCTGCCCAGCTGGGTGGCAGGGATGGTAAATTCAAAGCCAGGAGAGCCAGAACTATGCTTGGGGGTAGCCTCTTAAGCAAAGGCAACTGGTAGCAGAGATCTGGGGGGGCAGGCATGTGCCCCTCCTGAGATTGGCTCCTGACTTGGCACTGCTCAGGACAGGGAAGTTTTTTTGCCGTGTGGGCCGGTGGTGTGTTGGGGGAGGGAGGAGGGAACTACATTGTGGCACAGAAGTATAGGAGTGTAGGAGTGGATATGGACTTTTGGCCCACCCCCAGGTCCTCCCTGGGGCCCACCCACAAATTGTGTCCCCCCCCAGACTCAGGAGGCACCAGTTACCCCTGCTCTTAAGCCTGGTTCCCACCCATTTTGCAGCACTGTCATCCACCTGGCAGTTCCTTGTTAGGGGAAGACCAGGATCCTTACTGCTGCTGCTCCTCCCCCATCCCCAACCAGTCCAGGAGGGGAGGGGAGCAGCAAGGCAAAGTCTCCAGCCTATTCACCAAACCATGAACTTCATGGTTTGGGGAAGAGGCAAGGAGGGTGTGCCTGCCCCGACTTCTTGGACCAGACTGGGAAAGAACCATACAAGCATTCGCTCTTGCAAGAGAGTTCCTCTTGTAAGGGAAATCTTCCATGTTGACACCTGGAAAATCTTTCTTCTGGAAGGCGCATGTTTCTCCTAGTAGATACTGAATGAATACTTGTAATTTATATCAGGAAAGCGACGATTCTCCACTTAGAAATGTAATGCCTATACATAGCTATGATCTCCTACACCTTTGCAAAGCTTGTGTAAGGGTGCCACAGACATATTGGCACCATCCATGTTCTAAATAGGCCCTGTTGAGTCCTGCAGGCAAGACAAAGTCAGTGAACACTTTGAGGTCCCTATCATGAAGACTGTGCTGCAGTATCTCTAAGGTAGTCTTTTAAGCAGTACTAATTGTGACCAGTCCTGGAGATATGCCATTTCTAGAGCCCCCAGTAGTTGCCAATTAGCTACTGAAACTTATATTTGACATCTGCACCCAAGCAAAATGCCAACCATTGTATATAACTAGAGTTTCATTCTAGTACATACAATGTGCCTAATAATCATATTTCTGCAAAACTCACTGGCATTACAGGTTAGGTCAGAGTTAATAATATCAGCAAGATGATCCTTCCTAGCATTCTGCACTGAGAGCTATTATGCTAGATGCTAAAACAGGGTACCACATTTATACGTGCGAACCTTTACAAATTAGTGTGACCAGGTTAACCTTCTGAATTTAGGTGCTGCATCTTGCAATAAAAGTAATTCATAGGTAACAGCAGAGTCTTATCGTGAATTACATTAGATTTGCCTAAGTAAGAAGTAAACTATTGTAATGTTCAGAAATCAAGATATGACTATGTGATGAATTTTCACATCTCCTGAATCAGGATTAGTATTCCTTAGCAAGTAAAGAGAGCAAGGGTAAGACAGAGGGGTTAAAAGGATATTTTTACCCCTTTGGACTCTCTGCAGAATGCCCCATAGGAAATGCCTAATAGTTCAACAGGAATGCCAAATTTCTGCTGAATAGGTTAAAAGGGTGAGGAAGCCTCTTCGGCAGCCATCCATGCGTAGAAGGCCTGCATAACATTTCTGCTGAATAGGGCCCTAAATGAAGACAAAAGAAACATAGGAAGCCAACTGTAACTTGAAAAGCTTTTCTGTTTGTGTGGTTTCTTCTAATTGCATTTTTTTCTATTCCAAGGCTGATTTCATTTTCAGGACAATTAGGCATCAGTTTGGGTGTGCCAGTGGAATAGAAATAAAATATTACAAGAGAACAATCCATATTTGTAATAACAGCCTAACTTTTTATTTAATTGTACCTTAGCAGATCTAAACAGATCCATCTTGTTTACTATTGAAAATGACCCCATTTTTAATGTTATAAAAAACAGTGCTATGTAGAAGACTTGGCTTTTAATTTTGCATTTATAAAAAAAAAAGTTTGAAATATTTTACATCCCACTGGAAATGAAAGGAACTGGTTTCATGCCATTTTAAACAGGGGTTTCACAGCCTTCTCTGGGTTTAGTCTATGTACCTGGATCCTACTTGTTTAACTCACAAGAGTTTGTTCAACTTTTCGTTTCACAGTAATGAGCTTTTACAATTACAGCAAAGATGGATGGTCAGGAAATTGCAATCTTACCTCTGCAAGCGGATGCCAGTGAGCAATGGGTTTCCGAGGATACGAGAGCATTTCGTTCCAATGGTCTCGACCTAGGCTTTCTGCATCGTTGCCTACTTGACACACTCCGATGACCTCATTGTGACCTACACTGTGAAAATGTTCCATAATATTTTTTTCTTAAAATTTTACACTTGGAACAATATAATTTAAATTCTCTGCAAACAGACAATAATCAAGGGTGGTAAGAATTAACTCCTCTAGAAAATGTACAGCTATACCAGTGAAGGTCAAACTTTTTGGCAGGTGTGCCACAAATTATCCCTTCAGCTTTCCCAAGTGCCACTGTGATCCTCTTCCTCTGCCTGATCTGCTGTTCTGCTTTCTGCTACCTGCCTTGTGCTGCCTGCTCTGCTTTCTGCCCTATCTGTTGCTGTGCTGTCCCCTCCCTGATCTGCTGCATGGCACACACAAAGGCTGCCCACGCTACTTGTGGCATATGTGCTGCAGGCTGGCTACCCCTGAACTATACAATAAATAAGTTTGAGATTCATCCACATCTTCACAGATAACCTACATAATAATAATTTCCCTTTTTTATGGCCCTTTGTTTCTGTTGATTTTCTATGAAGTAAATTGATACTTGGACTCCTATTTGCCTACATTCTACTTCTAATGAATAGAGAAGTTCAGTAGTATTTGAAAAAAGATAAGATTAACTACTAATCATTCTTGCTCTGAATCCAGCCCATAGCTATATAAGACTATTCTGATACGTAAGATATCTGAAGAAATAGGACATCTTTTCAAAGGCACTTATTTGCAAGTAAAGTATACTATATGCCATACTTGCAAAAATGCTTTTATGCTTCTGAGGAAATAACATTTAGTCCATAAAGGGCCATTCAGAATACTGATGTTCTCTTGAATATTTGTGATATTCTTGAATATAATCTTAATATTTATGTAAATTAGTCATAAAGTAGATTGGTACTATTCTGGATCTCAAAAACTAAGAAGGAAATGATGTCTCACAGTACTAAGAATTGTATTCATTTGCTGAAGCCTGCATGGCAAAACATTTTCATTTCCCAGAATTGTAGAGAAAACTATAGTAATTTGAGTCATTATTTTATAATCTGTTGGTTTATAAATTCTTGAATCATAGGTTTGTATCCAATAATAGCTACAGTCATCTCACCGGTCATAATCCATAACAGCTATCGACAAGTTAATTTGGTCAATGTTTTCCGGAGGGACATCAAAGACTATGGCTTCATTGTAAACAGGATTAAGTGTATTCCTCTTAGTGGAAGTTTTCCTCTTCTTTAGTCGCCTTCCTTCACACATTAAAGAAACCTTCACATAAGGATCTATATGAATCATAATAAGATGCTGGTTGATTTAAAAAAATAAAAACACAAATGCAAAGCAAAAAGAGTAACCTTACATATGCATAGTTTATTTACATGTACCTAAATGGAATCTTAATGCCTTATTAATGAAATGTCTGGGAGGCACTCACAGTTTAAAAGGTTTTTCCTCGTTGAATGCTTATAATGAACAATTAACGTGTTTGTTCAGGAAGCTGTTTCTTCCATACTGTCTTCTCAAAGAGCATGAACATTTCCACTAACTTACAATATGCATTCCTGTGTTCATAAGAGCCTGTGCAGGTGATAACTTTTACAGCTTTTGTAGAATCCTGACACAGTAAGAATACTAGTGGCAGTAGTAGTGTTCACTGGTATTTGGTTAGTTATATTAGGCTGTAAACAGAGCTTGACTACTTTGTAATGCCATAAAAATGTTTATGGCACAAAACCCAAGTGAACAGGCATCTTCACCCTTTGCTGCACCACAAATGCCTAAATTGTGTGAAAGTGACAATGCTACTCATAATTTATGTCACTTTTATGCAGCCAATGTCTGTTTGCTTACATCTATGGGTGCCCACATTCTCCAGTCACTTGGGCAAGAGTTCCCAGGGCTTCAGGGGACATATCCTGTGAAGCAATGGCCCTGGATACCTCACCCTAACATGGGGCACATGTCTTCAAATGGAGGTTCCCTGGTTGCAGATGTGTGCCCCAACCTGGGACTGGGCAGCAAGAAATGCATGATGAGGGAATCCCTATGTAAGGGATTCCTGTGACATGTCTGCAGGTGGGGAGGGATAGGGACCTACCAAAATCATGGCAGAAGTGCACTGTACAGCAGCTCCTTTAATCTTGCTCATTTTGCTGCATGTCCCCCCCCCCCCCACATGACTGGTGGAGGAACCCCAGCAGCCTCACTGCTTGCTGCTGATCAGCCAGGAGGAAAAAAAAATGCAGTTTTAAATATGCCATGCTTTTTGCCTTCTGGTCAATCAGCAAGTGGTGGGGGCACTGAGGCCCCTCCACCAATTAGGTGGGGGAGGCACATGGCAAAACAAGATTAAAGGATCTGCTGCTCGGGGCTGGACCTGTTGATCCTTCAGGGTCCCTTCCAGACTGAATGTCTATGAAATCTATGCTTAGTGGACTTCTGCCGCAATTTTGGTAGGTCCTTAGATGAGGGGGGAACTCGCATAAGGGTTCCCCAGTCTGTACCTGCAGACTATGATGCCACCTAGGAGTGGTCTGCAAGCACGGAAAGGAAACTCCTATAGGAGTCCCCCCCCCCCGCCCGTGCTTGCAATCATGCAGATTCCTCAGTGCACATTTCTCACTGTGGCACCCTGCACAGTCTGCAAACACAGAAGGAAGAACTCGCTTGGGTCTCAGTGTACACTATAGTTAACAGTGCAGTCTGTGGATGATTTATTTTTCTGCAATTTCCTCTTCAGACTTGTTTTTAACAATTTGTTCTCTAGGAACAGTCACTCTGTAGTCTGTGATGGAATTTTCAGGGAGGTTAAAATATTCTGCCATGGACTTTTCTGTCTTTTTGGCATTACTGTGAGATGGGTGTTCATTCATTCTTCCATGTAGGGATTTTCCCATCTGTCCAATGTAGATAGCAGAGGAGCACTGTAAGCAGGTGATGGCATATATGACATTGGTAGAAATGCAAGTAAATGAACCTGGGATGTTATAATCTGTGTTGTTTGGTCTAGTGATTATGTGCTTTGTGTTGATGAGGGGGAACAGCTAGCATCTGAGTCTGGAGCAAGGTCCGGTGACTTGGTGAAAGGAATGGTTAGGTGGTCTGATGCTGGAGAGACACAGTTTTGAGGCTGTAAGCCAAAACAGATTTGTCCCCCCTGGCTACTAGGAGGCAGTCATCCTTTTCCAGGAGCAGTTGGAGGTCAATAAGGATGTGTCTGAGATGCTCAAGCTAAGGGCTGCAGGTGACAACCAAAGGGATTCTGTTGTTCTTGTCTCAGGGTTGGTATTGTAGGAGCTTGGAGCAGGGTCTGAGTCTGGCTATTTTGATTTGAGTGGCTACAGTTTTAGGATTGTAGTGTAATTTGTAGGGATATTTGCTGCATATCAGTAAGGTATGCATCACAGTCAGTGGAATCAGAGAAGATCTGGTTGTAATGTGGAGCTTGGGTATAGACCGGGGGTGAGCAATTATTTTGGCTGGAGGGCCAACCACTTAATGAGTTTTGGGGACCTGTTGAGGGCCACATCCATCTCTCTCTCTGTCTCTCTCTTCTCTTCTTTTTTTGTCCTTTCTCTTTATCTCCCCTCTCCTGGTCAGAGCTCTAGTTTGCCAGGCGCCCCGATGCTCAGCTGTGGACCCAGGCCGCAGCGGCAGTGGCATCAGCTGTGGGTGCAGCCAGCAGGTTCTAGAGCCCAGACAAGTAACCTACCGCCAGTTTCCACAGCTGCTGCTCCTGCCTACCTGGCATGGTAGAAGCTCCTGCTTCCAGCAACTTCCAGGTTAGGGGTCTGGAAAGGAGCTTCCACCACATCAGGAAGGTGGCGACATCAGCTGTGGAAGCTGATGGCAGGTTCTGCGTCCAGGCTCCTGACCTTGCTGCAGGGCCACAGCTGATGCTGCCATCCTCCCAGTGTAGTGGAAACTTTTGCCCAGGGCCCAGACCTGGAACCTTCTGGCAGCATCAGCTGTGGACCCAGGCAGAAGCTTCTGCCATGCCGGACAGGTGGCATCACCAGCTGGGACACTGCCTGTGGGTCCCACATCAGGGCTCTGGAATCTGCTGGCTGAACCCACAGCTGACACCACTGCCTGCCTGCTGAGACAGAAGCCCCACCTGAGTCCGGAGCTAATGCCACTGCATCAAGGGCTGATGCTGCTGGGCAGAAGCAGTCCTACCTGCTTGTTTGGCACTATGTGGTGGCTGGAGCCACCAGCTGCCCATGGGCCAGATCCAATGAGTTGGCTGCCATTCGCCTGTGGTCCAGACTGAATTTGAATCTGTTGGCAGGCTGGGGTTGGCCTGCAGGCCATATTTTGCCCACCCCTACAATAGATAATGGAACATGTGGTGGGCTTAAGATAAGACTTATGGGTGTAGAGCTCACTGGAGCAGTTGATTGGCTTCTGATGCAAAGTGGTGGTGATACAGCTATTGCAAATTTTCAGTGGTGTCCAAGACCTGTGTCCATCAGTGAATTTATTGCTTTGTTTCTCTCTCTCCTACCCACCTTGCCTCTCTCAGCAGTCCTCTCTTTCTCCTTCCCCTTCCCCTTCCCCTTCCCTACCCTTTGTATTCTAATTTTCCTGTTTCCTGTAGTCCCTTTACATCTGATGAAGTAAGCCCTCTGTTTATAAAAGTTACGCTCTACGTCTCTGGTTTAGTTAGTCTTTAAAGATGCAAATGTACCTTGCTTTTTGTATGAATGTGAGTTTTGTGTGGAGCCCTTTCTGACAGCACTGTAACATCAACCTGGTTAGGCACTGAAACAGAAAGTGATCCTTTTGTAGGGAAACCTTAAAGTGGTTTTACTTTGTTGCATTGCTAGCCCTGAAAATAGTTACTGAAGTGGTTCTGGAAGTTTGTAATCTCAGCCTGATATCAAAGATCATTTGCACTGGGCTAATAGCTGTTGATATTCTATACTTTTCAGCCAACATATATTGTAACAACTACGAAGTTGTGAAAAATTAAATTGTTTTGGTTACAACCACAGCATGACCAACTCCAATCAGTCATGTTTAAGTTTTTCTTTGCAACCGTGAAAATTAAAACCTATTTTCCCCCCCCAGATAAAACTGCAGAAACATTCCTATTTAAATGGCTGCCAGCTTAGGGTTTTAAGACAAACACCAAACATCAGAAGAGCTGGCTGTGGCAGGATGCTTGATGTGTCTGCCACCTTAAGAGGTCAGGCAGCTTGCTGAGCTACGAGCAGGTGAGGATCAGGGTAATTGCAGAGTCAGATGACCCAGGGAGCTGGCAAATGAGGCTAGGCCTGATCAAGGGAGCCACCTGATTGGAGGGGGGCTGGGTTTGGACAGGGTATAAGCCTAGACCCTGAGAGTAGGGCTGTCAATAACATCTTGAGAGCTGGTGAATAAGGTTGCTGTATGTCCAGGGTTTCCTAGACTTGTCCTTTTTTTAGGCCCTCTGATCTCCATCCAGGAGGTTTTTTGAAGTCTGAACAAATGTCTGGGATTTTGCTCTGTTCTGCTGATGGAAGTCGGGGGAGGGTGATTGGAGACAGGGGGCATCATGTGCATCTGCGGATGCACATGCACATGCACATGCACGGCATGTATCCAGGCAGGGCCGTGGGAGCAGCCCTGGCAGCTGCATACAGATAAGTCACGGTGGCAGGGGGTAGAGGGCCAGGGCTTGGGAACTGTCTGGGAGGGATATGTAAGGGATCGGTGTATGAGGGGGTTGGGGTCACGCTAGCACTGAGGGATAGTGACTAGACGTGTGGGCTATGGCAGGGCACAGGCACATGCCCCTCCAGTGAAGGGAGGGGAGGGGGGTCCTTTGGGGCCAGAGGGGAACTACATGGCTAGGCTAGTGGTACCGGAGGTCAGCACCTATGCTTGCTGGGGTGGACCTCCTGGGAGATGCTGCCTAGTGACGGGGATGTAGCCAGGCCACCTGGTGCAGCACAGGAGCCCCAGCCTGGTGCTACAGGCATCCTCTCCTCCTCCCTCCAGCCCATGCCAGGCCCAGACTTGTTCTACCACCACCCACAGGAGATGGAGCTCCTGCAGCCACTACATTCTGGCCCAGTTGGGGCAGGGGCAGCCGGGGGCTCTGGCAGAGCTGGAGGAGTGGGGGGACTGCAGGTTGGGAGTGGCACTGGGGAGGAGGTGCTGCTGGCCAGAAGTGTGAGGCATTGGTAGCACCAGGAAGCTGGGGGTCAGGAGTGAGGGGCACCAGCATAGCCTGGGGGATGGGGGACTATGGGTAGAGAGTAATGAGCACTGGCAGGTCCAGGGAGCTGTGGGTTGGGAGTGAGGTGTCCTCTTTTTTGGAACTGGAAATATGCTAATCCCATTGGTGAAGAAACATCACCCACCCTGAAAGCTGCTGCTTCTGAATGCCAACAAGGAGAATGATATCTGGAGGTCTGGGTAGGAACTGAGGGGATGCTGGAGGTTCCTCGGGACACAATATGGTGGTCCAGAGCCCTGAGAAGGAGGCTGAGTGCCTGGGGCCTAGTGAGAGGCCAGATGAGCCCAGAGAGGGAGGGGCTGAGTGCAGAGGGGCCTCAAGAGACCAGGCAAGCCCTGGGAGAGGGCTGAGAGTCTGTGGGCCAATTACTGAGGAGCCAGGTGAGCCCTGAGGGGCTGAGTGTTTGAGAGACCTGGTGGAGGGTCTGGGTGAACCCAGCAAGTGGGGCATTGGGGAGGGGGGGGGCTATTGAGGGATCTGGATGAGCCCTCAATTAAAGAAGATCTTTGGAGGGCTCAGGGTGACCCCAGAGAGAGGGAGTGATCTATGGAGGGGCCCGAGAGAGCAGACCCACAGAGATGAGAGGGCTGACAGCCTCAGTACTGACCCTGGGAATCTCAACTGGCCTGTGCGGGGCCAGGGCCCAGGAGGGGCCAAAAGGTGAACAGATCATGGTAGAGACTGCTAAAGCCGGGAAAGCCTGGAGTGCGGCCAAGGCCTAAGGGAGGCCAAAGGTCCTTGTGTGGCCACAGCCAAGAGGAAAGAGTCAAGGGGAGTGCAGCCTAGGCTGTTGCTAGGCCACCTGATGAAAAGGGATCAAGGAAAAGGGTCTGAGTTGGGGGCCAGAGATGAAGGACTCAGAGGGGAGATGGAGCCAGGGTTAGAGGACCCAGTGGTTAGCAGCCCAGGAGGGTTATATACACCTAGGGAAAGCCCAGAGGGAGACAAGTAAGATCAGGTAGGCCTGAAGATTGGTCCTGGGTAAGACCTGAGACTGCACCCTACTGCAGCTGGTTAGTGTGGTGGGGCTACCTGTGGTGGGCCAGTCTCCATGAAATGCCACACATGGGCCACTCCAGGGAAAGGCGAGGATGGGGTGCCAGAAAGTCTCAACTCCCACCCCCCTGTGGGATACCCCATGGAGGGGGAAGGCTAGGGGAGCACATCCTGACAGAAAATAACTTGGCCAGGGAAGACGGGGACTGCATGGGTCCAGTGGCCCAGTGAGGGGCCAGGGAATAGAGTGCAGGACCAAATGGGTCCAAGGGCCTGGATAGTGAGGCCCAGCAAGGGCCCCCAGTGGGAGGCCTGATAGAGAGGCTCAGCAAGTGTAATGGGACCAGAGGGGCCCAGCAGCCTAGCAACCGACTAGGAATAGAGTGCAGGACCGGATGGGCCTGGGGAGAACTAAAAGTGTCCAAGATGAGGGACCAAAAGAGGCTGGTAGCCCAGAGAGGGGCTGGGACTGAGGGGCCTGGTAGTCCAGGGAGTGGTTGTGTGAGACCAAAGGGCCTGAGGGCCCAGAGAGGGCTGGAGAAGAAATAGAGGGGTCTGGCAACCTGAGTGAGGCCAAGAGGGACCAAGGGATCTGAGGGCCCTCAGTGGGGCTGAGAGAGGCTGAGGATTCAGAAGGCCCAGAGAGGGGTTGCATCAGCAAGTGGTAGAACATCTGTAAGAGTGCCATCTGTGAGGGATGGGGCATGGTGTAGAGGAGGTATGGAGCTATACAACTGGCCCATAAGGACAGGACCACAATCCAGGTGAACATTGCAATAAGACCAGAGCAGCCTCCTGCACCTGTATATTAGCTAACATCAAGGAGTGGTGGGTGAGAGCTAGGAAGACTGCCCATAGATCAGGGTATTAACAAAATTTGTTTTTGCATACCCTGTGACAATGGCAATGCCAACAATAGCAACACCAGACAGTTCTTTAAGTCAAGGGGGAAGGGACACAACTTTAATACTGAACATGAGAGTAATTCCTACCTGATGCTCCTGTTATGTCCATTGCTTTTAAATTTCTTGCCTTTATTATGGTAATAGTAAGTCTACCAGCTGTTGGAAGGTAGCAGAGTGAAAACATCAGGTCACCAAGATCCACATTGTCCTGTTTAAAAAGAGAGAAAAGAGAAGGGAAGAGAGGGATAAATAATATTAAAATTGTCTCTCTGCCTCTGGTTGTCCATCTGCCTAAAAGGCATAGATTAACTAAAGATAAAGAATCAGCTTTTAAGAATTACAGTTGTATGTGAAGAAGCTTAATTCTCCTTGGAAAGTACAGAGGAAAAAATACTTGTATGTAGTAAGTTGCCCGAACTGCTGTGTTTGCGGGCAAGACTTTGACATCTACACTGCTGTGATCTGTGAAGCTAGTTACAATGTTGTTGTCTGCCCTGAGGTAGGAGGTCTATTTTAGTGATCAAGTGCAGGAGTGGGTGTTGCTCTGCTCTGTGTTCTGCACTGCAGGTCTGATCTGGCTTGTGGGCAAGACTTTGCCTCCCCCCTGCTCTAAATCCAAAAACATCCATAAGAACATTCATTTTGTCCCTTTCCGCATACCATAAAGCACCCAAACATCCTAGAATAAACTAGGAACTGAAAGGCCACAAACATCGTGATGTACCATAGAAAGAGAGCAGAAAAGATGAAGAGCACTGCCAATGAGTATACCCGTGTAACCTAAGGAAGTAAACTATGCCCCACGCTACAGAGGAAGACAGAATACCCTAAACAGTCCATTCTGTTCTGATCAAGGATAAAATTCCTTCCTGACCCCAAATCTGGCAATACATTACCCCTAAATATGCATCAGTTAAGTGCCTGAAAGGCTTTTCTGAGAATCACAGGAAGCATCAGCCTACCTTTGTCAAATCTCTCTTTGCTCATAGCTAATCTATAAGGCTTCAGAAGAAGATGTGAAAAAAAAAAGAAAAAAAAAAGTTATGCATAGCTATGCATTCAAAGGAGAAAGCAGGGAGGGAATGTCCCCCTTGACAAGAAGCATCCCTGAAGCATGGGATTAACTGATTAAATACAACATGATTAAATACAACATAATACATTGCACAGTGTTGTAAGCATATTAAAAGCTCAAGAGGAAGGGGGGTGAACAACAGAAGGAAACCTAATCCAGAAAGGGTCATCACAGCTAGCAGCTTGGCCCTCATTATTCTCATGCACATCTAAAATTCCCTGTAATCTACATTAAAGCATGTCCTCAATAAGACCCTACACTTGCCTCAAGAACCCTGAGCTACTGCAAGCCTATCAACTGTCCAACACCATATGCAATAGGGCTGTGCAAATGTCACTGGGTGTTTCATTTTTGAAGCTGTTTTGATGCGTTTCAAGCTTGAAACAGCAAAATCAAAACAACACAAAAGGCTTTGAACCAGTGTCAAAACCAAATAAGGGCACTCAAAATGTTTCAAAAGTTTCAAAACATTTTGAGTTTCGAAGCCGGGCCTACTTGGCTTCAGCGCTGGTCCCAGGTGGGAGCAGCAGCCTCCTCTCATCTGGTGCACAGATCCAGGGGCCCACACCCCCGAGAGGGCTGCAGGGCTGTGCCAGACTCCTTCTGGGGGTGCAAGCCCTTGGATCTGCATGCTGGATGAGAGGAAGATGCTGCTGTCGCCTGGGACCAGTAGCAGCAGCAATCTTCCCCAGCACTGGGTGCAGGCTGCGCTCAGTGCTGGTCCCAGGCTTCGCCCACTACTGGCCTCCTCTCGTCCAGCATGCAGATCTGGGGGCTCGCACCCCTGGGAGGAGACCAGCACACCCCCGCAGCCTTCCCAAGCCCCCAGATCTGCATCCTGGATGAGAGGAGGCTCAGGCTGCCTCTCCCATCTGGGACCAGTGCTAGGCGTGGGCTGCACCCAGCATCAGACAAGATTGCTTCTGCTGCTGCAGCCTGAGCCTTCTCTCATCCAGCACAGATCCAGGGGCTTGCACCCCCAGGAGGAGTCCAGCACAGCCTAGCAGCTCCTGGATGAGAGGAGGTTCAGGCTGCCTCTCCCACCAGGGACTGGTGATGGGCACAGCAATCCATTCTGTCAGCAATCCCCAGCTGCCTGTCCAGCTGCATGCCCCACCAGTGCTGCTGGGGGCTGGTTTCCATGGAAACCCTGACCCCAGCGCCACTACTAGAGTCTCCAGGGAAACCAGCCACAGCGACACGGGCAGAGGCTGCTGGGTAATGGCGTCCAGTCACTGGCAGGATCTACCACTTTGCCCACTTGTGATTTAGAGGCTAGATTCTATGACATCTATTAGGTGTGCAAGTGCACTTAGGCACTAGGTGAGAGATTCAGTTCCACATTGTTCAAGTCCCTGAAAAACTCAATACAAAAGGTGTATCAGTCTTCTTTCAATTCACTGCTTTTTTGTGACTCAGTCTTAAGGGTCAGATGATCATGTGGTACTAAAGTAGATGCAGTAGGAATTTTCAGGGACTTGAACAGAGTGGACTTGAACAGAGTGGAATAAGCACATAGGTGCTTAAGTCTACTTAGACACCTAGGCTAAGTACAGACAATCAAAAATCCTGACACTGAATTGATTTAATCTTCACAGGTTAGTCTAATTTGTGTAGATTGAACAGATTAAGCAAATTAACAGACAATCACTTTTGATTCCGGAAATGCAGCCACATGCCTGCAGTGGCCCAGGCCAGAAGCTGGAGGTGTTAGAGTACATCTCCCTGCTTAGCTGGAGCGAACAGCTTGGACCAAGCCAGCCTACCCACCCTGCTGAGGTGGGAAGTTTACCAGGGAAGTGCAAAGTATCCTGGGATGCTGGGGAACGTTGAATCTGTTGGGGGAATCTGCTGGGGGACGGTTAACTTGAATCTAGAGGGGATCTGGGACAGAAGTCTAATAAATTCATTTAACTTAAATCATTTCATTCTGATACTACAACCATTCAGGTTGACCTTAAACCAGTTTCTGCCATTTTTAAAGTAGTTTACATGCCACTGAACTTCTGGTGTGCTACAGATGTGAACCAGTTTCAAATCATGTTAACAGTTTATGTGTGATTTCTGTCCCTAGTCCTAATAGATGGAATAGAATCTGGCTCTCAATGTCTATTACTTAGCTGCTTGCAATTGTGGATGACTGGATTCATGACCCAGGTGTGGTACCTTCCAGTATGATGTTCCTAATGTTTTTGGAACTCTTGATGCTTCGGCTTGTAGGGGACTTATTATAGCAGTAACCATGGGAAGAATATCAAGCAAACAACATGTGATGCAACTGCCTAAGTCTTGTAAGGCTAAACATTGTGTATGATGTGGGTGGAGAATGGTAGAGGAAGCCCCACTGAAAATAAGATAGTTGACAGCTCCTGATTTGTAGTAGTAGTCTCCTATAACTTTCCCTCCTGCTTAGCTGAACATTCGATCAGCTTTCACCATCTTAGTTTCAGAAAGGCTGATGTGGAAAAGGAAGTTCTGGTAGAAAATCTGAAGTTTTGAAGCTTCTGTGTCATCTTCTAAGGAAATCAGATATCTGATGTAAAGATTGGCTAACAGTTTTTCCACCTGATCACAAATGAAATTATCCTAGATTTGATTAATTCTGCCTACTACTTCATCTAGCAGTGATTCACTTGCCGATATTAGAAGGCTTTAAATACGGACATTCAGGAGACATGTTTTAAAGTTACAGCTTTTTGCCCTGGTTTTGCCTAAGGGTGTAGGATGAGGTGGTTGAGCGATAATTACTTCTTGCTTTTGTTTTTTGGGGAGAGGTTCATTACTGGATATTGTTAACACTGCTGTTAAAAATTTTAAGAGCACTCAAGGTATTTTGATAGGTATACTTTAGCAGCTAGAAAAATGGATTTGGGGGTGAAAAAGGACAATAAAAAGTCCTTTTTCAGATATGTGCAGAGCCGGAGGAAAAGCAAGGGCAATATTGGACCCCTGCTGAACCAGATGGGGCAACTGACAACTGACGCCCAGGGAAAAGCCAACCTATTAAATGGGTACTTTGCATCAGTCTTTCATCAGTCCCACAGGATGCCCATGCCCACTATGGGACAGGGAGGTCCAGGTGAGGGAGATCCCCTGCCCTCCATTAACGCTGACCTCGTGAAGGAACACCTTGAGAAGCCGGCTTCAAGTCAGCCGGCCCTGACAATCTATATCCCAGGGTACTCAAGGATCTGGCACGCATCATAGCCCAGCCTCTGGCACGGATCTTTGAAAACTCCTGGTGCTCTGGTGTAGTGTCTGAAGACTGGAAGAAGGCCAATATGGGGCCAATCTTCAAGAAAGGGAGGAAAGTGGATCTGGCTAACTATAGGCCTATCAGCCTAACTTTTATCCCAGGGAAGATCTTAGAAAAGTTTATTAAAGAGGCTATCCTTAATGGTCTGGCCGCCGCCAACATCCTAAGGGATAGCCAGCATGGGTTTGTTGTGGGTAGGTCTTGCTTGACCAATCACATTTCCTTCTGACCAGGTGACCTATCACCTGGACAAGGGAGAAGAGATTTATGTCATATATCTTGACTTCAAAAAAGCCTTCGATCTGGTATCCCATGATCACTTCTTGGCAAAACTGGCCAATTGTGGCCTTGGTTCCACCATGATCCACTGGCTGGAAAATTGGCTCCGTGGTTGGACCCAGAGGGTAGTAGTAGATGGAAGTCACTTATCACGGTGTCCTGTGACCAGTGGGGTCCCCCAAGGCTCTGTCCTTGGACCCATATTGTTCAACATCTTCATTAATGATGTGGACATTGGAGTCAGGAGTGGACTGGCCAAGTTCGCCGATGACACCAAACTTTGGGGCAAAGCATCCACGCCAGAAGACAGGCGGGTGATCCAGGCTGACCTGAACAGGCTCAGCAAATGGGCAGACGAGAACCTGATGGTGTTGAACACCGAAAAATGCAAGGTTCTCCACCTTGGGAAGAAAACCCTTATAGGCTTAGCAGTGCTACGCTGGCTAGCACTATGGAAGAAAGAGACTTGGGGGTCATCACTGACCACAAGATGAACATGAGCCTGCAATAAGATGCTGCAGCTAGTAAAGCAACCAAAACACTGGCTTGCATCCATAGATGCTTCTTAAGCAAATCCCAGGATGTCATTCTCCCCTTGTACTTGGCCTTGGTGACGCTGCAGCTGGAGTACTGCGTCCAGTTTTGGGCTGCACAATTCAAAAAGGATGTGGAGAAGCTTGAGAGGCCAGAGGAGAGCCACGCGCATGATCAGAGGTCAGGAATACAGACCTTATGACAACAGGCTGAGAGCCATGGGACTCTTTAGTCTGGAAAAGCGCAGGCTCAGGGGTGATCTGATGGCTATAAACTACTACAAGACCATTTCAGGCTGGACATAAAGAAGAATTTCTTTACTGTCCGAGCCCCCAAGGTCTGTAACAGCCTGCCATTGGAGGTGTGGTTCAAGCACCTACACTGAATACCTTCAAGAGCAAATTGGATGCTTATCTTGCTGGGATCCTACGACCCCAGCTGACTTCTTGCCCTTTGGGCAGGGGGCTGGACTTGATGATCTTCTGAGATCCCTTCCAGCCCTAATGTCTATGAAATCTATGAAAAGTGTGTGTGGGGGAGGGGGTTATTAATAGTTTGGACTAAAGCATCTTTTTTCAAGGGCCAGACTAGGATAGAATTACTGAAAATATAATTGAGCATGAATAGTCAGGTTGATAAATATTTCTTTGGCAACTGGAATCTCAATGAAAGATCTCAAAGGGCTCCATATACCTTCTATCTTCTAAGCAGGTCAGGAAACACTTTTTAATCCATTCTACAGTTCTTATTTCTGTTTAAGCAGATGAGAAATGTTGTTTATCCAGGAAGAGATCTCATCTATACATTTGATAGATAACTATAGCTATCTGCCTTGATGATTTTCTCTTAATTAATTCTGGGTATGTCTACAAGTGTTCTTAATTTGCATTAGGCTTGCTGCACAGTACAATATTGTGCAGTAAGTCTTCCCTGAGAGCACATCTACACATGTTCCCTGTTGGGAGCAGATTTGCTTCTGCCCTGCTCTGCCCCCCTGGAGCAACTGGGGGAGCTCCAGGCTTCCCCAGGTGCTAGCTTTAGGGCTGGCAAGGGGCATAGCGCCAGTCCCAGTGTGCACAAGGCCAGGAGAGCTCTGCTGCCCTATGCACATGGGGAGGGGACCTGATGTGCACAGGGGCAGGAGACAGCTGCCCCTGGAGTAAGCAGAGCTCTCTTGGTCCTGTGACTGTGAGGACACAGCTGCCAATGAGCCTCCTGCTGGGTAGGACTTCCCTGCCCAGCAGGAGGTTCACTGGGAGTTGTCCCAGGTGTGAGGCAGCAGCCAGCAAGCCTCCTGCCAAGTAGAGGAGCACAGCTTTCTGGCAGCTGCCTTGCTGTTGTTCCCAACCTCTTCCCACCTCCCAGAGCAGCTCTGGAGGGTGAGTTGGGGCTGGGAACTGCCCCCTGGAGAAGCTGGGTTCCCAGCCCCTGCTTGTCCTCTGGAACTGCCAGCTCCATACCATGCAGAGCTGCTCTGGGGTGTGGGTGGGAGCTGGGTTTCCAGCCCCTGCTTTCCCTTCGGAACTGCCAGCTCCACACTGGGAGCCAGGACAGGAAGCAGAGATCTCTGTCTCAGCACTGATCACCTTCCTGTTCCCTGTGGCACCTTGCTGTCTAGGCTGACCAGGAGCAAATTTGCATCTACATGAGTGCTACTGCACAGTAACTATGTCACAGTTAATTTAGTACCTGTATGGTTACATGTTGAGGCCTAACTGTACAATAAATTAGTCTACTGTGCAGTAAAGTGTCTCGTGTAGATGCACCCAATGTCTCCGACTTAAGCAGCCTGAAAGAGCTTTCTCTTTGTAGGTTATACATTTTTTCTGTTTTGGGATTCTCAGAGGGATCGTCTTATTCCAATTTTTTTTTTAAAGTGTATTTGTCTAATCTGCTCCAGTAGACCGCAGGCTCAGTTTTAACTTATTTCTGGTATTATTCCACAGAATTCTTTTCCTCCATTATTTGTGTTACAGTAGCACTTAGAAGCCCAACTTCTGAGATTGATGCCTCATTGTGGTTAGCACTGTATAGGCACAGACTAAGAGAATGTCCCTGACATACAGGTGGCACAAAGGGTGCATACAGAAGTTACATTTTTTGTGCGATGAGGCCCCTGAATGCACTCTGTAGCTGTAACTTAAGAAACATTCATGGCTGTAGAGCACTTTTAAAATGGCTGACCATGTGAAAATGTAACCCTTGTCTGAGGTAGTATCAGACAGGGGTGCTCTAGGGCAGAGTGCCTTAGGGATCCTTTGTATAGGTTCCCTGTAAGGGCTAATTTGGGGTGATTCTGTCCACATCCCATGATGCTTTGTGGGGCTGGGTGTGGCTGGTGCTTCCATGGGTGGGCTCTGACCCAATGCTTCCCTTGGGGCTGTCACAGAGAGGAGACAGAAAATCTGTCTCCTCCCTTCACTGCCTGCCTGTGTGAGTGTCTTGACAGTGGTAGAGGCTGCCACATGAAAAACTGGGGAGGAGGGAGGGAAAGGGAGCCCCCACCTGCATTGTGGGCTTGGCTCTCGCTAAGACCTCAGTAGGGGTAGCTTGGCCAGGCCTGTAAGGCAGGAGGGGTCCATTCTCCCTCCTCCCCCCTCCCCCCAGCTCTGTCACTGTCAAGATGCTTGCATGGGGAATGAAGGGAAGGGAACCCTCCTCCCCCACATATCAGCCTGGCTCAGCTCCCCCATCATCCCAGCAGGGGTAATTGGGGGAGGCTGTGCGGTGAGGGGGCTCTACCCCCCACCCTTCCCAGCTGCTACTGACAGTTGCCAGTTGGTGAGGGGTGGGGCTGAGAACAGGGGTGGTCCAGCAGCTTCCTGGGAGGCTGCCAGAGTGCCCCAGCCTGCTGGCTTGGGCCATTGCAGGCAGGATCTAAGCCTTCTTTCTCTCTCCCTCCCCCGCTCCCCCCAACTCAGCTGGAGAATGCTTGTTGGGTTCACTGGTACTTTATGTTAAAAAGCAAAGTGGGTCATAAGCAGAAAATGAGTGGCAGAACCAGGAATCAGATATAGTTCCAGACCAGTATCTTATTCATTGGATGACACTCCTCCATCTTTTTAGGGCTTTTTCTCCCTTTTTGCTATAAAAACAAACAAACAGCAGTTGTGTTTGCTTCTTAGCAGTAGATTTCTGGTCTGCTGATACCAGTGGGAACATCAAAGAAAAGAACAAGAAGTTTCCATTAGTGGAAAGCCCTAGCTGACTGCTGCCCAGAGTGTATCTTTAAGTAATCTTGTCTGTCACTTATTTTTATTTCTGAAAATTCAGCTACAAGCAGTTAACAGATTAAGTCTCCTTATAAATTGAGAAGTTAAGCATGGGATGAATCCTAAAGGAGCAAACATACTTCCACACCCAGCTAATTCTTCAGTATATATGCTAGACATTTTTTCCCAACTTAAATTCTTAAGAGAGGTATCATTATGGAAGTTAAGCAGAAATACTTTTTGCTTTAAGTCTTGTGGGGCAGGTTCTTAGCTCTGTGACCTCCAGTGAAGAGAAGTCAGGTCCAGCTGCATACCCCTCTGTGAAGGGTTCCCAGCACAGAGAAATCCTTAGGAGGTGCAGAACAACTACAGGGCTAAGGACAGAAATTGCATGTAAACTGGTATAAGTGATTGGAAATGGGTTCAAATCTGTAACACAACAGAAGTTCAATGCACATAAAACTCTTTTTCAAAATAGCAAAATCTGTTTAAGATAACCCTGGATGGATGTAATATCAGACTTAACTAATTTAGGTTAAATCATTTTATTGAGCTTCTGTCCCAAAGCCCTTCCAAATTAAAGCTAAGTCACAGTACGCCAGTATCCCAGGATGCTTTGCACCTCCTCTGCAAACCCCCTTCACAGGGTGGGCAGGCTAGCTTTGGCCCAAGCTGTCTGTTCCAGCTGAGCAGGGAGGCATGCTCTAGTGCCCTCCAGCTTCTAGTCTGGCCCACTGCAGGCATGTGGCTACATTTCTGGAATCAAAAGTGAATGTCTGTTCACTTGCTTATTGGTTCAATTTATGCAGCTTAGACTAACCTGTGAAGATTGAAATGATTTAGCCTCAGGCTTTTTTACTGTCTGTACTAAGTTCAAATTAGTCATGTGCCAACCTCTTGGTTCATGGGGATATCAGAAACATGGATGTGAGGAGTAGTCAGAGCATGACGTACTTTGGCTATCCTCAGTGTCCTATGTGCCTTTGGGGACCACGGTCAGCTAATACATGTTGAAACAACTCAAAGAAACTAGTGATCAGGCATATTCAAGGAACCATGACCAGCAACTGACAGCAACCTTGAGCCCAACAGAGAATCTAGCCTTGTACTTAACATTTGTTTTTTCAGCTTTGATATGCACTGCAATCTTAGTCTTGTTCTTAACTCCTGGATAATTCAATGTCAGATCACACCAATAGCTTCATGGCTTAAAATAACAAAAGAAAACCGGGGTTTTGAAGATACTTAGTGTAATCATTTGAATAGCAAGAGAGCTGCTGAATGACTGCAACCATCCAACATAATTTTAACAGCTTGAAAAACTGTATTTGGCCTCAGAGGCACCAGTGATGCAACGTGCTACTGTTGCTGCTCTGAACAGGTGCAGTATTTGTTCTTTTACTTGCTAGTGGTAAGTGATTAGGCAGTCACTAATGTTAAGATGCTTATTGTCAGGACATGATTGTAATGTGCATGGGGGGGAGGGTTATTCTGAATTTCTAAAAGCCCAACTAATCTAGATTTTGGCTCAGAACTTCTATTGTTTAATCTAAAATAATTGTTTAGGCACCAATAAGAATGTACTTTTAATTATCAGCATGATATAAGTGCAAATGACTGCTTCTTATCTTCTGTGATTGGTTGTAATTTTTTTGCTGAATTGCTAACTATAAAATAGAATCATGGAGTTGGAAGGAATTTCAATGCTCCTTTAGGCCAACTCCCTGCATGAGTGCTGAAATGCTGTACCTATACCTAAAAAGAACTCCCCAGGCAGGACCAGAATCTGAGAACCACAGGACTAAGATGCAAAGGGTGGCCATTGCACTAGGTGAAGCTTGAAGTCAGAACTTCTGCATGGCTTCCATGCATACTGTCTTAGAAGTACCATACACTGTTTGCACCACTGGAGCCCACCCGAAAGGCAGCTTTTGCTCTATCAAGTAACTGCCACATCCATACCTTCTGTTCCAGGGCAGTAGGCCAACAGTGATCAAACTCTGGTCTGCAGGCCAAATGTGGCCCACAGAGCTGTCTTATATAGCCCCTGGGGCTCCCCACAAGTTGAGAAATTTCACAGCGAGGGAGCAGTGGTTATTCATATGGCCACCTTCTGCCCAGCCAAATTCCCAAACCCTAAGTCCCATGCAGCCAACTGGGGCTTGGCCTTCCCCCCTGGACCTTCCCCCCTGTAAGACCAGGCCTCCCCGCCTTCCTGTTCCTGTGCAGCTGGGTTGTTCTCTGCCCACCTCTGCATGGCTGAATGGTGCCTGTTGTGCCTGCCTTGGGTGCTGGATTGGGACCTTGGCCAGATCCAGCCTGTGAACTGCAGCCATCTGGACCCCTGGGAAAAAGGGTTGAGTACCACTGCAGTAGGCAAAAAGGCTCATCTGGAATTTGAATCTGGGACATCTTGTAAGAAAAGCATGACTCCTACCCTTAAACCAGCATGCAAAACAGCAGTGTCTAGCCCCTTCTGATCACTTTCTAGAATACATAAGGAGAAACTGAGGAAGAATTCATGAACTGGCTTTCACCTTAAGCTCAGCTGGCCCTTCACAGCATTGAGCATCATGACTTACCCACCTACCCTTTGCATATCAGTAACATCACTCCTACGCAGTAGCCATCATATTCCAGGAACCTGAGCACTGAGAAGGCACAGGACATCAGCCTGAGACAATGCAGGTGGTAACATTGTGGTTGGTGTTAGGTGGGGTGTAGGGGAGGCGGAGCCCTACAAAGGTGGAACAATGGGAAGGACTGCAGGGAGACGCCAAGGGGAGGCAAGACTAAACATCACCTTTCCAATTTGAAGGCAATCATCATCAAAGATGTGGCAGGCAAGTTGTTCCAGTAACCAAGCTGTTCGTCCCTAGGAATAACGATGAGGCTCAAGAAGAATCTCCATACACAATGCACAGGAGAGAGACACAGAAGACTATACATTGTGTATCTGCCTCCTAACCCTGAAGGTAGCTGAATTTTCATCTGTAAAATTTCCTAGGTATCTGCATATCTGCACCCAGGCATACTCAGAGTCACAAGGTAGGAGATCCCCAAGTTAATCTTGCTTGCAGAGTCTGATCTAGAAAGCATTCATGGAACATGCCCAGCTCCATGCAAATACAAAGGATGAGCTCCTCCCACCCTTTTAGCCCAACAGGCTATTGGTTGGAGTACTCACCCAGGTTGTGGGAGATCCAGGTTTAAATCCCTTCTGTATCTGAAGAAGCTTAAGCCTCTTTCAGTTCAGTTTCAGGGAGTGACTTTTGTTCCAGCCTGTTGGGTATGAGCTCTCTCAGCTGTTGAAGCTTAATGTGGTATGATTAAATATTTTTTGGGTTGGAGAAAGACATGGCATTATACCATGATGTCCAGTGGGGCTGGGGAGAAACCTGGGTTATAGTCTTCAATCTGAAGAACATGTAAGTAATTTTGCAAAGTTGAATAGCACCGCAAGATCTCTGAGGCTACCCCCACTCCTAACTGTAAAGGTCTCCATTGCCTGGAAGGTGAGATATGTGGATTCTTACTGCCATTTCCTATTGGCTTACCTAGACAGTTCCTCTGCTCAGTGTACTTGTTTTTGTGGATACTATTCTTAGGCACGCAAGTCTCCATGTGCTATATAGAGAACCTAAGCATCTAATTCAGGCCTAGCTAGGCAGCATATTCCTGGAAGTTAGATGTTGCAACTCCTTAGAGTCTATCCATCTTCAAATGACCTTCCTGCACAGATCTATAGAGCCATTTATTTGACTTTCAAGTTCTTCAGGTTACACCCACTTCTGCTGGGATGCCTGCAAGAAATTATCCAAGGACATCTATATCAAGAGCCACTTGAGGTTAATTGGAATTTGCAGAGAAAAACCAAAGTTCATGTTTTATCCTTTTCTCTGCCATTTGTTTGTTGTTTGTCTGAGTTAGGTGCTTTTTGAAGACAGGTGTCCTGTCCTTTTATGTGTCTCTATTACACCCATCCTTTGTGAAGACTACCAAAATATGGAAAAATACCAATGTTATAAATGCATCTATAACATGTATAGATAATCTTCAGATCCTGTGTTTTAAGTCTCTTGATTTAAAGTGGACCCTCTCTATATTTATGCTAGGTTTTATATGTAGGCATTAACTTTTAGAAAAAATGTAGAACTGATGATTATGTTATGAACTTTAAAACTTCCAGATAGCTCTTAATAATACCAGATCTTACATAACATATTCCATCCATAGACCTTAAAGCACTTTACAAAAGAGCTACCATTTTCCCCAGTTTATAAATTGAGAAACTAAAGCAGAACAGAAATAAAGCCAGGTTCCCTGTGTTCCTGTTAAATGCTCTATCCTTCCCTGCTTTTTAATTCTTATGCTACTCACTTTTTACAAACATTAGCTATGGAACTGTCATTACTATGTGAGATATACAAGACTTATTCCCTTTCCACATCTGTATAGTAGGAAACAGAGAGGTAAAGGCTGGTTTTCAAATGTACATGTATGAAATTATGAACCTATGTATTTAGGCAACAATTTAAAAGCAGCCTGATCTTAAAGATGCGGAGCACCTGCAGCATCTGGTGAATTCAATGGGAGCTGTAGATGCTCAGCACAGCACCTGCAGCATCTGGTGAATTCAATGGGAGCTGTAGATGCTCAGCACTTCTGGATTTTGGTACCTCTCTCTAATCCTCCAAGTCTGAACATATTGGCCGAGGCTTTTTACAAAGTCCACAGAGGGAGTTAATACCAGAGTTGGGAGCAGGGCTTTGCCTCAGCCTTTTCTTGGTCTAGTAGCCTGTGATGCTTCTCCTTACATATTTGCTGTAGTAGAGCTCCATCAGCTACCTACAAAGATGGTATCAGCAGAATTGATTATAAAGTCGTATCTCTGTACACCTGTCCCATTTTTTGCTTCCCTCAGCTTGTGTAAGAGGAAAAGAGCATCTGGATACAGAGTAATAGATGCTGTCCCTTTGCCAATGTTAAGAAAGCTGAGGCTGAAGGAGGAAAAAACTTGTCAGTAACAACCTGCCTTTAACCCTGATTTAACTTTTGTCAATTATCACATCTTGCACATACTCTAAGAGTTAGCCACTCTCAGAATTAGTGCAAGATGTGAGTCACCCTGTTTAAGATCTCCAAACAGACTGGATTTGGAGCAGACTGCTGCCATGCACTTTGGGCATGTCTACACAAGACGCTTAATGTCTATTGGGCTAATTCTACTGCACAGCAGCACATCTAGCAAAAATCATGCTAATGTGCTAACGTGCAGTAGATTAGTCCAATGCACATTAAGCATCACACAAAAAACATTAATCTCTGCTAATGTACAGTAGTGCTGATTATGGCACATTGTTAGTACCTGTTATTACAGGTACTAAACTTAATACCCCATAATGCAGTGCATTAATGAATGTGTAGATGTGTCCACTATATCCCTGATTCATTGTGATTGCTAGAAGATCAAAGTGTTGCTTGACAAATTGATACTTATGAAGATCTGTGGATTGTATGTCCTATCACCAAATTTACAGGAAATATTTTTTTTCTGAAATCTGCACTCAGCTCTGATTGATGCATAATGGCTCTGTGTAATTTCACTGATGACGACCTAGACATTGTGACTTTTTGATTGAGAAAACTTTCTTAAGTGGTACATAAATATTGCACTGACTTTTCTGACTGTGGTGAAAAAACCTTTAAGAACTTGGCTGGAAGTTCCCCATGTCCACTGAGATTCCAAGCTGTAGAATTTTCTCTGTTGTCATAAAAAACTATGCAACTCCTTGAGGGATTTATAGGAGTTAGTGAGTGAAACCACATTTTTGTGACTGTTTCCTCAAGGAATTTGGCACTGTTGATAAGGAAAAAACCAAATTCCAAACTCTGGAAAATTTCAAATCGGGGATCATCTCTAATGGATTGGTCATGAGCTGTTATGACAAGCTATAACTGTTTTCTTGCAGCCTGTAATTTGTTCCTGAAGGCCACAAAGAAGCTCCTTTATTTATCTGTGTTTTTTCTAGCTACACATAGGACTTCTTATTTATCTGTAAATATGTGGTCCACTCTACTGCTCCACTTAGTTGCTGTGCAGTTCATTATTTGATTATTGTCAGTGGTTTGCGATAAAAACAAAAATGCCACAATTTTCTCAGAATTTATCAGTCTGTCTGAGGATTTCAAAACATGTTATCAGTTTCTAAGAATTGTTAAATTGTATCTGAATAGGATACCATGAAGTTGGTTTGAGCATGACCACTTCTTAGAAGAATATACTGATAAATTCAGTACACCCAGGTAAAATGACATAGATATTTAGTCATAATTAGTTTTAATAGTCAAAAGCAGATTTCTCTAATTAAATATATTTTTCCTATGATAAAGATAAATCATTTACAACAGACAGAAGTGCATTGAAAATGTTTCAGTGGTACTCATAAGCTTTTTAATTCATTTCCTGTTAATTCATTTTCTGTTAATTCATTCATTTCCTGTTAAAGGTTGTAAAAGCAACTTTGATCACAAGAACATTCACAGAAAGCAAAAGCCTTGCCAGTGCTTGTGAGAATATGCTCAATGGAAATTTCAGGCCAGAGGAATTTGCTCAGCTGTCTCATATTTCTGAAATTATGACTGAAATGATTATCAAATCAAGATACAATATCATATGACTTGTCACATAGCACAAACAGTAAGGCATAGGCAAAGTGAATAATTCAAGAACAAATCCTGAGGGTGAAATAAAGTATTCCAGCAATTGTTAGTGAACAGCTGTTTGTAGATAGTTCATGGATAGAAAAAAGTAATATATTAAAAAGGATAAATTATTTTCTAAAAATTGTCCTCTGAACCCTACAAACAAAGAATTTAAGGTTTCTTTACAGTACAACTATTCTGAAAGAGCAGAGCTGTTGACGTAAGTTAGATAAGAAGAGATTAATAAACTACATTGAGTATACAGTGACTGTACTATAGAGAATTAACCTATAAAATATTTATCTTCAAGCTTTTTTAACTTCCTCACATTTGTAAAAGCTCTTAAAGTGCATAATTATATATTTCCAAACACCCATGGTAATAAGTAGAATTAGCCTTTTTTCAAAATTGGGGAAACAGTTAATTTTCAAATCTCTGACAATAAAACCTAAATAAATTGGAGGATTAGACCAGAAGAAATCTCATGAAGTTCAATGAGGACAAGTGCAAAGTCCTGCACTTAGAATGGAACAACCTTGTGCACCGGTACAGGCTGGGGGACTGACTGGCTAAGCAGCAGTTCTGCAGAAAAGGACCTGGGGATTACAGTGGACAATAAGCTGAATATGAGCCAGCAATATGTCCTCGCTGCCAAGAAGGCTAACAGAATAGTGTGCTGCATTAGTTGGAGTGTTGCCAGCAGATCAAGGAAAGTGATTCTTCCCCTCTATTTGACACTGGTGATGCCACATCTAGAGTACTGTGTCCAGTTTGGGGCCCCCACTTCAGAAAGGATGTGGACAAGCTGGAGACAGTTCAATAGAGGGCAACAACAATGGTTGGGGGGTGGGGGCATATGACTTACGAGGAGAGGCTGAGGAAATGGGTTTATTTAATCTGGAAAATGGAAGACTTGGGTGGAGGGGAGAAGATAAGACTTGGGGAGAGGGGATTTATAGCAGCCTTCAGTTATCTGAAGGGTAGTTCCAAAGAGGATGGAGCTAGACTGTTTTCAGTGGTGACAGGTGACAGAACTAGAAACCATGATCTCATGTTATAGCAAGGAAGCAAATTTAGGTTAGCTATTAGGAAAACCTTTCTCACTCAGTGGATAGTAAAGCACTAGAACAGGCTACTCAGAAACGCAGTGGAATTTCCATCCCTGAAGGTCTTTAAGACTCAACTAGACACAGCCTTGGTTGGGATGATATAGTTGTGGGTAGTCCTTTTTTGAGCAGGGGGCTGAACTAGATGACCACCTGCGGTCCCTTCCAACCTAATTTTCTATGATTCTATGAAAACAGAAAAAAATCAAGAACAAAAATACCGTGCTTTTGCTATAGAGTGGTTTAGCTGAGAATCTCCAACCATTAAAGTTGCAGTATATACCTAGGAAGCTGGACCTGCTCTTCCACACACCCCAACACACACAGAGCCCAGTTTATCACTTAAATATGGCCTTTAGGGAGTTAAAGTGAAACATTAACTTGAATCCAGTCCATTAAAAATAAGGGTAGAATTCCATACCTACCTCCCCAATCTGTGTGTCAGTATTTGTTTGTTTGTACATGTTTTCTGTCCTTCGTTGCTTTGGGTGCATAAACAGGAAGGAGATGACTGATTGATTATACAGAGAAAGCAGTAAACTATCAATTTCCAAAATGAAAATAAAGAAAATACATCTTTTTTTTTTTTGTTTTTTTCCCCCTGGCTCTTGGTATTTTAACAATAAAAGGTGGTAAAAATTTCAGACAGAATTTTTTAAGTTGAAGGTGTCTCTTCTAGTAGACATCAATAATAGATTACAGGTCAGGACAGAAAGTGAAGATTCACACTGTAACTCTTGAACAGACAAAGTAAATTAAGGGAGGAAGAATATAATTACCTGTTTGGAATTTGGCCAGAGCAGTGTGGTTTATACAACATCTATAATGGCAGAACAGCAGCATCTTTAATTACTACAAATCGGGTCAAGATCTCTATTTTCTATCATCTGAAAGACAGCACTTCTGGTAATTTAGTGCTAAGTACTAGTCTGAAGAAGCTGAGTAGCCACCAGTACCAATTTCCGGATGTTCTGCAGGGGCCATCCTCCCAAGCAGGGATCCATTCAGGGAACCATTCTAACTTCTAGGAGTATGCTGCCTAGCTAGGCCTGAATTAGATGCTTAGATTCTCTATATAGCACATGGAGACTTGTGTGCCTAAGAACAGGATCCACAAAAACAAGCGTGCTGAGTAGAGGAATGGTCTAAGTCAATGTTTCTCAACCTTTTAAGTAGAAAGTACCCCCTAACTTCTGAAAATTCGAACAAGTACCCCAACACTCAATTTTCCAGGAGATTTTATATTAAAAGACTAACGTGTGCCATATGTTGGAAGAAGGCCTGTGTATATAAGGCTGCGGTATGACAGATGTCTGATCTGGTGTGGGTAGGGTTGCCACCTTTTACACCAGGGGTACACAACTCAAGTATGTACCTGGGTTAGAGGTGATGTTGGCCAAAGCTAGGAGGGCTGAACCCAGTGTCGCATGAAGCTTGGCATGTCAAGTTATTACTGGGGAATTTGTTGTGCCATAGGTTTGAGAGAAGGAAGGGGCAAGAGAGAGAGGAACAGAGGGCAAGAGAGAGTGTTGGGGTACCCGCATACTGCCTGCCTGTGTCTCATGGTACGCGGACCACAGGTTGAGAAACTGTGGTCTAGATGAGCCAATAGGAAATGGCAATAAGAACCCACATATCTCACCTTCCAGGCATTGGGGACCTTTACAGTTAGGAGAGGGGGTAGCCTCAGAGATCTTGCAGTGCTATTCCACTTTGCAAAATTACTTACCTGTTCTTCAGATTGAAACCTGTAACCCAGGTTTCTCCCCTGCCCCACTGGGCATAATGGTATAATGCCATTCTCTGTCTTTCTCTAACTCAAAAATATTTAATCATACTACATTAAGCTTCAACAGCTGAGAGAGCTCATTCAAACCCTGATCATCTGTGATAGGGCTGTTCAACTTCGGAGCAGCCAGGGGCTGCACATTGTGCGGGTTGCAGCTGTGCGAGGCACACACCACATACCCCCCACCATACTGCCAGTGCTCCCTACCCCACAGTGCCATGCCGCTGGTGCCCCCCTCTGTTACACTGTGCTGTGTGGGCATCCCCCCTCCCCAATATAGGAAGCCCAGGCCCCATAAGCTGTGGGTTTCCTGGGTGCTGTGGCCACTCTACTCTTCCCTCAGTGGCAGAGGCAGGAACTGGAAGTTGAAGAGGGATGGGGAGCAAGGAGACCTCACCAACAGCAACCTCTGCAGTGCTGGGGGAGTGGCCCTCAGGTGGGAACCCAGAGGCCACAAATCCATAGGCTGCCAGTTACAAAGTCCTGATCTGTAAGATCCAATAGAATTGCAACACAATAGTCAATCAGTGTTTGATACCTTGTACTATTCTCTAACACTATTTTATTTTGTGAGTCTGGAGTTAAAGTGTTTTACAGCACTGATTACCCTATAAAGATTAAATTATTTTCTTACTAAATAAAACCTCTAAAGTTAGGCAATTTCTAGTGGGCTGAGCTTTTTATAATCTCCTTTCTATTCCCTCCTGGCTTGCTTCTATTTATTTTTACTGCAGGGTGTTCTATCTCACCATACAAGAGTGCTGTTTTTATCAGTCTCAGTTCCAGAAATGTTAAACTTTGCTCTGGGGATTTCAAGTCTTGACAACTTACGAAATGATGCTCTTGCACTGTAACATAAAATGCAACTTTACATAGGGTGCTAATTTATTTGATAAAGTAGTTTTACAATGGAGAGCACAAATAAGCCTTCTTACTGGTCATTTTGTTACCATAACATCCAGCAAACATACAAGTCTTGATTTTATATTTCAATTTGTAGATTCAATTTCTTAAAGGAAAATACGATGTCTCCAGCAGCAAATGTCAGAGGATTATTGCATATATTGGTTGGGTTTATGGCTTTGTGCCATATACCAGCACTCAGTTTCTGCTGTAATTGTCAAGGAATAAACTGCAATTTTTGATTTAAGGAAACAATTACACTTGGTTGGTAGAGCAGATTTTTGCCAAAGATTAAGTTTTCTGTACTACTTGGGCAGTAAAAAAATACACCTACATAATACTATACTGATGACTTTTGGGTTTTTTTGGTTATTCCTGTTGAAAGAGAGTTATAATAAATGAACACACTTAAGTAAATTTAGCAAGTAATGTATTTATATTCAACTGCTTTTGCCACTTTGCAGTGGTCATGGAATTGTTTTAAAATATTTACATTTTTTACATTTACATACATTACATTTTAGGTAATTTTGGATTAAGTCCGTGATTCTACAATATGCTCTTACGTAAGCACAGCAGAACAGCATGTCTGTCAGTCACCAAAGGACTGAAGCTTTATACAGCCTGCAAAGATTTAAAGCAAAATGATCTACCTGAGGATCATTCTGCTTTGAGCAGGGGATTGAACTAGATAACCTCCTGGTGTCCCTTCCAACCCTAATTTTCTATGATTCTATGAATCTTATGCTTAAAGCCAAAACAAGCTACAGGTACAAGATGCCTTTAATGTTTCCTAAACAGAAGCCTGACTCTTTAGCTTGATGAGAGAACAGATGAAAATGATTGTATTGGAGGAAGAACAATTGTGCTTGTGTTTATTCTGTAAATGAGGATTATGTATGTGAGCAACACTCAGCTGCAACTAGACGGCTGTAATTCCTAAATTCTTTTTGAAAATAATTTTTCATCAATTTTTGCCGGAAGAGCTATGCAGAAGCTTCACACATATGCCACAGTCACCAGCAATCATACTGCCACCTCCTGTCAGATCTTAAAACAATGTATAGACTGGGCCATAATTAAATGAGCAGTCTCTAAGGAAAACCATAACAGACACTGTATGGTATCAAGTGGTGCTGATGGCTCTGTGCATGGCACCACCCAATCAAAACAGAAACACTGGCTGAGCATGGTGCTAAAACAGAGGTGGACAATTATTTTGGCTGGAGGGCAACATACTGAATTTTGGTGAGCTGTTGAGGGCTGCAAGGGTAGCCCCACCACTTGAGGTGCCCTGCCCCCTGGTCACCATCTTGGGGCTGGAAGTCCTGCCCTTAACCTTAAACTTAACTTTCGCCACTGGAAGGACTCCCCTCCCCTAGTCTCTCCCTCCTGCCCAGAAATACTCCTTTTGGGAGGAGAAGGTTGCCATCTTGGAACCAGAAAAAAAACAAATCATACACTAAAAGTCAAACACCTACTATAACATATTTTAATTTTATTACAAAAATAATTTTGTCATGATTTGTGTTTGTGTACTGTATGTAGAGGTGATTGCATAATAACTCAAAAATAAACTCAGAGAATGATCTGGATAAATATATCAACTCAGTAAATAACTCTTATTCTTGTATATTATGTATGGGAGATGTGGAGTGTGGTTGGGGGTGAGGGGATGTGTATGGTGGGGGGCCATGTGTATGGGGAGGTTTGTGAGGTGATGTGGCTGTGTCAGGGGGCATAGGGCATGTTGGGGGGTATGGGTGCAGGGTGTGGATGTGTGAAGTTTATGGGGTGTGAGGGAGGGTGGGGGTTGTGGAGCCTCCTCCACTTACACTCTCCCACAAGGCACACAGCCCCTGCTACCGGCAGCACCACCAGGCAGGGACACTCATGCCTGGTGACGCCCAATGTGTGGCTCTGGCCAGCACTGTGCACAGGGGAGGAGAGCACAGCTTGGCTGTCTCTATCATGGGGCCTCCACGCACTGTTCGTACACCCCCTGCAGTCATGCAACACTAGGGAAATCCCTGTGCTGGAGCCAGCTGCCTTCCCCACCCCCTGCCATGCAGGTCCCAGGACTCTGCCAGAAGTGGAGGGGTGCCCTCCCCTACTTCCCTGCACAAGGCAGCTGGCTCCGGCATGGGGTTTTCCTTGGTGCCGTGTGAGTGTGGGAGCTGCATGCATGCCGTGTGGAGCCCCCATGATAGAGGTGGCTGGGCTGCATCCCCAGCCCCATGCGTAGCACCGGCCCAAGCTGCACACCAGGCACAAAGGTCCCAAGCACCTCCACCTGCTGGTGCTGCTAGCAGTGGGGGCTGCTCTCCATGTGGGGGAGTGTGTGGGGAGTCCTCACATCCCCATCCTCCCACACCTGCCCACCGAAGCTTCACGCTCCTGCCACCCTCGGGCTGTGGACTCTGTGCTGCCACCAGCCCCAGACCCACGCTCCGTGCTTCCACCTAGCTGCAGCTCACTCCCCCCCCCACACTTCTCTACCTGCTGCCCAGAGCAAGCAGGATGCTGGGGAATCTGAGGAGGTCCTGGTGGCTCCAGTAGCGGCAGGAGCAGCTCCTCCCGGAAGCAGTGTGCTGGCCTAGCTGGGTCCTTCTGCCCACGAGGGTGGGAGTAAGGTGCAACAGGGTATGTTGACAGGGCTGTATGTGTGGACACCTCACTCCCACCCTCGAGGGTGGAAGGGCTGGGCAGTGTACAGTTGTTAGTGGATGCTGCGAGCTGGATGAAAGTGCCTGGCAGGCTTGATATGGCCCATAGGCTGTAATTTGCCTGCCCCTGTACTAAAAGGTGCTGTGCTGCTGGGAGTAGTTTTCCAGGTGAGATATATAACTATTTACTTTTATTCTAGGAGGGGTTAACTAGAATGGGTTGAGACTTTTTCAGCAAATGCTTTTCTCATTGCTAAATGCTGATTTCGTGAGACCGAAACTTTCAGGTTAAAGTAGTATTGGAGTGATGTTGTAGCCTTGATGGCGCAGAAAATATGTGAGCAGCAAGGATATTTTGCAAGGGGGTGATATCTTTTACTGGTCCAACAACATGATTGGGGGAGATTCTAGACAGGCTTTCAGGCACAAAGTACTATTCTTCAGGTTTGAGAAAGAAGCAGATGTAGCTAAAGCTAAATAGCAAATTGAACAATAGCCTGTGTAAAACTCCAGGACTGAATATTGGAACCTTCAGAAATATTTTACACATTGAATGAGTACTCACTAAAATTTGATATTTTCTCATGAAAATATCCATGTTGTCAAAAAGGTAATTTTGATGGAGAAAAAAATCAGCAAAGTATCATTTTGCCTCATAAAGTTACTTTGGCAGGTTCTAACTGATAGGGCATTCTCCCTAAACAGACATATATAGGTACCGGCAAATTCTGGACAATTGCTGCATTCCACCCCCAAAGTGGCTGCAGTTGGAGTGCGCTAGTTAGGCCCTAACCTATCATGTACTTCACAATGGTGATGTAAGCAGTGATTAATGAGCTCATTATAGAGACAGGCCTGAGTTGGTTATGACATGTCTGTACTGCCTCTGTAGGGATCCTGAGATCACTGCAGAGGAGAAAGCTGTACTACTAGTTGTTGTTTCATGTCTGACTCAGCCTGGCAATTAGGCAGGATAAATATCCTAAGTAGGCATGCCAGCACTACCCTCAGGATGTCTTTTCTGCTCACTTGCTCGATTTGATCACACGCAGGACAGGAGTGTGTTTGTGGGGACTTCCTGGTGCTGATCACGGGCTCAGTTTGGAGAGATGTCTTTAGAAGCTAGAAGTGAAAATTTCAAAATTGGAAAGAATTGGGAATTTTGGAGCTTGGATCTGGTGCTGGTCCCTGTCTGGTTTATGGATGTTTAATTGTTTTCTTAAAGGGACTGTTACAGAAACCAAAAGGAAATTGATATATTCTTTAGAAAAGGAAATTGCCAGTTTTAACACCAACTCTAATATTAACCTTAAACATGAAAGTTCAGCAATAAACACATCTATGCTACCAGGATCTGGAAACTTCCTAGACTCACTACAAAATCTAACATTTACTTGAGGTACTGAGACTATAGAGTCTTGATTTTTATGTTTGTTTGTTTAGCAGATGAGGCTTGTGAACTTATGGTTTTACATTTTAGTCATCTTACATGTGTCTCTAACATTACTTAAATATACCAGGCTACAGTTTGGCATTGCAAAGTGGAAAGAAATAAAAGAAATATACATTTCTGATTTACTATATGCAGTAAAGTTTGATAACTATCTTTGGAGACAGTGTAATAAATTTATTTTTATATCAAACTAAATAAAAAACTGGAAAGGTAAGTAGAATAATTGTTTAAAAAGGAAGTATGGTTATTTCAGGCTGCTTCCTATTATTGACTAGTTTCTAAAATCTGGGAGTGTAACTAATGCTTTCATTGTTGTTTGAAAGCAAAATGAAGCTTAGGCAGCCTTTATGTGAAACTCCTGTGGAATTATGCATAAGTGTGATAACATTCAAAATATATGTCTGAGTAGAATCCAAGCTGGGAAGAACACTGGGGACAGTGACATCTGCTCATTTTCTAGCCTACTTTTCACTTTTTCCTAGTTTTTGTCCTTTCTGTTAAAGAGAGAATTCTGGCAAAATTCTTTTAAAGCAAAAAATCTAGTAACTCCTCACTTCTTCATCACTTGCTTGCTTTCTGCAGTCAGGCCGTCATTTTCAAATAAAAGACTATTATAGCTGTCTGTAGATCAAAATACGACAGATTCCATAATATTGCACTTCTTATACATTTCTATCAGTACCAAGCAGATAGCCCATCCTGCCAACACTATGTGTACATACCCAGACAATTATAGTGCACACTGTCTGGGTGTGGGCAAATGTACATTTGTAGCAGCTTAAAAAAGGAGAAGGGGAACTGCTGCTCCAGACCTTACTCCATACTTTTACCGAGTTCAAAGTCAGGGCAATTTAGCTCACTTGTATTATTACAGGCTCAAGCAGATGTAACAGGTTGTAAACAGATGTCTCATTTGAGATAGTCCTGATGGATCTGAATCCAAAGCCAGGACAAAAGAGGAGCAGCACAGCCCTTTTCCCCTTCCAAGTTCCAACTCAGTGTGTAGGGAGAGCACACAGCTGGACAGCTTGTCCCTTGAATGATTAGCAATTAACTTGAATGAGCTGCTACTGCGTACAGATACACACAGCATTGTCTGGGGAATACCAGTAAGTGGTGGCCCATTTTATCTTGCATACTTCAAAGGTACTTAAAGTGGGACAATGGACTGGTACTCCTGCAACAAATGTAACTGTTTGCACCCATAAACCCCCTCTACACATTACAGGTATTAACTGGTTAATTGTGCAATTACCTTAAGACCAGGTACATATGCAAAGCAGCTATAATGCCATAAAAAACTCCAACCAGCTATAAAGTTAGATCTAGGAAATGTGTAGTAGCTATATAGCTGGCTACTATGGAGCATCAATTTGCATGTGTACCCTTGCGGCTGACAGGGCTCCCAGTCGCAGGGGTGCACCATGCCCAACTGGGGCTGGAAGTTTCACAACTGAGGGGACTCTCTGCCTCAGCAGCTGCCAACTCTGGGTCCCAGCAGCACAGGGACCCAGAGTCCTGCTGCTGTGGACACTGGCTGCCAGGACCTAGCTGATTCCCAGCAGCTGAGGGGCATGGCTGCGCCTGGAGTGCATGGAACTGAGGGGGGTCCCAACTGTGGTAGCTTGCTTTTTGCTGGTGAAGGGGCAGCCTGGATTTGGGCTCCCCCTGCTCCAGCAATAAAGTGCAATGGAATATAACACACAATCCCACAACTACACCCTCTGCCATGCGTATGTGGCATGGCAGGGGGTGGGATTGTGAAGGTTGTGCGTTAGATCTAATCGCACCTGTATCTGTACATGTAGAGGGAACTGCAGAGCAGAACAGCAGCTCTCCTTCCTCTTCCAAAGCCACTACAAATGTATGCTTGTCTATACCCTCAGTAATCTCTGGTTATTTCACCTGTGGGATAATTTGCCACATGGGCGACTGGTGCCTCCTGAGTCTGGGTGGGCGTTGGCGGCAGGGGCAGAGCTGGTGAGCTCCCGCAGCAGCAGGGACAGCCCTGCCAGGGGGGGCACGTGCCACCCATTCCCCCATGCTTCCCCTACGAGTCACCTATGATTTGCCAAGATAGAACAACACGCAATTAAACCAGTGCTCTTCCTTAATCCTCAGTTATCAGCTTCTAATAACTGAGCGCTACTTGATAGTTCCACAGTTTGCCCCTTGGAGTGGCAAATTAACTAGTGCTTTCTGTATTTTAAATACAAATACAACATCCTCAACGTTACCAGAGCAAAAACTAGGTTCAAATGATATTAGGAGCTTTCAAGGGAAAATGTAAGAGATTGTTGTAGCTCAACATCCCAGGGTGGGTTGAATAGCTTTGGCCCAAACTGTCTGCTCCAGCCAAGCAAGGAGGTATGCTCTAGCACCCCCTGGCTTCTGGTATGAGCCACTGCAGGCATGCAGCTGCATTTCTGGAATCAAGACAATGTTCATTTGCTTATTGATTCAATCCACATAGCTTAGACTAACCTGAAAAGATTGAATTGATTCAGCTTCAGGATTTTTGACTGTCTGTAATTAGCTGAGGTGGAGGTTCCTGTTTGTTCCATTGCTACCAGTTTGTGGAGATGCAACTTTTAGGCAAAGAAAAAGAAATTCTGTGTTGGAAATGCAAGGAAAATATTTATTTTCCGCTGTAGTCTCAAAGTATGAAATTCACCTAGCCTCTACTTTTTTCCTCACACACTCCTTTTGTAAAAGCAACACTTGATGTATATTCAAATTGTATTGGAAGCTATTCAAAACAATTTGGCTATTAACACATTCATTTCAAGTGATTTTGATTAGCCCCAATTCATTTAATCTGATTTCTTTATGTAAAACGAATACTGTGATAATGTATATTTTAAGATGTTGAGTTCCATTGGTAATTCAAATGCCTTGTTAGTCTCCTCTGTTTTCACACCTTATTTATAGACAGAAAAATTATTAATTTTGTTGGGAGATTAGCCTGCAGGCTAAATCATCCTCTGGTATTATGTCAACAGTCTTCATTCTGATGTTGAGGTGAGTATAGCTCATTATTACAAACAGTGAAATGTGTGGCCTTAAAGAGAGCTGTAGAAACATACTCCTTAATGGCTCCATTTCTGATTCCCTCAGGACTGTTAGGCTAAATCAAATTTGCACACAAAAATCTGTAAATTACATAGCAGTGGGAGACTGGAAATGGTACTGAGGCTCAGGGATTTCCTAGGACATTCTGTCTCTCCTCTGAATTAATTTGTGTTTGAGGGAAGTGGACATGCAAAGTTAGGCAAAACAAGTCCTAACTAAGGTAGTGGTACTATTCCTGCCCAGAAATAAATACAACTACATTTTCATTCACTTGGCTACACTGCCTTTCAGAAAAAGCATGTCTCAGTATCCTACTGATGTTTCTCAAAAACATGGTGTCATCTACAGGCAAATAGTTTGTTGCAATCCTGCCCCTAATACAAGATACAGACAATTAAGAAGCAACTGTTACTACTATAGCCAGTCATATGCCCTAGGTACCTTATCTGGTTTATTACATAGATGACTGAACTTGAGTTTGGTTCCTGGCTCAGCCACAGACTTCTTGTGCTTACCCGATTCACATATTTTACCACGTGCTCCATTACCACACTGTAAAGTAAGGGCTAGTACTGTTTCTGGTATACTGATTGTAAGGTGCTCAAATAGTACTTACATGTCCCTCATCACCTTAAGTGCTTCCATAGTAATGAGAGCAGAAACTCTCACAGGAAGTGATGCATTTGATTATTAGTACTAGTGTTGCTCTTCAGTCAGGTATATATTGAAAGAACAGTGGTCAAGAGCAGTAGGGATTGAGAGATTTTCTTTACTGTTTTAAACCAATTACTTAGCCTACTAAAGATTCTCAGTGAAGCAGCAGCAGTCTTTCTAATGTCACCCTCATTGGTAGATTTGTACACATGACCTGGTATCATGCAGCCCGTGCAGTTGCAATGATCATTTTAAAAAGGAGACACTGTATGCAAGATACTGATGAGCACTTGGGTGGGGGGGGCAACTACCCCAACTAAAAATAACACAAAAACAAATTTGTTTTTCCATAAGAAAACAAAATCAATTGAAGTTTTGAATCACATCAAGGACTGCCAGTGTTTTAATTAGATGCAACTGTAATAGGAGGTAATAATCTTTCATTTTTCAAAAACATCCCCTCTTGATTCATTTTCTTCTCAGCCAGCATGAAGCATTAGTTTGATTTAACCAATAAATCCTCCTAGTTCAGTTAGTCCTTAATCTTCAGTAGAATTAATGGAATTATGCTTCTGTGCTGCAAGATGAAATTTTACTTTATGTCCTTCCAATCTTTGATAATGTGGGGTTTGGAACTTTTTAGGGATTTATTTTTTAGTGGAGTTTCACTCAGTTAAGCTTATAATAATGATGTATACTTGTACTGTGCAGTAACTACAGACATTACATCCAAATGTGTACAAAGTATGTCATCAGTTTAAAGAAAAGCTGTATGTGTTTGGGAAATCAGTTTCTTATATTGCAAATGGAATGTGTTGTGATATGTGGATTTAGTTTGCAATATGTATTTAGTTCAGGCTCATGTGTAGAACAAAAGCATTTTATTAAAATTTCCTGCACTTAATGAACCTGAGGTTTAAGTCTTATTGGGAATGATGACACATAGCTTTTAATTCTAGTACAAGTTGAGGATATCCACATCTACAGTTTCAGTCATTTCACCGTAGTATTTTCCAAGGAAGTAGAGCCTTTTTTTTTTTTTAGTTTTACACATGAGCAATGTCCATCAAGAAAAAAGAATTCTGGCTGGAGATGTTTGATTTTAACTGCATTTGTACATCGCTAGAAAAGTGCCAACTGCATTCTCATTAGATTTTCTTTACTTAGTATAACATGTGATTCCTTTCCTGACTGGAAAATTCTATTTTCATGACACCTTAAATCAAATAAAAAATGAATTCTAGTAAAATAGGCTTCTATTAATGTCTCAATCAAATTATATCTGTAGAGATATGATTAAATATGACTGGAAGAAAATGTGAATGGCCTGTCTTTTATAATTACCCCTTCAATACATCTACTTCAGACTATATTAGATGCTTTAAGTAATTTGTAAATGAAATTTATTTTCTCAGTGTGATTCCAATTGCATTTCTTTTATTTTAGGCTTTCTATAGAAAATGAGAATGGATTAACAGACAAGCCCTGAAAATTATATGTACTAAAATAAGTCTTGTGTTACTTATGGAGAATATGTAAAAAAACAACAAAAAAGAAAATTCTGAGGTTTAAGTTTAATACAAAAAATTATTAAAAAAATTGATCTGTTTGTAGTACTTCAGTGAAGATATTACTGCCGGTATACCATGCAACTTCCAGCACAAGTAACTGGCCATTGATCCTGTTTTATATTAGAGCATCCTGTTTTTAAATCCTTTGTCCCCTGTCCATTTCTGAATGAGGAATGGACTGCAAAAGTCTTACTTTTCAGTACACTGGTAGAAATACATGTCAATCATTTGTCCTCGTGCCAAGAGGTAAGGCGGTACATAGCCAAGAGGAGTAGGGCTCCAAGCTAGCCAGGGAGGGAGGTTGGTGGAGGATCCCAGGGGCTGATTGCTCTGTGCCTGTGCAAGGCGCCGTGGCTGCAGTACATGTACAGGCACAGGAAAAGCTGAGGTTCTACCGCATGCCTGAGCTCGCTAACCCTGGGCTGGGCGTATGTGGGTGGCCTCAGGCCCTGGGGGCAGCTGAACTGCCACGGCTGGGCAGTTGGTCTGCATGCACACTTCCCTGTGCTGCCTTGGCGCAAGGTAATGGCTTTGAATTTGCTGAAACACCAGTGACCTGGGAGGAGGCTCTTGTCACTGTCTTTGCACCCACAGAATAATAGACTTGTTGAGTCCCTGGAGTGTCCTACTACGCAGAAAGAGGGAGCTTTGGGCAAAGGAGCATCTGGGCTCCTGGGCAGCTGGGTAAGCTCATTAAAGCCATTATTTCTTCTCGGGGACAGGCAAACCTGTCTGTCTGCTGGGGAAGGAAGGGACGGCCCCACTAGGCAGCTGGCTGCACTGTCACAGGCGTCCATCACTCACTGACCTCACTCAGCCCAACTCTGACCAGAATGTAGCCAGGGCAGATTCTTGGGTGCCAAGTGTCTATGCTGAATGCTGATGCTGGGGGAGGTGAGGTCCCTGTGCCCCTTGCTGCTGATTGGCCAAGGGACTCAGTAGTCCCACCCCTTGCTTCTAAATGCCCAAGGAGGCGGTGGCCCTGCCCCTTACTGTTGATTGGCCAGGGGGCAGTGGTCCCACCCCTCACCAAGGGGATGTTCTGTATTCTGGGGGTGCATCAGTGGCCACCCTAGCATGGAGGGAGGAAGAGGGGCCCTAGTCATTGGTGCTGGCTTACAGTTGCCAATGGCAGTGGCAACCCTGTCATTGTTGCTGCCCTGTGTGTCACTGCTGCCCAGGGCACAGAGCTGCCCAGCTACACCTCTGTATCGGTCATTCAGCCAGCATGCTTGTGAACCTATGTATGGGAAATTCTTACAAATAATACAAGAGGGCAGATTTGAGTTCCCTACAGTTTTTCCTGTTGCCTTTTGTCTGTACACAGGCAGCAACTGCAACTCCCATCTTATTATCAATAAAATGCTAGACATGGAAGACCCTTGTCTGACAAACATCACTAAGAGCACTGGTTTAGCATAATGTACATTTTGAAACAGCATGTATATCATGGTGCCCTAAAGCAAATTCAGCACAAAGCAGCAAGCATCTCTTGTGTGTGGCTAGTTCTTGGAAATGAAATAGCCACACCCAGAAGCATGAGCAATTCAGCAGGCAGATGACATAACATGAATAGTATCTATAGTTTATACTGTAATTTCTAACAGAGCTTTCAATAAAAAAGCATATACTTGGAGGAAATGAAGTAGTGGGACTCTGGCAATGTACATGTTTGTTCAACACATAGCTAGATAAGGAACTGTAACAGTAAAAGCTGTAACTTCTGTATCAGTATAGGGACTGTCTTTGCCTTAGCCAGTGTTTTAGATCTATTAGTCTAGTAGTTGAGCACCTGCCACACACAATCAAAAGCAGACGTGAAGTGCCCAGTAGACTGCACAGAGCCTATGACACTCTTCCTTTCCAAGTTAAAACTTGGTTTGGGGTAATGCCCTTGCTGGCTTTGTGTCTCCTACACTTTTAGAGACTTTAGCTAATAGATCAGCAGAACAATGGATTCCTGGACCTCATTCCCTAATCCCTTGCTTCTTACTCAGCCTGCCTGTGTCTGCCTCCAGTCTATAAAAATAAGGATATGCAGAAGTGTTTAAAAACAGATTTCCACAGCATGGAAAATGTGGAAGTTTGTTCAAGGCATCCGTAACCATCCTTTCTCGGCACTGCAGAGCCTTCTCTGTTTCACTGTGTGTGGCATCATGGATAATGGAGTAGAATATGGCTGTAATTTATTTAATATTCTTAATAGCCTTGTGAAATTGGTTTTGAAGGAAGTAGTATTCCCATTATATGGGATGAAAATCTGAGGCAGAGAAAATTAGGTGACTTACCCAAGGTTACTTGCTTGGTTACAGTGAGACCAAGCAAATTTCCTGCACTGTATCTCCATGCCTTTTGAAACTTGATAGAAGTACAGTTAGTTTATCTCAGGGGTAGCCAACACCCCACACATGTGCCAGAGTGTGGCATGTGAAGGCATTTTGCTTGGCATGTGTGGCTTGGGGCAGATGGCAAAAAAAGGTCTGGAGTGTACTGCCACAACAAAGATCAGGCCCCTCCAGGCTATGTCACTCTCTTCCCTGAGGAACATATGTACCCACTGCCAGTAAAGAGATGGGCTCTACAGACCTTGGTGCAACTGCTTGCAGTCTCCCCACTGCAAGCAGCCCAGGCTCCATGGCAGGCAGCAGGGGCCTGCGCAGAGTCCAGGTTGCCTGTGGCAGGCAGCTGAAAGGCTGCAAGCCATTGCATTGAGGTCTGCGGAGTTGTGGCACAGCTCGTTGCTGGCAGTAGGTACATGTTTGCCTTGAGGCAGATGGTAAGGGAGTTGACCCCTGTTTAGCTCTTCTTTGCTTTGAAGTGCTTTTAATTTTGCATGTCTTCTTGCTTATCCTTACCTCTACCACAGGTTTTCCCCTATTTATATCATCCCTATCCCATAAGCGTTTTCCTTTCACAGGCTGGTCATTGCAATACACTGACAAAAACTCCACAGACTGGAAGAGCAGAGATTTCCATAATGCCACGTGGTCAGCTGAGAAAGCTTAAGCATTTGGGGCGCTTGTACACATGCCAGAAGCTTAGTTCTCCCTAAACAAGGGGCGGGCAATTATTTTGGGCCACTTACCCGGTTTTGGCAGGCTGTTGAGGGCTGCATGGGTAGCCGTGCCCCCTGACAGGTACCTTACCCTTGGTCACCATCTTGGGAACAATGTCCCAATGTCTTGGAACCAATATCTCAGGGCCACCACCGATGGGGCCCAAAGCAGGCCACAGGCTGACAGGGGACTGTGGAGCTGGGCTGGGCTGCACCAACAGGGAGAGCGGGGAGCTAGCCCGGCTCCATAGAGCCCCTGTCTGCTGGGACCTCACGCTCCTGCCACCCTGCTGTAGGCCCTGCCAGCATTGGTCCCAGGACACTGGTGAGGGCCCCATGCTCTTGCTGGCTCCCCGCCCACTCACTCCCAGTGCCCGCCAGCCCTGTGGTACAGGCGGGGGGCAGCGCACAGCCCCAACCCCCATCTTACCAGCAGAGTAGAAGCTGGTGCTGAGTGCAGGGAAAAGTGGCCCCTCGTCTGCCCCATGGCTGGTGCTCCCTGCTGCAGGTGCTGCAGCCCACATGGGCTGCAAGTGGCTGCAGTGCGGAGTGTTGGCCATGGGGCAAGTAAGGGGCTGCTTCCCTGCCCCCGTGCTCAGCACCACCTTGTAACCTGGCCCTGCTGCCAGCCTGGGCCCCGTACTGGCTCCAGGTTCACCCACTGGGGCTGTGCGCAGAGGCAGCAGCTGTAGCCTCCCCCGCCCCACTTGCTGCAACGGGCAGTGTTGGCTGTTCCTGTCTGCCTGGAGCTCATATGCTGGGCAGTCCAGGGGCAGCGGTGGCAAACACTGCCAAGAGCAGCAAGTAGGGGGGCCGCAACTGCTGTCACCATGTGCAGCTCCAATGGGTGAGCCTGGAGCCAGCGCAGGGCCCAGGCTGGCAGTGGGGCTGGGTTAGAAGGTGGTGCTGAG
>NW_017728947.1:19067307-19089067 GCF_001723895.1 Crocodylus porosus
GGGGAAGCAGCCCCTCCCTGCCCCATGCCTGGCACCCTGCACCACAGCCGCTTGCAGCCTGTGTGGGGCTGCTTGTACCTGCTCCAGACAGTCCTGAGCAGCTGCAGCAGGGAGCACTGGCCACGGGGCTGGGGAGGGGCTGCTTTCCTCTGTGCCAGGAAGGAGCAGGGAAGCTGAGCGTGGTGGCAGGGGTGGGGGAAAGTGGCCCTTCCTCTGTCCTGTGACCACACTCCCTGCTGCAGCCGCTTGCAGCCCATGCAAGGCTGTTCGGAGCAGGTACAGGCAGCCCCAGTGCGGGGCGCCAGCCATGGGGCAGGCGAGGGGCCGCTTTCCACCCCCATGCTCAGCTTTTCCCTGAGCACTTTTCCCTGGGCTCCTTCCCTGACTGGGGACCTCCCCTGCCCACCCCCACCCTTACCTGAGGCAGTCATGTGGTCCCAGGCCAGAAACCCCTGCTGCAGCTTCCAGGGGACCCTGTTGTCGTGGGAGCCTGCCTGGGCTTCTCCTGGGCCCTACTGCTCTTGGTTCCTGTAATTTTTTTACAGAAACCAAGCACAGATCAATATTAATTTTCTAAATTTTTTAGGGGGCCCGTGGGCCAGATAGAATAGCCTCGTGGGCCAAATTCAGCCCATGGGCTGTATTTTGCCCACCCCTGGCCTAAACTGAAATGGTAGGGTTTTAAATAGTAGATTCTGAATTGTGTCGATTAAAAACCCACCATTTCAATTTAGGGACTTCTGTCATTGTGATGGAACAGTAATGGCCCCCATCATCTCACACCCCCCAGCATCCCACCGCAGGAGATCTGCCAAAGTGTGTTGGCGGGAAGTGCCAAGGGGCCCAATCCTTTTTTAATTTTTCTTTGCCCTGGGCCCTGCCTGTCTGTCTCGTGGCCAGGGGGTGGACTGCCAGCAGGCCCTATGTTGCAGGGGGGGAGGGGGACCGTAATTCCCTCCATAGTGGCAGCACCCCCTGGGTGGCACCCACCCACTAGCAGCCCAGCCAAGTGGTTCCAGGGTCACCGCTGCCATGGAGGGAAGCACTGACCCCCCCCCAGTAAGCTATACCACGTGGTGGCAGCTCATGTGAGCAGGCTCTGCTAAGAAAAAAAAAGTGGTGAGAAGCCTGGTTTTTTGTTTTGTCTCTCAGAGCCTGCCTGTATCTCCCGTGGTTGTGGGGGCAAGCTGACAGAGGACTGAGTGGCCCCTGAGATGTGGGAGGGACCAGCACTTCCCTCTGCGGAGACAGTGCCCTCTGGGACCGCCTGGGCAGGGTGCTAAAGGGCAGATACTGCGTGGGGGGTGCTGCCACTGTGGAGTGAAGCACCAGGGCTCCCTGCAGCTCAGGGGCCACTTGGCCCACTGGCAGCTCACTCCCTAGCCATGGGAGATGCAGGCAGGCTCTGCTGGAAAAAAACAAAAATGAGCCCCTTGCAGCTTTTTTTTTCTGCATGGAGCCTGCCCATGCGAGCTGCTGCTGGGTTATATAGCCCCTGAGCTGTGCGGGGCTCAGTGATTCCCTCTGCAGCAACAGCAGCACCACCCAGGGCCACCCAGGCAGGGTGCTAGCTGTGCGGGTGCTGCCCCAGCTTGCAGGCAGCATCTGGCCCAATTCAACAGTGCACAGGGCGCTGGAAACCTGGGCGTGCTCAGGAAAGCTCAGGCTTGACAAGCTTCCAGTGCCCTGTGCATCATCCCTGCTGTGTTCCCACCACCTGGGAATGGGCCGGCTTGCCCCTGGGGCAGTGCGGGAAGGCAGGGTGTGCTGGTAGCTGGAGAAGGTGGCGGGGACAGTGTGTGGGGCACTGAAAGCCCACCAAGCCCAAGCTTCCGCAAACACACCTGGGCTTCCAGCGCCCCATGGCCTGTCCCTGCCATCATCTCCAAATATATCACTGTAATTTGTTATGTAGCAAACTAAAATACATCGGTGTTTTACTCTGCTACATAAAAAAGTCAGTTATATCCAAATATGCCACTGCACGTGTACTGTGATGAAATCTGATCGCAATATGCCATCGCATATGTACAGTGTGATGCAATTAAATTGCTAAAAAGGTCAATTAAACTGCTAAAAGGGGCAATTTCATCATGTGTACAAGGGCCCTTCATCACATGTGCAAAGGGCCTTGGAAATCAATGGTGATGTGTGCTTTTGATGTATATATAGTTTAAGAGCAAACATGATTAATGCCTTAGCCCTTGGACACACATTCATTTGTAGCACTAGAGAGTGTCTTAACACTTTGTAGGGCTGCAAATATACAGAGCTACTGGGGTATGCACACATGCAGAGCCTCTTGACTAGAAAGCTACAAAGCCCCTTAAAAGCATGCGTACCAACCAGGGAGTGATAGGGGCAGCTCCTTAAATCCCCAGGGAAGCCTGTCAGCGAGCCCATGATTGAATTGCCTGAAAGTCACCTGCAGCCCCAAGAGCAGATTGAGCAATGTTCACTGCCTGGTCAGCTGCTGCCACCAGCACAGCCTAATCAACTATTCAGCGGCCAATCAGCAGGTGCAGCTATGCTCCCTGAAGTGGTTATTACAGAGCCTTACTATTACTACTGCTTTACTATGCTTTCAGCTGTTCAGCAGAGCAGGGCAGCAGTGCCTCAGGAGGCAGAGGGAAGGAAAGCAGAGCACTCTGGCATGCTGGGGGGCTAAGGACACCCACTGTAGCACTATGGGTGGCTACAGACATTCAAGGCCTCATTGTAATTCATGGCACTTTATATAAAGTGCCATGACTTAGAGTTCCTGTGCCTGCCGACCCAACTCATTGCTTGTTGGGTTGGGTGGGGGGGCTGGAGTCTGCCTGCATCACCCAAGGAGGCTGCCAAAACACTCATTTCCCCAGCCTGGACTCCCCACCCCAGCTGTGGGGCTGTCAGCAGGAGAAGGGGAGGGAGTAGCTACCACAGAGCTGCTGGCTGCATTTGAATAGCCAGACCTGGCAGGGGTGAAATAGAGCCTTGTGGTCTCCCCCACCCCCAGCTACCCTGGCTGAAGTATTGGGAGAATCTGGGCTGAGCCCTGGAGGGGAGGCAGCTCCATTGCATCCCCCTGCCTCCCAGCTCTGGCTGTTCAAAAGCACCCAGAAGTTCTGTGCTGCTGCTGTCAAGAGGCCTGGGCATGGGTAGGGGAAGGGAGCAGTAGGCTGAGGTGGAGGATAAGTTTTATACACAAGCATCAGCCCATCCCTGTCACTGTTCAAAAGGGAACACAAGTTCCCTAAGGCACACTGCTTTACAGCATCTTGATCGTTAGACTAGGGTTAGACTTCATTTGACCAGAGTTAATTTTTCATGTGACTGCCCATTTTAAAAGCACTCTGCAGGCATGCACATGTGATAAGTCATGGCTGTAGAGAGCTTTCAGGGGCCCAATCATGTGGAAAATATCACTTGTGTAAGCACCCTAAATGTAATGGTATGCAGTACTTGTAGACCTACAGAAGGTAGTACTCCAAAGAAGTTCCTGTGGTCAATCAGCCATTTTTGTGGAAGGTCCATCATCTTTGTAGCACTACAATGCATGCACACTTCCTTCTGTAGTACTATAAAAATAATGTCTGTCCAAGGGCCTAGAGTAACACACGTAATTTACATTGACCACACTGTCCTTTATACAACAAAAGCAGCTTTCCCTTTTTGAGACCCATGGGATAGATCTTGGCTCTAAAAGTTGGCTTTCTCACCAAATACAAAATCTCCCTTGTCATGTGCATGGTCTGCAGGTTTAGTAGAGTATCAGAACTGAAATCCTCCTTCAAAGTCAAAGAGCTGAATATTGTCTTTACTTGTCTGAGTACATTTGTCGAACACAGGGTAATGTCACTGATCCAGTTAATATTTTGTTAGGAAATTATTCTGTATTGGCCAAGAATGCCTGTTCAACAAAGCACTTCAGCACTTGCTTAAATCCCATGGGCTTTAGCAGGGGATTTGAGAACTCTAAGGCTAGCTACAGATATTCCAAAAGCCTAAGGCAGAATCGATCCAATCTATGAGAGTTTCTCTAAACTGCGTAGATTGGATTAGGAGTGAACGGAACACATTTGCCGTTTGGTGAGGGGTATGCAGATGACTGCGCTGGACACAGCCAGAAGGCGGGGGCACTCCCACATGCCTCATGGTGTGACTACCCTGGGTGTCAGCTGCTGTAGGGAAGGGGCACCACCTCCAGCTTTGTTTGCTTGGGGGTCAGGGCTGGGCCAGAGTGGTGGGGGCCTCCGCTCCTGCCCTCCTGCTGTTTCCCAGCTGGCCCACACAGGCAGGCAGGAGCCGGGGCTGTCGGCAGAGCCAGGCAGCATGAGGAGTGGAGGTCCCCTGCTGTGCAGGTACACCCCAACTGTGCTTGCTCATGTCTGGGGTGGGCCAGGACTGGGCCCATGGAGCAGGGCCCTCCACTCCCCCGAACACTACATGGCTCAGCTCTAGCTCCTGCCCTTTCTGTGACAGTCAAGCAGGGCAGTGTTTGGTGGAGTGGAGATCCCCTGCTGTGTCACCCTCCCCCGCCCCTGCTGTGCTTACTTGAGTCTGGAGGGCTGGGCTGGGCCCATGGAGCAAGAGCTTCCACTCCAGTTCCCCCACCCCCACCCAGGGTTACCCAGCTTGGGCAGCAGCCCTGTGCTGCTCTCAGCTCCAGCTCATACCTCCCAGTGTTAGTCAAGCTGGGCACCACTGATGGGAGGCAGAGGGGTGTGGGACTGAAGGCCCCCACCCTGTAAGCCTGACCCCAGCCCCAGCCACCCCCAGACCCAAGCAAGCACAGCTGGGTAGGGCCATGTAGCAGGGAGGCTCTGCTCTTTACCTGCCCCCCACTACTGCATGGCTCTCAGTCCCAGCTCCTACCTCTGTGACACCCCAGGGGCTGGGCCAGGCCTGCGTTCAGCCAGAGCAGACAAGCACTTGTGAGCCAACCTACCTTCCCTGTACGGAGGGGTTAGTGGTGACCTGCAAAGCAGCCTGAGATGCTGGGGGAAGGGGATCTGAGTCAGGAGGGGATCTAGGACAGAAGTTCAATAGACCAGCCTAACCTAAACTGATTAAATCTGATATTACATCCATCCAGGTCTATCTTAGACTAGGCACTGCCATTTTAAAACTGGTCTATGTCTGCTGAACTTCAGAATTCTGCACAAGCTGAATCAGTTCTGTTACAGGTTTACACTGGTTTCCAATCACTCGTAGCAGGGGTGGGCAAAATACGGTCCGTGGGCCGCATCCAGCCCACAAAGCCATTCTATCTGGCTTGTGGGGCCCCCCAAAAATTTAGAAAATTAATATTTATCTGCCCTTGGTTCCTGTCAAAAATAACAGGAGCCAGGGGCAGTACAACCCAGGAGAAGCCCTGGTGGGCTCCTGCAACAACAGGGCCTGCCTGGCCCCCCCCGCCAGCTGGAAGCCCCAGCAGGGGCTTCTGGCCTGGGACTATGTGGCTGTATTGTGCCGGAAACTCACGTAAGGTGGTGGAGAATGGTAAGGGAGGACCCCAGGGAAAAGTTGAGCTTGGGGAAAAACAGCTCTTCCCCCACCCCGTGGCTGATGCTCCCTGCTGCAGCCACTCGCAGTCCATGCGGGGCTGTCCGTACAGGCACAGGCAGCCCCACATGGGCTGCAAGCAGCTGCAGCATGAGGCGCCAGCCACAGGGCGGGCAAGGGGCTGCTTTTCCCTGTGCTCAGCACCATCTTGTAACCTGTCCCTGCTGCCAGCCTGGGTCCTGCGCCAGATCTGGGCTCACCCATCAGGGTTGTGCTGCGGCAGGAGCAGCTGCTCAGTGCAGAGGAAGTGGCGCCTCCTGCTTGCTGGCATCGGGCAGTGTTTGCCACCACCGCCTCTGGGCTGCCCACCACACGAGCTCTGGGCAAGCAGCAGCAGCAGCAAACACTATCTGGCATGGTAAGTGAGAGGGTTGCTTTCCTCCATGCCGATCAGCTGTTCCCGCCACGGCGCAGCCCCGACACATGAGCCCAGAGCTGGCGCGGGGCCCAGACTGACAGCGGGGGTGGGTTACAAGCTGGTGCTGAGCATGGGGATAAGCAGCCCTGCCCCCACTCCATGACTGTCTTAAACCTGTAACAGAACAGATGTTCAGTGCACATAAACGAGTTTCAAAATGGCCCAAACTGGTTAGAGGTAAACCTGGTTGAATGTAATATGAGATTTAACTGATTTGGCTCAAACAGGTTTATGCAATGTCTGTCCCAGACCCCTTGCTGGTTTAAGATAAACCAGACACCCTCAGCAACCCAGCTCTCTGGGTGGGGCTCTCTGCTCTCTAGCTAGAGCAGGGATTGGCCCTAGGAGAAACACTGGCCAGCATGGCTTTGTTAAGGCAAAGTGGGTAGGGAGGAGGTTAATTTTTCCCTCCTTCCCCCACTGCAGCTACAGTCAGCCTGTCTGATGGGGAGCAGAGGGGAGGGGGCTGCAGTGGTGGCCCTAGAGCTGGCAGACCCAGTCTGCAGGGAAGGAAGGGAGGGAGAAATTAACCCTTCTCTCTTTCCCCTTCACCTTAATGGGGCCATACTGGGTAGGTTGTCCCACAGGGTTGCGGGGGGGCCTCTGTTCCATGCTGTGGGGGACACTTCCCCCTCATCCTCCTCCCCCCTTGCTGCTGCAGGGCTTGGGGGGGGGGCTCCATGCAATGCTGCCTGACCCCAGAGCGGTGGGGGGGGCAGAGGGAGGCTCTGTTTTATGCTGGGGGGAGCTCTTTGCCCTCCTCCTGCTCCCCCAGAGGGGCAGCAGGAGCACAGAGCTCAGCTGGACAGGGTGTGGGGTGTGAGGGAGGGTGGGGGAGTATAGGAACCCCCACACACTCCCCCCGTGGTGTTCGGCCCCTGCTGCCTCGCAGCAGCAGCAGGTGGGGAGATAAGGGTGCTTCTGCCAGGCACAGGCACGGCTCTGGCCAGCACTGCATGGGGAGAGGGAGCAGAGCCTGCCTTACTCCCGTGACTCTGGTTCCTAAGCCTCAGCCTGCAGCTCCTTGCAGTAGGGGAACTCCCATGCTGGAGCCAGCTGTTTTCCCCAGTCTCCGCTGTTCATAGCCCTGCACTCTGGTGGGAGTGGAGGGAGCCCCACCCTCTTCTTCCCCACAGAGTCCAGTGCAAGGCTTCCCCATACAAATGCACAGGTGCAGGCATGGCATGGAGCCACATGGATAGGCTGCACAGGACTGTGCTCCTTGCCTCCAGTGCAGCACTGGCTGCCTCTATCGTGGCTCTGCGCTGTGCCTGCAGCTCTGCTCTCGAATGGGGAAGCCCCGCGCTGGATTCTGTAGGGAAGCAGGGGGCAGGGCTCCCTCCACTCCCGGCAGAGTGTGGGGCCCTGCACAGCAGGGACTGGGGAGCAGTTGGATCCAGTGTAGTGCTTACCCCACTGCAAAGGCTGGAGCTGCAGGCTCAGGCTCAGGGAGCAGAGCCTTAGGAACAAGGCAGGTTCCACTTCCTCCCCCAGTGCAGCACTGGCTGGAGTCGTGCCTGCACTGGGCATGAGCACCCTGACCTACCTGCTTGCTGCTGCTGCCAGGCAGTGGAGGCTGCATGCCACGGGGGGAGTGTGTCCCTACACCCCCCACCCTCCCTCTCACCCCACACACCCACACCCTGCCCAGCTGAGCTCTGACCTCCCACTGGCCCTCTAGGGGGAGAAAGAGGGTGAGGGGAAGAGCTCCACCCAGCATGGAACAGCACCTCCCTGTGCCATGGTTAGGGAGGAGTGGGCTAGGCAGTAGCCCACAGAGCCCCGCCTTGCCACCCTGCAGCAATGGGGGATAAGTAGGGGGAAGAGTCCCCCACTGGGGCCAGGCAGCCTCACAGAGACCCCCTCCCCTCCCCACCACAGGGGAGGAGGAGGAGGGGGAAGAGCCCCTCCCAGCACTGAAGAGGGCCCCCCTCCTGGCCCTGCTGTGGTGGGGGAGAGGGAGGAGGGGAAGAGTTCCCCTCTGAGGCACAGCAGCCCTGTGTGCCCGGATTGCTCCCAGCTGCCAGGGAGCCGCTGAGGTGGGCCTGCATGGGCTTGGCCACACTCTGTCCTCAACTCAGCTTCCCTGTGGAAGGGAGGGCTGCTCCCATGCCCCTAGGCTTCTGGCTTGAGCCACTGCAGGCATGTACTGAACATCTATCCACTTGCAAACCAGTTAATTCTCTGCAGGTTAGACTAACCTGCAAAGACTGAATCAATTCAGGCTTGGGCTTTTTGAATGTCTATCCATAGCCATATAATTTATGTGTAATCTCTGTAACTATCCTAAGTCCTTTGCTGAACTGGGGACCTAATTGATTATTCATAATTCTGAAAATAAATCCGTATGTGCTACAAACTAAAAGAAAAAAAAGGGGGTGGCTTCCATTGAACTAGGGCCATGCAATTTAAAAAACAGGTGTGAATGAAAAGCTAGTATGATTCATTCTGCTTCCATGTGTCATGCATATTGTTACAAGGTAATTCTACCAAAATAATTTGGAATGGTGAATTCTGAAACCAAGGGAGATAATAGAGCAACCTTTAGCTACCTGCTCAACAAAACAAGATGTAAGGAGAATATATGGGAAGCCCATACACACTGCTGAAATTAGAAGGGTACATCAGCAAAAAACTATTCAGGAAAGCTGGTAGGTCCATCACTACAAGTTAAACTGTGTTGCATGAGTCTTCAGGTGCCACTTCCTTGAATTATTGTATTTGTTACATGCAGCCTTTCTGCCCAAAGGTACCAATTCTGTGTGTCAAATAATCACTACCCCCACCGAAAAAGAAAAACCCAAAACAAACACTTTATATCTCCATTTTCCAATGTCTCCTTTGATTGTTTTGATTTTCACTTAAGGGAAAAAGAAAGAAAACTTTAAAGCTAGTGAAAACCATTGAATTTCATTATTCTAATGATTTATATCTGATAGTGTGTGACATTTTCATGACTTTACTAGTGAGATTTGGGAAGGGATAAATTCTTCTTGTTCCTTGCAAATAATGTTTTTACCTGAATTCAAGATGACTTCAAATTTAAGGTGACCCCCCGATAATTAGGTTCTGTATATGGAAAATGTATAATTCTGTTATAATTTTCCATGTATAGAATCTAATTAACAGAGGGTCATCTTAAATCTGTTTCCTGTACTGCTACAGAAGGAAAAGCACTGGCAGGGAGACATACTGTGTTGGGAGACAGGTGGCCCCCTTACAACCCACTTGTCCCTGCTGCAGCCTGCCCCCTGCATTTCTTACACCCCTGCCACTTGTACTCCCTGCCTGCTACCCCAGCCTCTCCCCACCCTCAGCCTCCTGCAGCTTCTGCCCTCATTGCCTCCCCCCCCAGCTTCCTTCCTCTCCCTTTCTGCTGCTTATTATCAGACCAACTTCATCTCCTTTCTCTCCCTGGGGCTCAGGGAGAGGGGCCAAAGCTGCTGACACTGCTGTTACATGGCCAGAAAGGGGTCAGAGCTTCCATGGGCTCTATGCCCCAGTGTCGCAGGAGGGAGTGAAGCCAGAGCCATGCCTGACAGTAAGTGGCATGGGAGGAGGGGGCAGAGGCTGCAAGAGGGCACAAAGGCTTTGGGCGATAGACAGGGGGCAGGTGGCTGATGTGGCTCTGACTCCGGCCCCAACCTGGGCTGACGGCCGAAGTCAAAAGCTGCAGCAGCCATATGCGCCCCCCCCCCCTTTGTACTCAAATCCAAAATGTTTTTTTCCCCCTCATGTTGAATTGGGGGAAAACCTCATCTTGGATTCAGGTAAATAAGGTACCTCGCACTCCTTCCACAAATGTCAGTGTTTACAGCTCTCCATTCTTTGGTATCAGACTTCAAAAGCTTCTAAAATGGAAGCACCTTGAGGGTGGATTAAATGATTTCATAATACTAAACCTTTTTAAAGGAGAATGCTTTTAGCACTGAAGCCAGTCTCAAATATTTGTCTTTGTAGACAGGACTGTAATGCTTTAGAAATGTTGACAAGCTAAAGGGAAAACTTTGAAATGTTAAGTGTTCTATTTTGGAAGAGATGTTTGGAGAACAGCTGTTTCCTTGTAAAGAACATTTCAGATGGGAAGAATAAAGGTTTTGATCTTAGGTAAAGACAAAAAGACAATACAAGGGGCCAGATAGGCAACAGCTGCTCATTTGGGGTATAAATTCCCAACAGTGATATCTGAAAGAATTAGAAACAGTTTTGCAAAGTGAGAGATGGAAGGTCTAAATCCTAATACTGAGACAAGTATTAATGAATATATACTTCTGGCTGAAACTTGGGGTACAGAAGTACCTCAAATTTTTGTGAAATACCATGGCACTCAGTATCTTATAACAGAAAGCAGTCTACCAGCCTACCTGACTTTCCTTATATACCTTAAAAGAAAACTCTCAATAGGAGTAAAACAGATGTTAAGAAAGGATAAAATAAATACTTATGGCTTGATGGCTAAATTCAGCTCTGTCATAAGGAGTGAGGGCTACATTTGAGTAAGTCAAAGAGTTCATTATCCCTGAGAAGACTGAAATTTGTTCAAATCAAGCAGAAAAACCATCCTCTAGCTTTGTATCTATTTCTGTTGCAGTCAGGTACATGTTGTTCGTTGTCAGTTCTTTCTCACTTCCTCTGTAGTACGAGGTGGAAGAAAGTTTTTTCTCAGTATCCTATTAATTATGAAGATTTCAAATAGAGCTGAGAAAAACGTGTTAAAGAGGAAATTGTTAAAAATAATTAAAATATTCCATTTATAATGTATTATTTATTAATATCTGTTGCCAGTGAGCTAGAATGAAGATATCAACTTAAACTAAACTTGTAGGTAGACATGTACAGTGACTTTTCCCTCCACCTTGACTTAGGATAGATGACTCCCAAAAACATTATACAGTGCTCTGCTTCCTAACTACTCTCTGCTAAAAAATAAGGAAGCATGAAGACAGAATTATCTGTTCACACCAGGGATTGAAAGCAATTACTCTTTAATTAAGTATGACTTCTAATAGAATGGCAGGGCTCTGTCGAAAAAAAGGATTATGCTTTGACAGTCATGCCACTTAAACCTGGATATAAAGAAAGCTGTCCACTTGTGACAGTCCTTCACCTTTCCATAGTGTTGAATTGCTTTCTCTGTGCTTGCTATCTGCATTGATTAAAGCACAGCCTACCTTTATGCCATTTATGGGAGACTAATTTTTATCAGATAACTTTGAAAAGACTACTAAACACTAGAAACTAAATACTTGGGTAGCATTGAGGGAGATGGAGAGAGAGGCAGTAGTAGAGATGTCCTTTTCAATCTCTATGTACACCTCTTGTAAGTGGTTACGGATATAGTCATAATACTTACATTAGGAATCCTCTAAAGATTTCCTTTGTAATTGGTTCTAATACAGATTCTATGGAAGAGCTAATAAAGACATATTGCTTTTACAAACATAAAGAACAGAAACCTATTTTACTTTATGCACCCAAATGGCAACTACCCTGCTGTATAACTGCCATTTTGGCACTAACACACAGTTTGCAATCCTGTTCCATGGGCAGTATGAGTTGTACAGTGTCTGCATGGCTGCTGAGCATGAGTGAAAGGCTGTGGTCTGGCTAGGCAGGTAAGTAATTCTAAATGTGCGTGTCTTGGGCACATGTAAGGTACAGAATTGTATCTAGGAAAGCCCTCATGAGTTTTAAATGGAGCTGGATGGCCCTCCCATGTTTTTACCCAAGGATCAGGGCAGAAAGAGACCTATATTCTAGGCCCCTTACCTTACTAAGGTGGGGTTTGAACATGCATCTTTCTAGTTTCCCAGCACAGTGCTCTGACCCCCAGGACAAAAATTAATCATCAGCCATTTTTCTTTCCACACCTCCTTTTGAATCTGGTAGGCCAGCCAAGAGAGGAGCTACATGGGGTCAGGAAGAAGAACGTGCATCTCCTTGAGGTTAATAGGAAGCGGGGGCTGGGTCCTAGCCTTGATCCTGGCTTCCAATAGGGAAGAAACTTATTCATGAAAATTCACCATGTTTTATTTTGGAAGATAACAGTTTTGAAAAAGTGGTGTATTTGAGCTCTTATATATTCTGAATTCTTGAAAGCAGGTAATGTAAAACGCATTCACTGTAAATATTTGGCCTAGCTTGATGGTTCTTGATAAGCTCCTTCTCTTTCTCTCCCTTTTTCAGTTCAGTTTTGATCACTGGAGAAATGTTACCTTGGTTATAGAGGCATACTTAAGGCAAGTTTCACAGTTAAAGTTTTTTCATACCTTGTGTCCCTCTAGTGATTAAAGGGACCCCATTTCTCATTTGGGGTCAAAATGATGCTATTATAATGATTCAATTTCTGCAATTTGCTCCCAAAATATACAGATAATATTTTTTTCACATAATAACGAAAATGCTTTATTCGCTTTTGAATAAGCATCTTTCATGTAATTCTATATATTTTTGTAAAGGAAGGAGAAGATTGGGTTTTTTTTTTCTAAATTTATATTGCTCCTTTATTTGGTTTTCTTTGGACAGTCCCTTTCTCTCTGTCTCTCTCTCCAACTATCCTTCTTTTGTCCCAAAAACTAGTCTCCATCTTTTATGCTTCCTGGCAACAAGCAATTTTTTTCTTGAAGGACCAACAGATTTATTCTATTATCTGTGAAATTTTGTTGCTTTTTTATTAATAGAGGTCATCACTGATCTATCCAAAATTGGCTCATAACACTGCAAAATGCAGAACCCTCTAAGCAACAGTATCGGTGGCATGCCAAAATTAAATGTGGCATCCACTGAAAATTTGAGAAAGAGGAATCATTACAGCTTAACAACAACTCTGGTATCATTTCAGCAAGAGGCTTTTCTTAATTGTAAACACAATTAAATTTAACAATGTGTAGTTTATTAGACAGAATTACCACTTTTAGCTATACTAAACAATTCCTATCAGAATTTCATTTACTTTTTAAGTAACAGGTTTAAGTGGTTCATATAGATAAGACCTCTGCATTTCAAAGAAGAACAATCAAAGCCAGGGAAAGTAACTTAAGATTCTTAATGAACAGCTGTGTTAAAAGGTGGGTACTTAATTACAAGATAACCAAATAATATACAGTGGAATAAACAAGCAAAGCTTCAATAAAGTCGGTGGAAGAAAAAAAGTAGTCAGATAAACTGGAGTTACTTCTATCAGATCACGCCTGTTAAAAGGCAAAATAATCAGATGAACAAATATTCATTGCCACAGCAATAAGATCACAAAACATTAAAGGGACAATTTATCTGTGATGAAATGTGAAAGGAATCAAAATAGCAAAAGGTAGGAAGGAGGAGTGTGAGTGAAATTAAAATTAAAGACAAGGAGAGAGTCTCACTCCAAAAGTGTTAATAACGAGACTGAAGAATTTCATCACTGCCATGGCACAAAGAACCTTCTTATCTCAATTAGGAGATTTTTTTCCTTCTTCTAACAGCCCCTATTTATAATTTTACATCTGATTGCTACAAACAATTAACCTGCTACTTAATATACCCAAGTATATGATAGCAAAATCTCCTGAACAAATGGCAGTATTTATGGAACTGCCATCCATCATAGTTGACAAGCAATGGGTTAACTTCTCACTTGTCTAAAAGGCAGAGAAAATCAGCATAAGGATTCTCATGCTACAATGACAGGAAAGTAGCACTGGAAGGGAACTCACAATGTCATCTAGTCCACCCTCCCACTCAAGGCAGGACCTTCCCTGATTAAACCATCCCAGCCACATGTCTGTCCAACGTGCTCTTGAAAATGTCCAGATATTACACAACTTCTGTAGGTACCTTTTTCCAATGCTTGATCACCTCATAGCCAGAAAGTTCCTCCTAATCTCCAATCTAAATTTCCTTTGCTGCAGCTTCAGTCCTTTGTTCCTAGACCTGACCCCTTCAGTCACAGAAAAAAGCCCGTCTTCATCTCTATAATTGTCCCTTAGGTATCTGAAGGCTGTTATCAAATCCTCCCTCACTCTTCTCTTCTCAAGATTAAACAACCCTAGCTCTTTCCATCTTTCCACATATAACATGCTTCCTAGGTTTCTAATCACTTTTGATGCTCTGTGCTAGACTCTTTCCAGTCTACATCCTTCTTGAAGGACTGGGGCTCCAAATTGGACAGTACTCTAGGTGAGGCCTCACCAGTGATCAATAGAGCGGAAGGATCAGTTTCCTAGTTTTGCAAGTGACTCTCCTGTTAATACAATACCGTTGGCCTTTTTTGCAACAAAAGCACACTGATATAACTCAGTCAAGACTGGTATTTTGGCTGTTAATATTAACTGAAAGGCAAAGGTCTGTTGTTCTCAGCAAGGGTTCCCCCATGTCAAGATTAAGGCATGAAATCTTAGGTATATGAAAGCAAAAGAATCCATGCTGCTATTGTGTGTGATTTATCTCCCTTATGGATAAACAGAAAGCTTCTACCTCCAGAGCTGCTGCTTTACCCATATTGCACTAAATGTACTTGAACACCATCAATAAAAGAAGCTTTAAAATAAAGCTAAAGACTATGAGGAAGTTATGGGGAGAGAGTGGGAGAAGAAGAGAGAAAACTAACCTGGGAACTGCAGACATTGCAATGAAATGCATCACCAACAAGTTCCAGGTGTTTTCAGCATGAGCAGGTGAAAATGTGATTTTGTGGAGTGTGACAGCAATTCTGTTTCCATAACACTTGTATCCTGGCACATGTACTTGTGTCTCTGCATTATATTTAGGCTTCTATAGCTGGCAATTTTAAGACTATTTCAGCTCATGAGTGCTTTTACTTTCTTAAAGATTGCACAAGGCAAAGCTGATGCAGGTTAACAAGAGTGTACTAAATGTAGACAGAAAAGCATAAATGCTGTGGGCACCTAAAAAGAGTCAAGAGCTTTTATTCCTCCTGGAAAGTTTTTCATAGGTTATATATTCAGGTATTGGGAACAAATCACCAGTCTTGAGAGGGGGAGTGAAGTATTTTTACTGTCTTTCTGGTGGCAAGTGAATATGTCCATTCAAACAACATGATTTTGTACAAACTGTCCAAGTTACTATACCTTTATGTTCATGTGTAGGTGAACTAATACAACTCTTTAAGTGCTTGTTGTACTTACTGCAGTACAGACAACAAAGAGAGGAGAAAGGGTTAAATTTTCTGAAGGGCCTAAGTGACTTAAGAGCTGAAGTTTCACTGAGTTTCAGTGGAACTTAATGTACTTGGTGCCTGAATTATTTGGGTGCTTTTACAATTTTTACGAATTTTATACTCAGTCCCTACCATAAACAAATTACAGCCTACTTGATTTAGAAAGGTTAAAGGTTCTTCTAAGCATAGTGACTTATTGTACCAGTGTACTTAAGGCGTGCCAATTTCAGTTGACAACAGGTACACAAGGGACTGATGTGACCATGGTCACATCTGTCACATTTGACTTCCCCATCTCAGTAACCAGATATCCATGTACAGTGGAGTCAAATGGGAATGGCCTTTTGCACAATTCTAGAGCAGGGCTCAAACTCATGTCTCTGATATCTAAGTAGGTATCCAGGTAGACTTCCAGCAGCAAAATGAAGCAAAAAAGATATGGGGTTACATAGAGAACAACACACCATCAGCATTTTCAGCCAAGACTAATGGTTTTGGATGCTTAGTTTGACACCTTGAAGGAACCTAATTTTCAGAGTGGGAGTCCTTAACCCATTTCAGAAATTGGCCTCCACGGTGCAGAAAATCATAGTCATTCCAAAATGGAGGCATCTAATACAGTTGCTTCTGAACATCTTGGGCCATACCTTTTGGTGATGTTATTTTATAGTTTTAGGTTAGTATTGATAGGTTTAATGGAAGAAGTTAGTTTTAAAGATGGACTTGACTGTAGAGAAAGAGGGAATGCAGAACAATGGGGGGATTACAACAATGTTTCAGTAAAAAAGCTGAGTATTTTGGTGAGATGCTTATGATTACAGTATAGGTTTTGCATTGGCCACATTACTTCTTAAATTAGTCAATCCGTCAATTTCCTAAAATCTCCAAATTGTAGGGTGTCGCCGTATCAGCTCACTTGCAATCTCACTTCACTGTTGACATTCTTAGACCAAGTAAAAAGCTCTGCTTTTTTTTTTAAAAATTAAAAAGTCATACCCTGAACTGGTGAGATCAGCTTTGCCTTGTATTTACCTAGCTGAACACATTTAAAGGAGGCTGTTCATTTGCTTTGCTGCCCTGTGCTTTATCTTGGTGCAATCAGTTGATTCATTCATTTTTATTCCATGCAGTGTTTGATCCTGCCCAAAGTATGTTCTTGCTAAGTTTCTAAGTCAATAGTGCTCAACCTTTTGGTCCTGCAGGCCAGGTGCGTGGGGCAGGGTTGGTCTGCAGGCCAGATCAAGCCTGACACCCCAAGATTGGGCCCTAGGGTATAGCACTGTTCCCTCTCTGCCCTGATTGCTGGAAACAGGCTCTGGGGCCTTGTGCTCAGATTGGTCCCAAGGGGCCCACTGGGATTGGTCTCTGGGGGCTGGCACCACTCCCTTTTGCCCCAGACCTCCAGGATTAGGTCCTGGGGGCCTAGTGCACCCCCTCCTTCTAGCTCCCCACATATTGGGATTGGCCTCTGGGGCCTGGTACCCCTTCCTCCTAGCCCTGCACATGCTGGAATTGGACCCTGAGGCCCAGTGCTGCCCCTACCTGGCTCCACACACTGGCATCAGTGCCAGTTTCAGCACACAGAGTCTAAACACATCAGTCTGGAAATTTGTCAGTGGGAGAGTTGCGCCACCTTTCTCCTGCTGCCAAATTTCTGGATCCATGAGGAGCCCCACAGGCTGAATGACATGGGGCAGTGGGCAAGAACTGGCTTACAAACAGGCTTGAATGCTCCTGGTTTAAATGATAAGTGATGAAATCTTCACTCGCAAAGTCAGTCAGTGACCAAACTCTCTGTGCCTGATCAGGACCCAGATTCCACCCTGAAATCTCAAGCTTAACCGGAGTTTTTGTTGGTAAATTGATCAGGTATGGTAGATCGCCTTCCAGCCACTTGCACTATGTGACTCAATAGTTATCTGAAAAGCTGAGGTGTGCTGATATTCTGACAAAAATGCATAGGAGTTAGCTTAAACCCAGACTAAGGCTGGTTGGAGGTTTAGAAACACAGTTCTGACAATAAAAACTCATGAGCTTCTTGCTACAAATGTATTAAAGGCCTTTTCTCTCTCCTGAAAGATCTTTGGCACCCAAAACTCCCATAGATTTCACAAGGAGTTATGAGTGTTTGGCCCTGCACCTAACTGTACTCAGAGCTGTGGTTTCAAAAGTCAAGAGTGCCTAAACACATGCTACCAACTAGCTCTATTACATGTTTCCAAAGGCAGCATCTGGCATAAGTGTTTGAGAGGTGGGATAGTCAGATTGATATCTGAGCCAGGTTTGGCTTACATATATGGGTGTAGAATTAGTTCATTCAGCACTCCCAAAACAGCTGTCAGTCTTTGCCTTTCCCTTTATTTATCACAACTAAACTGCCATTGCTCAGTCAAAAATCTCTTCTCTCTAGTTGTAGTTGAAGTTTAATTTGATGCTTTTTGATGTAAGGAGCACACAATGACTACGCATTCTCCAAGGTGAGCTATGTCCTGTGACTGCTGGTTGCCTAAAGAAAAGAGTGTTTAATCAAGCAACTAAATACAATAAAAATGTGGCTACATTGATCTCAAATGTCATGATGCAGCAGACATTACTAATATGACCTCTCTTTCTGAGCTTGTCACTTCACCACAATAAATGATGTGAAATACTTTTCAGATTCATTCCAGTCCTCAGCAAGGCAGCTACTGCTCCCTTTGCTCCCAGCAAAAGTTACAGGCATAAGCACACTGCTGTACAACATGGCTAGACTACTTTTAGCTTGGGAGGTGGCAACAGTGAATAGAGCACAGAAGAGGGTGCAGACAGAAGTCCAACTCCCCACTGTAACTCATAGTGCTTTGCAACAAGCGCCATGAGTTACAGCTATCTCTGGGACCCAACAGATATTCCTTGGTGGGTTCTGGGGGTAGGGAGATGAGCTGTGATTTAGAGATACTACATCTCTGCAGTTGCTCTCCCCTAGCACTACTTCCCTCTGCCACCCCTCACAGCCCTAGCACCGTTTTCAGAATGGGAGGGGGCAAAGGCAGTGGAGGAAGCTCATTTTGGGAGCTGCCCAGCTGGTGCTGGATGGTGGGGTGGGTGGACTGGAGCCTCATGAGGGGCTCCAATATACCCACCCCACCCTTCAGCACTGGCTGGGCAACCCCCACTGTGAGCTCTCTCCACTCCCTTCCCATTCCCAAGACAGCACAGGGAGCAGGGCTTGGTTGTGTCAGCTGTGTCATTAATGAAGGTGCTCTGGTTTAGAGTGCCTTCATCTGATCCCTCATATAATGAGGGTTCAGATTATCACACAATCAAGAATTTTTAAAGCGCTCTGGAGCTGTGCACTGCTGTCAGTGCATGGCTGTAGAGTGCTTTCAGTGGCTGATCTTGCAATAAACTGTCATGTTTGTCACATCCAACATGTCACACTAAGGCCCAACTCCTATAACTATGTTATGTGTTTAATTGCTCCTGTGAACAATCCTGCTGACTTCAGTGGGGTGAACCACACAAGTAACTATATAAGTAAGGGTGCAGAGAATTGGGATCTGCCTTGTAGGGTCCTCTACTGCAGGAACGTCTAACTTCCAAGCAACTGGGGCCCACACATCACTAGGCCTGCAGTTCTGGGGGGCTGCAAGAGGTACAGGTGGCTCCCCTGTGGCTCTTCTCTGCCATGTAAATAAGTTGGCCTCATGCACAGTGCAAGCAGCATGGTTTCTCCTTCCAGTTGCGCATGCTACGTGGGCAGCCCAATTCTCCCCTGCTACATGTGCCACACACCTGCACTGCAGGTAGTCTGGTGCCTTCTTTTGTTGTATACAGTGTGAATAACCAGGCCCCTTCCCATGCTGCATGCAGCAGAAGCACCCTGCCACTTGGCACTGTGTGCCTGGCTCAGGCACCCCAACCCTCTTCTGCTATGCTGCCACAGCCCCAGGAACAAGGACAGGAAGTAGAAGATGGAGGATGTAGTGGGAGTCCAAAGAACACAGATGCTGCAGAAGGAACAACAGCAGGGCAGGATTTCAGGCTGCATGCTAACCCTGCCCTACTGCATTTGATAGGGCATAAGTAGAGCTTGTTTTTTTTCTTTTTCCATTATATGTGAGAAAGCACTTTTCCTTCAGTGGAAACTGCTGAGGACTGGTTAGGTGGCTTCAGCAAACACTCTGCCTTACCCTGTCATGTGAATGTTTAACAGAGGATATATGCATAAGGCATGATTAAGTAAAACAGTGCATTAAAATAGAAATTTATATCGTAGAGAATTGTTAACCTTGGAACTGATAACTTTCTTCTCTAGGGACAGCCATGGGCCCAGACTCAGGGTGCCTCCAGTTGTTCCAACTGTCTTTTCAGTGGGGTAAGATTTCTGTCTCCCACACCCTGTAGGACATGCTTGTCTCCACAGAAGTACTATGTTCTTGCCATATGCTTCCTCTCTGAGAGTAGCTTAGCTCCACTGGAGCTAGGCTACCAAAACTTCCACATCCTATGACTACCCCTGGGGCAACCTTGCAGTGGGTTCTCAAATAGAAGAAAAGGAGGATATTTGTAGCCTGAGGTTGTATCATCTTTCAGGAGTAATTTTTACATGGCACTTACTTCATTCTTGGATGTGCTGCAAGCCCCCAGAAAAGACTGGTATGCATCAGAAGAGCTCCTGTGTAGGTTTCCGATATCTTCAGGGGTCAGTCAGGTCATGAGCTACTCCTTGCTCAATTTATAATTGAGTCTTAGTTAGAAACACTTACTGACAACTTCATTTATGCAGTTCTCATTTGCCTCTACACAAACGTTTGTAGTATGGGAAACAAGCATGAGGAACTTACCCTCCTGCTAGTTGACACCAACCCAGACATAGTGGGGCTCACTGAAACGTGGTGGGACCCCATGCGTGACTAGGCAGTGAATATCAAAGGCTATCGGCTGTACAGGAGGGATAGGATGGGGAGGAAAGGCGGGGGTGTGGCGCTCTACATCAAAGAAGAATACACATCCTCATTAAGTAGTACTGGGTCAGACGAGGGGCATAATGAAGTGCTCTGGATACAAGGCAGTCGAGGGGAAAGAGACTTAACAGTGGGGGTCTACTACAGATCACCCAATCAAGGGGAAGAGCTAGACCAGGAATTCTTAAGTCAGCTGACGGAGTAGTTAGGTCAAAGGACGTGGTCATCATGGGTGACCTGAACTTTCCAGACATCTGCTGGGAAGAACAGTCGGCCAGGTCTGACAGCTCACGTAGGTTCCTAGCCCAAATGCAGGACCTCCATCTAACCCAGGAGGTGCACAGCCCCACCAGGGGAGATGCCTTGATGAACCCGGTGCTGGCCACTGGCGATGATCTGGTGAGGGGGCTGCAGGCGCTTGACCACCTGGGCGACAGTGATCATCACCTGCTGGAATTCACCATCCAGCGCAAGGTGGCAAAGGTCTACAGCAAGGCAGCAGCCCTAGTTTTCAGGAGGGCAGACTTCAATGAGCTAAGGAGAATAGTCGGGGAAGCACAGAGGTCCCACAGGGCAGGTGAGCCAGGTGTCCAAGAAGAGTGGTTGCTCCTTAAGGAGATGATCCTCCAAGCCAAAAGGGAGGTAATCCCAATACAGATCAAAGGGGCAGGAGGACACAAAAGGCCCCATGGCTCACCAAAAGCATCCGGGAATGTCTCCTAGCTAAAGGGAGGCGTACACCCAATGGAAGGGAGGGGCCATCACCAGGGAGGACTATACTGCAGTTGCTCGGGGATGCAGGGGAGCAGTCAGGAAGGCCAAGGCAGAGATGGAACTGGGACTAGCTTCCTGGATCAAGGACAACAGCAACTCCTTTTTTAAATACATAGGGGGCAAAAAGAAGGCACTGGGCAAGGTGGGGCCCTTGCAAGACATGCTGGAAAATTTGTTCGTCACACCAGATGACAAAGCTAACCTATTTAACGACTTCTTTGCCTCCATTTTCCTGCGCAGGGACTGGATCAGCCCCCCCACTGGGTCCCCCTCAGGCCCCAGGGGAAGCACACCTAGTCCAAGGGTCAGTGAGGAGCTAGTCAGGGAACTTCTGGAGGGACTGGATGTATTTAAATCAGCTGGTCCGGACAATCTCCACCCCAGAGTGTTGAGGGAATTAGCAGAGGTCATTGTGGGACCCCTGGCATGGCTTTACGAGCACTCATGGTGATCTGGTGTGGTGCCAGAGGACTGGAAAAGGACCAATGTGGTTCCCATCTTCAAAAAAGGGAGGAAGGAGGATCTGGGGAACTATAGGCCAGTTAGTTTTACCTCAATCCTGGGTAAGCTTTTTGAGAGAATTATTCTGGCACATGTCCATGAGGGGCCAGCAGGGGAGATTATGCTTAGGGGCAACTAACACAGGTTCATTAGAGGCAGGTCTTGTCAGACCAACCTGGTGGCCTTCTACAAACAGGTCACCAAATCCTTAGATGCAGGGGTAGCAGTGGACATAGTCTTTCTGGACTTTCGGAAGGCCTTTGACACTGTCTCTCTCCCTGTTCTCATTAAGAAACTGGGGGACTGTGGTGTCGACACCCACGCAGTCAATTGGGTTGTCAACTGGCTGGAGGGTCGCACCCAGAGAGTAGTAGTGGATGGGTCATTTTTGACCTGGAAGGACGTGGGCAGTGGGGT
>NW_017728947.1:19089169-19108722 GCF_001723895.1 Crocodylus porosus
CCTGGACTTTCGGAAGGCCTTCGACACTGTCTCTCACCCTGTTCTCATTAAGAAACTGGGGGACTGTGGTGTCGACACCCACGCAGTCAATTGGGTTGTCAACTGGCTGCAGGGCCGCACCCAGAGAGTGGTAGTGGATGGGTCATTTTTGACCTGGAGGGATGTGGGCAGTGGGGTTCCCCAGGGCTCAGTCTTTGCACTGTTCAACATCTTCATCAGTGACTTGGACAAGGGGGTAAAAAGCACCCTGTTCAAATTTGCTGATGACACTAAGATGTGGGGGGAACCTGGGCATGCTAGAAGGAAGGAATAGGCGACAATTGGACCTAGACAGGTTACAGGGGTGGGCGGATGAGAATAGGATGGGATTCAACACCGACAAGTGCAAGGTGATGCACCCAGGGAGGAACAACTGGCTCCATACCTACAGGTTGGGGAACTCCCGTCTTGTCAGTACAGAGGTGGAAAAGGATCTTGGAGTCATCACTGATGCCAAGATGAACATGGGCTGGCAGTGTGGGGACACAGTCAGGAAAGCCAACCATACCTTGTCATGCATCCACAGATGCATCCCAAGCAGGTCCAAGGAGGTGATACTCCCTCTCTGTGTGGCATTGGTCAGGCTGCAGCTGGAGTACTGCGTCCAGTTCTGGGCGCCGCACTTCAGGAGGGATGTGGACAACATTGAGAGGGTCCAGAGGAGGGCCACTTTCATGATAAGGGGACAGCAGGGCAGGCCCTACCAGGAAAGGCTCAGGGACCTGAACCTATTCAGCCTCCACAAGAGAAGGCTGAGGGAGGATCTAGTGGCCTGTTACAAATTAGTCAGAAGGGACCAGCAGGCACTGGGGGAGTCCCTGTTCCCCCAAGCACTACCAGGAGTAGTACAAGCTGGCAGAGGGTAAATTCAGATTAGACATCAGGAGGCACTACTTCACAGTCAGGGCAGCTAGGATCTGGAACCAACTTTCAAGAGAAGTGGTGCTGGCTCCTACCTTGGGGGTCTTTAAGAGAAGGCTAGACGAACACCATGCTGGGGTCATTTGACCCCAGTACTCTTTCCTGCCAAGGCAGGGGGTCGGACTTGATGATCTGCTCAAGTCCCTTCCGACCCTACTAACTATGAAACTATGAAGTAAGTTGATTCATGTTTTCCCTTTTTCAAATTTGATGCAAAATAGATGATCAGGTGCTAAAATCCTCCTGGAAGAAAAACTATAAATAGATGATGCCTGAGCAGAATTGTGTAGCACGGGGTGGGAACAGCACATGTAACCTTTTTATGGTTCCTCTTTTTGTTGCTTTCATTCTTTATCAATCTCTGTCATTAATGTCTATATGCATTTACATACTGTTACAGTACCATATTGCTTCAGAGGTCTTTACAATAGATTCATCTCAGCCTCACGAAGTGTTTCCATGGTGTTCTTCACTAGCGTCATCTCAAAGGCAGAGTAGAGGTGCACCTTATAGACTAACTGCATACGTCTTTGTGAATAACTCCATTCCTCTAGAGTCAGCTTGGAACTGAATCACATCTTCAGCTTCTCTTCTGCACAGGTGGTGGGTAGTTCTGAAGATCAAATGAGCTCCTGTCCAAAGCAGAGTAAATTCTTGCCCTTGCAGATCACCTGGTAAATTGTATGACCTTATCAACTGTTCAGTGGACTCTGTATGCTACCCCTGAGCATGCACCACCAGGCTTCCCAAATGTAATGTTTACAGGCCAATAATCCTTTTTTTCTGTGTAGAGAACTGCATTTTGTATCCAGCATCTGCTGGACACAGCTGATTTAATAAGGTAGGCAGTGGAGTCTTTAAGACTCAACTGAGACATCTTGTGCCTCCACAGAAAAGGTCCCCTTATTCCCTTGCATGATCTACCTGAATGTTGGTGGGGACAGCAGCCTCCACATGACTTTTACTTCCCTTTCAGTGCATGTGAGCAGGGTGAAGAGGGTGGGGGTTGGAAAGAGTGAAACACTGTGAGATGCATTTCTACCCTTTTTGCAAATCACCACCCCAATGTACTAGTCATTGCAAAGTCATCATGCTGAGGCAGCACAGTTACCTACTGCCTCTTGTTTGCCTCTCAATTAATAGAATGCAGCAAGAACAAATATGCACCCATGCTCAACCTACCACTGCAATACACAGGAAACAGTGAAAAAAAGAACAAAATGCAAACTGGCAAAACCAGAGCACAGAGCATGGTAAATGTGAAATCCTAAAATTCTAAAGGAGTCTATTCAATAGAGAAAGGTGACTGATGGCTCTGCTATCTAGTGGGTATTAAAGGCTAAAAATAGCTTGAGGCATTTCAAGCAAGTACAGTATGTGCAATTCTGTGAGAAGAATAAATTCAAGTTTGGTTCCAAGTATTGAAAATGAATCTAGAGAGGTTGGATTTTTCAGAGAATCTAACAAATTCACAGGCTTTCTAATTGCTTTGCATAGCCTCTACTGGAAAGTGGCAGAGTGAAAAGTCTAAAAAAATTGTGATAATTAGCAAACCCTGATTTGGAAGAGTTTTGTTCCCTGCACCCCTATTGGTTGAATATATGTTTAGATTTTAAGAGGACTAACTTTATGTAAAAATGCATAAGATTATCTGAACAATTCACCAAACCTTGTACAACACCCCCAGCTTACGCTGCTTTAAAACAGCAAAAGTATGGTGACAATTATGGAAGTGCTCTTTCACTCATCCTGTAGAAGAGCTGTCTCTGAATTGCAAAAATATTAGGACGAATTGTTCCCTAATTACATGTGTACTATAGTAATTACAGTTAATAGAATTGCATGGTATAATTGAAGACTGCATTTGATTTTCCGGATTCAAGTTTTGGTTGTACTGCATGTGTAAAATACATTCCATTGATACATTGCAAATGCTGTACTACAGCCTGCCTGCAGGTAGCATCCTGCTTTTTTTTTTTTAATCTCTAGAGAAGAGATTATCTAGGTGAAAAGAGTGAGAGATGCATAGGAGACAGGGAAAGGGTGTTGAGTACAGGAGTAGCTATAGAGCAGGGTTCTTAACTCCCAGCCCGTGGGTCAAATCTGGCATGCAGTGCTGTGTGATCCAACCCATGGGGCTCCCCAAAGGTCCAGAAATTGGTGGCAAGAGAGCAGAGGCAATTAACACTACCACTGCTCCTCCACCACCAAATTTCCAAGTCCCGCAGGCCAGATGACGTGGCTCGATGTAAAGGATCTGGCCAGCATGCTCATGGTGCTGGGGCTGAGGCAGTGGGCCTGATCCAGCACACGCAGATCTGGGGATAAGGTTGAGATAGCAGGCATGATCTGGTGTTAATGGAGTCAGGGCTGGGGTAGGGGTAGTGCCTGGGACTGCAGGCATGAGATGGTGTGCAGGACCAGGATCTGATCCAGTGTGTGTTGGATTGGGCTCTAGTACCAAGCACACTGGATTGGGCCTCCAGACCTAATCCAGCCTGCACCACTCATTTGGCTCCCAGGGCCAAAAAATTGAGCACTGCTATTATAGATTATTCCTGTAAAAATCTGGACCAGCTAATATAATGGAGATACAGAATTCAGTCTGACATTATTAACTTGTGACTATACATGTTGGGAGAAGAAAATCTCTTGCATCTTCATATAATGTAACAGGCTAGGTATTAAAAGAGAAACATATTTATGCTGAATCAATTTATCACCCTTAGAACTAAACCTAACTTGTAGAACCAGTCTTGAAGCTCTTGGGATCTGAGTTTTTGGGCCTGCTCAATACAGATGTTGAGGCTAGCCACAAAGCTCAGATTTTGATCTCCTGTCCTCAGAGTACATGGCTATTGAGATTCAGCAACAAAAGCTAAATACAGACAGTCATAAAGTTCAAGACTGAAATCGATTCAGTCTTCGTAAGTTAGTCCAAGCTGTGTAGATTGAACCAATAAGCAAGTGGACAGAGATTCACTTTTGATTCCAGAAATGCAGCCACATGCCTGCAGTGGCCCAGGATAGAAGCTGGGGGGGCGCTAGAGCATGCCTTCCTGCTGAAGCAGACAGCGTGGGCCAAGGCTATCCTGCCCACCCTGTGGGATTTTGCAGAAAAAGTGCAAAACATTCTGGGATACCAGGGGACTATGAGTTGATTTGAATCTGGAAGGGATCTGAGACAGAAGTTAAATAAGATGATTTAAATGAGTTAAGTTTGATAGTACATCCATCCAGATTTATCTGCAACCAGTTTTGGCCATTTTGAAAACACTTACATGCACTGAACTTCTTTTGTGTTACAGATTTGCATTGGTTTCTGATCACTTATACTAGTTTATGTGTAATTTCTGTCCCTAGCCCAAATCTATATTACCATTCACAGTATGAATGGCTGGATGGCCCAATCAGAATTAGGACTACACAGTTAGGTGGTCTGCAAACACATACAAACACACAATGCCTAACCCATAATATTTACAATCTAAGACTCCAGTAAAGCAAAGTGCATAAGCATGTGCTTGAGCCTACTCCTGTATGTCACAGCCCTTAAGCATGTGCTTATATCCAGCTGAAATACAAAAACATGTTATTGCTATTATAACTTTCCTAATGACATATTCAAAACTCAAATCTATCTATATATTATCCATGCTGTGTGCTACTTCCTAATCTGATTGATCTACATTTCATTTCTGGTAACTTGAACATTCACAACACAATTAACAAGGCCAGTAGATAAAAAAGAAAAATACAAAAGGAGAAATTCAGCCTTGCTTAAAAATGTGAATTATCACAAAGTGCAAGAAGTATGGCAAAATCACTTTGTAGTGCAATTATCTTATATGTGACAACTATACTAGCGGCTATGCTAAGTGTGAAGACTAATTAATTGATTTTCCCATCCACACTGGGTTGGATTCTTGAAAAATCTACAGGATACACATGTCCTCAATATATATTGGTCATAAAATCATTTACTACCTGAAGTCCTTGTTTAATCATTTTCTGTACATTTTATAATTATGTAATGTGGTAAAAGAGCAGGTAAAGTGTCTCGTTGTAGATCCAAAGGTTTGAGGTTGAGCCTTACTCTGGATTCATGCTAGCACAGGCAACCCACTGTCTCCCACTACACCCCCCACCGCATCTGCAGTGCAGACAGCTTGGCTCCTTCCTTTAGTGGGTACACCTGTTACTCCTGCAATAACTAGGTGCCTGGCTGTTTGGGAGAAAGGCAGTCAGTTGATGCCCTTTTGTGTGCCATTGGCTACAGAAATTAGCATGCCTTAAGAACTCTATCCCAATGGACTGCCTGTACTTTTAACCTTTTTGTACATTTGAACAGGCCAGAACAGGCAGAAACCAAACATCCCTTGCAAGCAAACTATGGCCATTGGGACTAGACTCTACTTACAGAGGTTTTCTTTGTTTTTTCTGTCACTGGACACTGAACACAACAGGTAGATGTAACAGACAGCGGGAGTCCAAGATAACAATGAGATGATCGGTAAGAAGTGATTATATACTAGTTATCTTATAATCACTAATGACTTCTGTAAGCATTAAAATAAAACAGAGTTTTAAGAGGGAATCTGAAGAGGATAAGGAGAAGCTCCTTCCATACCTGTGGATGACATGGGAGGCAGTACAAAGGTGGAATTATAACTCGAATGAACACACACACAGTTTTTATGGGTCATTCTCTGTCCATCTGGGTAGCCAAGATGTTGCCTGAGTTTAGCTCCAGCTTTCCCCAAGAATGGAAAGCGGGAGAAGGGAGCGACAACAGTAGCTCTTCAGAACAAGGAGGCATGCCAGCTTATTGTATGCGTTCAGGAAAGCATGAATTTTCTCAGCTAGCATTTGGCTATACCAAATCACAAGCATAACTATGTCTAGAAGCTGAAAAGACATCAAGTGTCAGGAAGTGTCTCTCTTGCCCCAGCAATTTATTAGATCATTTATAAAACTGCTCTAATTCAAGGTAATAAATCATTGTCACCAACTGCAAATGGGTGTACCCTGAAAAAGATTTGTAATTTCTTAACATTAAGGCAGGAAGACAAGTCAGAGAGAAACAGTTTTATTAGAAGATATAATAGACCATTCCTGCTGCGTGACTGCAAAGGTACAGGTATAATAGGCCATACTTATGTGCTCAACTCCTGGAGTTGTTCTAGCTGCTGTTAGGGTTTATCCAATAGGGCAGCTGCTTAAACAAGCAAGTACGCTGCAATATTTTGTTCTTTTATATTTAGCACCCAAGGCTCACTAAAATGCTTAATAGAGATTAATTGAATTTCAAGATGCTTCAGTGAGTCAGCTTACTACTGTAGCTGTTTCATACCTGCCAAACATGAAGCACCCATAAGTTAAGATTTAAATGTACAGAAATGCCCACTAGTTTTGGGTGCCCATCCTGAGGTATGTAGGTCCTGAGTTTCAAAGGTGTTGAGTGAGTGCAGCTCCTAATGGCTTTAATTAAAGGTTTGGGCACTTAACTCCTTTGTAAATCAGGCTATAGACGTCTCAAACCAGGCCACTTCTGAAACTGGCAAACCGGAAAATGGAAGTGGGATATATCCCAGTTCCCATTTATTCTTGTGCCTCAGGTATCCTCACTCTCCACTTCTAATTTCTGGTTTTGACAGATCCACAGTACTGCAAGTTAACTTGAGTTTAAAATGTGGAGAATGCAAAATAAGTCATTATGAAACAATGGTCACAATAGAACCTAGTTCATGTAAAATGCCTAGTCAATAGGACTGTCTGTGTACCAGAACGGCCTTATTTAACAAGCAGTTTATACAGAAGGTGACCCTTGTCTATCTAAACCTGTAATGTGGGGTAGTTGTGTGCACTCAATTCATTTTATTTTTAAAACTAAATATGTTTTTTTTTTCCTGAGGCCATATGCTGTTTCTGATCAAAGCTGAGTTTGAGGATAGTACCAAAAACATTAAAAATTATTTTACATAAAAGCATCAGAGGCTACTGATAGACTCAGAACCCAGCCAGAAGACATCCTTGTGTTGAAGAAAGTTGGGTTGCCATAACTCCCTCCTCCCATTTTTCTCTCTGGAAGAGAGTTGGGGCCAAACCTAGGTAACATCTTGGCTGCTCAGATGGAGGTAGAGGGACCCAACCAACCTGCCAACCTTCCAAACCCTTCAGGCCTCCTTGGGTGTGCACTGCTGAAGGGTACCCTTTGGTGTCTTGCTTTGATGGAGATGGATGCAGGGACCTTCTTTTTCTTTTTTTTGTTAAGGTTCTTTTGAATTCAGCATTGTGTTTGTTGGGGGGATATGGAGTTTTTGGGTGGGTTGGTTTGTTTCTGTTTGCTTGTTTTGTTTTGTGGAGGCAGCCATGGATCTGTAGAAGAGGGGTGGGTTTGGATAGGACGTTGAAGAGCACAGCGGGAGGGATCTTTCCTAAGGATGAGCCAGGGGAGTGGGAGTGTGTGGACAGTAGAAAGAGGTTTCTTGTATTTGAATTTAAATGGCAGTTGGAAGGCATACTGGGGATACATGGGTTGGAGGGTTTGCTTGTTATGGTGGTTTACCTAAAGGACCAGCAGGTGGGGGTGGGGGAGAGGAGTTGGAGCTGTTGTTTGAGGAATCTGCTGTTATTTCCTATCTGGGTGGTTTGTCTGTTTATTGTAAGCTTCTTTTGGAAAGGGCGGGATATAAAACTAACAAATAAATAGAGAAACAAACCCAAGCCTAAAAATAGAAAGGCTTCTCCATCCTGACATGCTGGAAATCAGAATAACTTTTCTGATAAATATACAAAAGCCAAATTAAGCCTGCTTTCATGTTCATCTAGGGCTGATCCATTTATTAATTACTTCCTCCATTACACACACTGCTGTTGCTGCCTGTAAGGTTGGAAAAAACACTGGCAGAGCAAGAAGCTTTCTGCTCAGAGAGACTCAGATTAGAAGAACTGTCATTTGAATATACAAGGTGCTTAGAGGCAGTGCTCTCTATAGATGTCTTTTGTGGGCTGTGGAGGTATTTTATCCTCCATAATGTGTATCTATTGCTACTAACCAACTGCATAAGACGATACTATAAAAAGATTTCAAAGCCTGAGATGGCAGCAGAATATGGAATGAGAAGAATCAAAGCCACTGTAGATTGACCAAAACAAAGTTTTAGTGTTATTAGAAAATAGCAAGAAGACACTCGTGTGATACCATCCAATTAGTGAATTTAACATTTGTGTTCGTGGTGAAGCTGGCTTATTTCATGTGCAATCTGCAATACTTACTTGAAATAGACTATTGTGTTAGATATTCAGTAAAAGTGAATTTGGTACATTGTTACGTCAAACTGGACTAGAATACAATACAATAGAAAATGATGTAAAATGGGACATGCAATCCCTGCCTTTATAGCTGACCATAAGGAAATCCTGAAAATCTGGGACATCATCTGGGAAATCTGGGACCCAGCCCCCTCCCTCCCCACCAGCAGTTTCACAAGTGGGGTGGGGCCACATGCTGGGTAGGCAGCAGCGCCTGCCTGGCCACCTACAAGGTGCTTCGTGCCACTTTAACTCCTGGGCAGACAGTGCCCTGCACCCCTGCATTTCTGTGACACCCATTATAATTCCCAACAGTCAGCTGGGACTAGCCTCTAATATGAGGATTGTCCCAGAGAAAATGGGACATATAGTCACCCTGTGCCTATATAATGTAATGAGATGCACAAGGAACTGAAATATATATATTTTCAAATGAAATAACCAAGCTGTGGCTAATTTGGCAGGTTTAATTCTGTGGGGTTTGTTGGTTTTTGTGTGTGTTTTAAGGAGGTTCACACCTACTTGTGCTGGATTCTCTGTTGATTTATGTGCTGTGAAACTCCATTAACTTTAATGGGATTGCATGGCCTTTTGCTATTTTTGACTTTCAGGTTTGAAACAACCAACACGCTCGAAGCTAAACTCAGTCAAAGCTGCCAGGGTCGATACAGGTCCTCTTCACAACCATAAATCAGCTTGCATAACCTAGCTCAGTTTTGTTTCAAAGGTTCATAATCCTTGCCTTTCGTTCAGAGCTTGGATGAAATTAAGAGAGTTTTGCAGAGTTTTGCTGATTTGCGATTTTATTGCCAGTCTTAATGGCTACTAAGAGAACTAACTCAAATGACTGTAATTCAGTCCAACTTCTTGAATAATTCTGTGCTAGTTTGTCATAATTTTATGAAACTGAATACAACATTTGAAATTTTGGAAATGCTAATTGGAAAGCTAAATACTGTGAGAACCTGTTTATATGAACCTTTTATCTGGATACCAACGTTAGGCAAAACCAGGCTATGTCTCATGCTGTGCATCATTTGCAGTGATATGGTCCCTATTAGCTACAAACCCTGTTTATGAGCATATACTCTGTGTTCTCTGCTTTATCCCAGAATAAACCTTTACTAAAACTGTGCTGATGAGACCAGGGATGAATCCAGAGGTACCCCTTTCAGACTGGACCACTCTTTGGGAATCTCTGGGGACTTTTTAAAAATCCCTCAAGCAGCTGATAATCCCCCTTTTCCTCTGTGCTCAGAGTCATGTCTATTCCCCTTCACTTCCCTCCCCTCTGCTCTGCCTGCTGCTGCTTTCCCCACTGTCCCAGAGGTGGGGGAAGATTTAGAGACACTCCTGGTCACTCAAGCAGGTGTCAAAAAAAATGATGCCTGGGAGGGGGAGGAGGACCCTCAACAGCCAATCACCTTGCCTGCTGCTCCCAGCCCCAGGCAGCCAGCCTGGGAAAGCAAAAAAGAGCAAAAACCTAGACATTTGCTCTCATTTTAAAAACCCACCTGGACACAAGGACAGGGGGCCAGAAAAAGAGGACATGTCTGGGAAAACCTGGACATATGGTAACCCTAAGCAGGAATGCTTGGGGGCTGGGTTCAGCTGGGACATCAGTAGAAGCAGCATTGATAGGTGGGAGGCGCAGTTCCCTTCCCATACCAGCTCTTGGAGGAGACTGGGCAGGGTGGGGGAGTTGTGGCTGTCACTGTCATTGCTCCAGGTGAGCCTGCCTCCCCACCCCTGCTCTGGGGGCTCCCATAGTGTGGTTTGCCCATGGGGGTGGGGGAGGATACTGAGAGCAGGATGCAGCCAGTCCTGCAGCTAGGTTGTTGCTCCCACACCCACCGTTGCCAAATCCTGGATCTGCCCCTGGATGGGACAGTACCTGAACTCTAATCACATATGGAATTTGAAGGTTTCAAATCCCAATCCAAATATTGTGTTTGGGGCCTATAACTATACTGGACCAAACCTGATTTTAGCCATCATTAAACTTTAGGTCAGAAAGTAGATTCAAATCTAGACCAGACTCTGTTCTCTCTCTACTCTTTACCCCCAATCAGGTAAGAATCAATTTAACTCCTGTAGTGCCATTTTAGTATGCAGCATATTTTTCATACTAGGAACATAAAGAAGAGGGCATCAAATAATGCCCACATAAATTTCCAAGTGCTCCTCTTTCCCCACATTAACTAAATCAGCATTTTAGCTCCAGGCTCAGTTATATGCCACATTGACAGTTAGGTCTTGATTCATCCTTAGCAGGACAACAGCTAAGTTTTTGCTTAACTTTAAATATAATTTCCACTGGTATCAACAGGTTCTTGAAGGTAAGCACATGATTACATGCTTTTCTTGATTAAGGGCCTGAAACACTTGCATTTCTTTGATTGTATTGTTTAAAATGTTTGGTTTACTGACACCCACAAGATTTCAGTTTTGTAAAGCAAATAAAATATGAAACTGGTACCTTCACCTTGTGTACTCTGCATTTTATTCATGTAGCATCTACTTTCCAGTGAAGAAACATGCTTTATTCCCATTAACTCTGCGAAGACATTTGCCTATGCATTGAGAGCAGAATAAAGTTCCTGGTCTCTGAAAGGGTGCTATTTGTGATTCACAACCAGGGATCCTGGTTTTCTCTGATAAAATAGCAAATTCTCTGAAAAAAATCACACATTCTCTGATAAAAATCCCAAATTCCATTATTAAAATGAAACACCTATATATATCAATTGAACACAATGTTTTATTGATGTATTTACAATTCTAAAGCAATTTGGAAGCCTATCAGTACCTCAATCACTATAATAAAATAGATTCTAAATACCTATACATTTTGGTATTTGATTTGGGGTTTTTTATCATAGAAAATCAGATTTTCCCTTGCTCCCTTAGCTCACAGAACACAGGTCCAGTAGGTCTCTCACTCACTGCCCCCCCAAGAGCCCCCCAGCCCTGCTGGTGCCCCTCACTCCCCACCCACTGCCCCCGAGATCTGCTGGTGCCCCTCACTTCCCCCACAGCTCCCTGGCACTGCTGGTGCCTCTCACTTCTCCCCCCACAGCCCCCTGCCCCTCCCAGTCCTGCCAGAGAGGAACCCCAGCTGCCAGACCTATAGAGCCAAGGACCCGGGTCTGCAGGCCCCTGCCTCTCATAGCAGTGAGCTAGCCCTGGCTGCCATCCATGGGAGGTGGCAACTGTTGCAGCACAGCAGAGCATGGAGCCTGGCTCCCCTTCTCCCATGGGTGGCATGGCCGGACTGGAGCTTGTGGGTGGGGCAGGTGGTCTGCTGTGGGCTTAGGCAGAGGGCCAGCTCCCCACCACTGCACACACTCCTGCTGGGGCAGGGGGACCTGTGCCCTCCAGATTTGTGTGTGGGGCAGAGGTGTTTGCAGGCTGCCTGCTGCAGGCTCAGTCTCCCTACTCTGCTGTCCTTCCTTGGGGCCTCTGCAGTCCAGTGTGTGCGACCAGGCATGGCAAGGCAGAGCAGGGCTGGACAGGGTAGCTCCTTGTCACTGCAAACTCTGTGCTGCCCTGGTGATGTGCCCCCTGCCCGCCTTGGAGCAGTGAGGGGCAAACCTTGTGCCACTGCCTTTAATGCTGCTGGGCAGGCAGGAGACATGGGTCTCACAGAAGCAAGGAGTTTCTGTGCCTGGCCTTGTTCTGCTCTGCTGTGCCAGGTTCCACCTGCTGAGCTGCAGAGGCCCTGGGGGATGCCAACAGGACAGGGAGCCCAAGCCCACAGTGAGCAGCCCATATTCACCCCTGCCCCATACACAGATCTGAGGGGCACAGGTCCCCCTGTTCCCCTAGGATTATGTGCAGTGATGGGAAACTGGCCCCACTCCTCTCTGCCCCCTGGATGAGCCACCCACAGCCCCATCCCACTCCCCACTGGGGCCCTGCAGCCATGCTTTCCAGCTCCGGGCCCCAAGCCCTATGGCCCACCGGACTGGGCAGCATCCCCAGCCCCAGCCCTGCCTAACTCCCTCCCTCCCCATGGGGCTTCAATCCCCCTCCCCACACCAGACTTACCTGCAGGAACTGCTCTCTAGGCTACCTGGTGGCCATGAGCACATGCTCCCTGCCTGACCACCCTCCTCCTGCTCCCACCAGCCCCTTGCAGACTGGAACTCTTCCAGCCTGTAGATTGCTCTTTGCAAAAGTGTAAAATCCATGTTTCTCCATTAAAATGAGGAAAAAATGTGTTCTTCTCGGGTAAAAGGGGAAATCCGCGTTTTTTGCCATTTGGTTGCGGGAAACAGAAAACCTGGATCCCTGTGAGCTTTCCTATATCAGGTCCTATACCAGAGATTTCTTGAGATGCCAGGAATATATATACATATATACATGTATAGCTTAGGTTAAAAAGAAAAAAGTTCTCCTGTTTTGTATTTGTTAATGTTTACTTCAGGCAAGAACCGCCTGCGGTATGCTTTTACGCAAATGTACTAACTTTGACTTGATCCTTGGCATGTGAACTGAAGGGTTTCGCCACACAGTTTGGTGTTTCCACATCTTATGTGACATTGGCTGGTAACTGCTAGTGCCAGCTTTTAGAGTCAAGAATTCACCAGGGCTGTAGATGCAAAGTCACCTGACTTTGCAGGATTGAGGAAAGCCATACACAGTCCTTCACTTTGTACACTCAGGTAAATAGTATGCTAAGACAAATATGACAGATAATAAATAACACAACTATAAAGGGAAAATGGAAAAATAGCATTTTTCATGGTAAATTGGGGTTAGAAAGCTTATTTCTCTAGCTTTTCTCTGTTATTAACAGGGATGTGATTAACTTCCATAGATTCTACATTAAAAAAAATCCTATAAAAGTAAAATGATGACTGGAAATATATTAACACATTCTATGGATTGAGGTCAAATGCCAATAGAGAGACAAAAGAATAATTTTCTGCATAAATGCATCATAGAGACCAATTTGATCAGTTTAAAACAGGTCAAGGTTATAAATAAGTTGTTAAACTGAAATATAAAATTGTAAAATGAAAAACTGGGATACTTACATTGGTGACATATTCAATATCCTTCCAAATATTACATTCCCTGGGAAAGTCTGTCAAATCTAAAAAATTATCCACTATCACTTGGCCAATCAAGTCATGCCTGGAGAACCTGTCAAAGTCGTACACAGAGAAGTGAAGCTTCCTTGTGGTCAGGTCATTGTATGGAACAGGAAATAAAAAAACTTCATCAAATACGGGGTTTAGGGTCTTTCTGTGCACTTTAGTCTGGTGTTTTGTTTTCCTATCTGGAAGCAAATAGATCTTCACATAAGGGTCTGAAGTCCCAGAAAAGTCCTTTGCTGGCAGGTTGACAGCTTTGTGAATTTTTACTATCAGCTGCTCTAAGTCACAATCATATTTCAAAATAAAGTTGAGCTTCCCACAGGCTTTGCTGTTGTTTCGCCGTCCGTCATCAGTGTCCACTGATCTTTGCTTATACAGCTCCGGTTTAATGCGTCCAATCCCAGTCAACTGCTCCTGTTTTTGAAGCTGCTGGATGTTGAAGTCTGGGTTTGAAAGATTGAGCTGTCTTCGTATTGAATTGTGCCTTAAGCAAAACATGAAAGAAGCTAAATTGATTATATTGTCAGGTGTTGTGTGATTCTTGTCGGGACATTATTTTAATTTCATTGGGCATATTTAATCATGCCTTTAGGTAGCATGAACATATATAGCACACTATCCCTTTTTAATAGAGCAATATTTCTGTAATTGAAATATTATTACAGTACATCTTCATCATTAGATTTATTATGCTTGTATAATGCACAATTCTTATACCTTAAGTACACAAAATATACGCTCCAAAGTCAGTTGAAGCTTGTAACACCCCTCCCCGCAAATAACCAAGCTCATTGGAAAGCCGCCGGATCACCTATTTCCATTGAGTTATAAATGTATACATGATTTAATACAACTGCATATAACTGTCAATGCAGCCCTCCCATGCCAGATATAAATTCACAGAAATCAATGAATTTAGTACCAAGAAGTATAAATTAGTCCCATAGGTACATTTGTAATAATAATTATTCCTATTATTTGCCATGAAAGGACTGTATAAATATTCAGCCCAATCCCACACAATTTAATGGTTTATGCCTATATAATGGAGAGGAGAATCTGTCCCTTTACCCATCACATAGCTTTAGGCGAGTTTATTGATATCTGGTAGGAAGAAAAAAGACTGAATATGGGAGGGAGGTATTTCCCAACAGCTGTAAATTAATTACTGATCAATAAAAACTACTATTTGATTTACAAGCTGTTTCTTTTTAATTTAAATGGTTTGCTACCCATCTCTATCAATATTTTTTCTTCTGCTTTGGTCCTTCTCTTATAACTACCATCAGATGTTATAAACATTGTAAGTAGTTAGGCTGAAAGACTGCTTTAGTTTTATTACTCCTAGGAGAGAAAGTTCCTTTTAGCTTCGGTCCAATGAGATTTATTATCTGGAGTCACTTGGTTATTGTGATTGAAATTTCCACTTCACAAGAAGATGGCAGAAATCAAATTTGCAGTCCCTGTAGGGCAGTTAGATGAGAAAGTTGGATTAGGTAAAAGCCCTCATTTTTATGAGTTTTACAATTTTTTCTTATTAATACATAAAATCATACATCATATTGAAGAACCAAAGCATAGTGAACATAAAAGGGAACACCTGGGAAAAATCTTAGGTTACAGTTAGTCAAGACTATTTATGCTGAATGTAATCAGCAATATTTCCTCTCATATTATCATTCATTTCTTGTAAATGTGTGTGTATATGTTAAAACAGAAGCATTCTCTCTCTCATAATCCAACTAATTTTTCTCCCCTGCTACATAATAAAAGCATAATTATGTAGTTATTAGTAGTCTTCCATGACAAAATATTATTGTGTCACAAATAAACAAATTAGACAACTTAACCCCTACGCTTCTTTAAAGAACATGGACATAATGCAACACAAGAGGTAAATACAGACTTGTGGGTTAATACAGTATCCACTTTGACGAGGTGGGAAACCTGAAGTACACAAATTAAATGATATACAGCAAATTCGTAACTGATCAAGGACTAGAACCCTGGTGTCCTGGTTTTAAGTACTAGACTGTCTCATATACACATGCTTCCTCTCATACAGCCTGCATGTCACATCTTCCATGTCAGAGCTGCTCACACACAATGGAAATATGAAAAGGCACGTGGCATTAGGGGCTCCAGTTGAATGTAGGAAGGGAATTAAAATGAGCAGGACTTGTTTTTTTCCAGTACCTTTCTTAGGGGTCCCTTCCAAACTGTATATTTAAGCGTTTGGAGGGATGGAAAGAGGGTTCAAAACAATTTCTCCTTCCCTTTCTTCTGAGGTAAAACTTCAAGGACTGTCACTCCCCAGTCCTAAACTAGCTTTTCTGTAGGGAGCGCTGCTGATCTAGGACTAAGAAAATATAATTGTTTTGAGTGGATAAATTTCATAGTCTTCGTTTTCCTTACATGATTGAGAAATTTGTCTCTTTATGGTTTCAGCACTGGATTTTCTTACTTCCACTGTCTTGTGCCTAGTGAGGCTTTAGCTCTCACTTTAGCTCTCACTGCTGAAGGAAGAATTTTGCTTTACAAAAACACAGTGAAAATGTGACTATGACAGAAAACTCTGGGAATTGTACTGAGAATATTAAAAAGTCCCTGGCTTCTGGGGGTATGGGGGAGAGAATTAAAATCCTCTTAAGTGGATAAATACACACCAATTAAGTGTGTATTTTTGTATTTTACATTTCCTTTAAATTATGTAAAAAATACACCATTAAAAAAGTTTGGTTGTTCGTAAAGCTTGTGGACTGTCAGTGAAAAAAAAAAGTTCTCTCATTGACAATCTGCTTGTGTGTCCTATATCTTAAATAGGAGGCAGTGCCAGAGTTTGAAATCTGCCTTGCATGTGGCTGGTAATGCAACGGTGCATCTTTGCTTGGGCTCAGCTTCCATAGTCACAGATTCCTAGGACTGATCTACAGCCTATTGAGAAAAAGACAAGGACATTTATCCAGGCACTCAGGAGCATTCCTGTTGTTTACTGGGGTCTTTGCTTATCTAAACCACAGCCGTCCAACTCTTGGCCTGCAAGCTCATGCCTTGCTGCCACTTCTACCATCACTCTGGTTGCTAAGGCCAAGATCTCTGGGCTTCCACTCCCATCATCCAGCTTGTTTTCTGGTGTGCTCCTGGACATGGGATGCGATGGCAGGGCCCACAGAGTCTGAGGGGCTTGGGGCCTGGAGGGGCACCCACATGACATGCAGCCCATGTGATGGGGGGTGGGGGGAGGAAGGAGGGTGCATAGCATGTGGTCTCTAGCTACTCAGAAGTTGGACAGTCCTGATCTAGATCAAGATATTAACACTGAAAGATTGGCAATTACTGAACTTAATCCTTAGCTCTTAGCTGCTCTGACAGCACCTTATCTTAAAGAACAGCCTATGGTCAAGAGCTTTTGCCAAACCTGCTAATTCAGGTGACCAGAATAACTGTGGGGCTAGTGCTGAACTTCACTAATTGGCTGTTCAAGTGCTGATCTTTTTATGGCCATGTGCTGAATAATCCTTTTATCACCTTTCCTTCCACACTCTCACACTGACACCTTCCTCCTTTCCTGTTCCCTCATATACTGGTGTTCAGTTTCCTGTGCCTGCATCCAAACTTATTCAGTCTGTTTTTCACCCATAGTCAATGTTGTAACTAAATTCTGTCACTTCTAATCCTATTTCTGACTCTCCTAAGTGTTTCATTAGCTTGCCCTATTTTTTGGTTGTTTTTGAAATCTTCACAGGGATATTACTGAGTGCTCAGCCTCAGCACAATAAGTATAAATGAACATGTTTTACAGGATCAGATCTGGACTGTTCTCTTGTTCCGAAGGACACCATTTTGGCAAGTTTTCTTGTTTATGAGGGGAGTAGGCAGATGGTGCATTTGTTGTTTGTGATTGAAAAAAAAAGGACTACCATTATGGCCACACCCTCTTAAACCGTCTGTCATGAAGCACAGCCCAACAAGTAAATAATTTTCTATAACCATTAAAGTGATTAAGACAGGTAAAATAAACATTTGTTGTTGGTCTGCATACTGTCTAAAAATGGATGGGGATGAAACAGGGAGAGTAATATTTTATTATTAGAAGAAAATTGTGCTACTGACCGAGCAGAAGACGTTGGTTCTGTGATTTGGCGATGCATTCGGACATTGTGTACACAGTTCTCCTTGGTCCCTGCTTGAGCATCTAATGGAATATCAGGGGAAGTGTGGCTAATTTTCATGGAGGACTCTGGGTAGGAAGTAGGCTGTCCCAAGTAATCCTCGCTATACTCATGGTCATTGGTTTCTGTGTCTGTACAGTTCAGCGAATCCTGCTTGTCTTTGTTCCCAGAAGGCAGGCCACGTTCTCGCCAAGGGATCCAGCAAAGCTTCCAGGACACAAACAGAGACACACCAAACAGAGCAAGTCCACAGGCTGTGACAACTAAGGAGAGCAAGCTTACTGAGATATCTGCAAAGAAGGAACACACAGAGACATTTCACATTTATTTTTTTCTCCAGTTGGTTAGAGATTTGTGCATCTCCTATGGGGAACACAATATAGAGCTAAGCTTTCTTTACATATTGCTTAACTTGGATTGGAAAAATTAAATACCTATAGCAGCAACTGTCAGGGCATAAAAATGTATTAAAATGTTTTCTTCTCCACTTTCTCTGGGAAAAAAAAATTGTCATTAAAGTTTTATTGTATGTAAATAAAATATTAACACAGAATTATGCCTTTGAAATACATTATTTACATGTGACCTAAGATGTGCTTCCTGAGATTTCACATGTTTTATAAAGGAGCTTGAAACATCATTTAGAGTTATTTTATTCAACCGAATCTATTCATTAGTCTCTTATGTTAGTAAATGCTAGTCTGGAGAACATTGTTATGGTGTTTGTAAAAGATACACAAGGAAAGTGCACAAAATACAAAGTAATCATTAAACAGCGTCTTCCACTTTACCTGAAGGTTTTTAAAAGATTAAATATGCAAAGCCTTGCAATATATTATCAAGCTTCAGTGGCTATGTTCACACATTCTGTTACAAGCAATGAAGATGTTAAACTGACATACAGCCTTCGCTGTGGGAAGTCAGCACTGCAGAGTAAGGTTCAACAGACTGTAACAGGGTGCTCTACCCCCTTAAGAAAGGGTAGCCAGCTGTGCTAAGGATATAGGATATTCAGCTGCTGGGCTTTCTGCTAACAAGGGAGTGTTCCACTGGGAGCTTAAAACCCCAAAGGAAAGAGCTGTGAGAGAACTGTTGCAAGGAGAAAGGAAGCAGGATATGAGCTAAACATCTTGTTGCATGGGTGTACCACACTCCTCCGGGGGCCAGAGCAAAAGGGATCCTGTTCTAGTGCTTGGGAGGGGCAGAAGGGTTGATTTTGTTTGTCTGTTTCCTTGCTTGTTTGGTATTTAAACACATAGAATCATAGAAAATGAGGGTTGGAAGAGACCTCAGAGGGTCATTTAGTCCAAACTCCTGCTCAAAGTAGAACTACCCACAACTATATCATCTCAGTCAAGGCTTTGTCTAGCTAGGTCTTAAAACCTGAAAGGATGCAGATTCCACAACCTCTCTCGCTAACCTGTTCCAGTGCTTTACTGCCCTCCTGGTGATACAGTTTTCCTAATATCTTTCCTAAACTTCCCTTGCTGCAACATGAGACTGCTGCTTCTTGTTCTGTCATCTGCCACCACTGAGAACAGTCTAAATCCATCCTCTTTGTAACCACCCTTCAGGTACTTGAAGAATACTATTAAATCCCCTATGGCATGTCTACATGAGACACTATATGTAGCTTGTCATTGTGATGACGTTGCTTCGGTGGACATGATCCATGACACAAATGCTACTGTGAAATAGCAATGAACTACTATGCAGTAGCTTGTTACTAATGTAATGTGGGGTTGGAAATAATTCATGCACCATCATTTAGTGGTTACTGCACGGTCATTTAGTACTTGCCAAAGCTAAAGGAAGTACTAAATGAGTAGCACCTGTGCAGCCATTTACAGATATAGATGCACCCCCTCAGTCTTCTCTTCTCTAAATGAAATAAACCCAGTTCCCTTAGCCTCTCCTCATCAGTCATGTGCCTGAGCCCCCAACCATTTTTGTTGCCCTCTGCTGAACTCTCTCCAATTTGTCCACATCCTTTGTGTGTGTG
>NW_017728947.1:19108850-19145896 GCF_001723895.1 Crocodylus porosus
AGGTGCAAAACTGGACACAATTCTCCAGGTGTGGCCTCACCAGTGCAAAATAGAGAAGAATCACTTCGACCTGCTGGCAATGTTCCTACTAATGCATCCCAGTATGCCATTAGTCTTCTTGGCAACAAGGGCACACTGTTGGCTCAACTTCAGCTTACTGTCCACTGTAACCCACAGGTCCTTTTTGGCAGAGCTGCTGCTTAACTAGTTAGTCCCCAGTCTGTACTGGTGCATGGGATTGTTCTGTCCTAAGTGCAGGACTTTGCATTTCTCCTTATTTAACCTCATAATATTTCTTTTGGTACAATCATCCAATTTGTTGAGGTCTCTCTGAATTTCTTTTGGTCCTATCCTCCAATGTATCTATTACTCCACCCAGCTTGGTGTCATCTGCAAACTTGCGGAGGGTACACTTTATCCCATCTTCCAGGTTGTTGATGAAAATATTGAACAAAACCGCCCCAGGACCAACCCTGGGGGTGCTCCGCTTGATATGGGTTGCCAAATAGACACTGAGCCATTGATTACTACCCTCTGAGCCTGACGATCCAGCCACTTTTCTATCCTGATTGTCCATTCGTCCAAAGTGGTTTTCCTTGGCTTGCTTGCATGTTGTGGAAAACTATCAAAAGTCTTATGAAAGTCAAGGTATATCATATCCGCTGCTCTTTCCACATTCACAGAGCTGGTCATCTCATCATAGAAGGCCATCAGATTGGTCAGGTATTACTTGCCCTTGGTGAATCCATGCTGACTGTTTCTATCCACCTTCTTCTCCTATAAGGGCTTAGAAATGGATTCCTTGAGAACCTGCTACATGGTTTTTCCAGGGACTGAGGCAAGGCTGATCAGTTTATCATTCACCAGATCCTTCTTCCTCCCTTTCTTAAAGAAGGGCATTATATTTGCCTTTTTCCCTAATCATCCAAGACCTCTCCCAATCACCACGTTTTTAAAAATAATGGCCAGTGACTTTCCATTCACATCTGCCAACTCCCTCAGCACCCTCAGGTACATCACACCTGGTTCCATGGACTTTTACATGTTCAGTTTGTCTAAATAATCCCTAATCTGTTCTTTTGCCTCTGTCAGCTGCTCACCTCTTCACCCAAACTGTGCTGCCAGATGTAGTACACTGGCAGCTGACCTTGTCTGTGAGGACTGAGGTAAAAAAGGTATTGAGTACTTCAACCTGTTCCACATCATCTGTCACTAGGTTGTCTCCCCCATTCAGCCAGGGACCCACACTTTTCCTGATCTTCCTTTTGTTGCTGACATACTTGTAGAAACCCATCTTGTTCCCCTTCACCTCCCATACTAGCTGCAACTCCAATTGCATTTTAGCCTTCCTGATTTCATTCCTGCATGACCAACCAATAATCTTATACTCCTCCCTATTTGTTTGTCTAAGTTTCCACTTCTTTTAAACTTCTTTTTTGTGTTTTAGCTCATTGAAGAGTTCCCTGCTAAGCCCAGCTGGTCTTCTTCCATATTTGCTAGTCTTCCTGCTCATCTGGGTGGTTTGTTCCTGAGCCCTCAGTCAGGTTTTTTTAAAATGCAACCAGCTCTGCTGGATTTCTTTCCTCCTCACACTGGCCTCCTAGGGAATCCTGCCCATCAGTTCTCTGATTTTCTGAAGTCCAGAGTTCTTACTCTGTTGGTGTCCTTCCTTTCCTCAGGATCCTGAATTTAAATCATCTCATGGTTGCTGCTGCCCTAGTTGCCATCCACATTTCCTGCTAATTCTTCCCTGTTCGTGAGCAGCAGGTCAAGAATAGCATGGCCCCTAGTTGGCCTCTCCAACACTTGCAACTGGAAGTGGTCCTCAGCATTTTCCAATTACTTCTTGTGCGCTGCTCTATTGCCCTCCCAGCAGATATCAGGGTGATTGAACAACCAGGGCCTGTAGTCAGGAAACTTCACCTAGCTCATCCTCCTGGCCTGGTGGTCTATAGGAGACACCCACCACAACGTCACCCTTGTTGCTCTCCCCTCTGACCCTAACCCGGAGATATTCAATAGGCATATCTCCAGTTTCATATTGGAACTCTGAGCAATCATATAGTTCTTTAACATAAAGCACAACTCTTCCTCCTCTTCTCCTCTATCTATCCTTTGGGGACAATTTGCACCCATCCATGACAGTGCTCCAGTTATGTGAGCCATCCAACCAACTCTCTGCTATTTCAGAGTGGGGAAGGTTTACTATGTGGCTGGGGCTGGCATGGCTAGTGGCTCTGCATGATCAACTGTTGGGAATGGTGTGCAGCTTTGGGCAGTGTCCTCAGACAGCAGGGTGCAGCAGGTAGGTGCCTGGCTGGGGGACCGCCCTCCATGGAGGTTCTGGCACTACTGGCAGCCAGTGGTGTCATGGCCTGCTGAACCTCATAGTGGGGGTTGGGGCTGCGGAGCTGGGGTGGCAGGCACTGGCACAGGCTCCCTGAGCTCCTGGTGGAGACTGCAGCCAGGGAGCTCAGTGGGATGGGCCACTGGATGCCCAGGGAGCTTTCCCCTGGTGACATGTCACTGCAGGTGCCAGGCTGGGGCATGGGCTTGGGCAGGCCACCCCTGCTGCTGTAGACAGCATAGGTGAGTCCTGGGTCCCACGGCGTGAAGATGTCCATCAGTTGCCACATAAAGGGCATGGACTTACAGGCACTCCCTGATTGACGATTATGGTCAGTGATGGCAACCTAATGTGCCCGCAAGGCCTTGACTTTTATGCAGAACTGCTGCACTGACTGGTTGTGCCTGTGCTCCCGCATCCAGCCTGTGCCGCAGCAGTGCCAGGGTGCAGGCAGGCTGATGAGGCTAGCATGTAGTCTGCCCAGGGGGACACAGGGCCTGGAGTTGCCTCAGACTCCCTTTTGGGAGTCTCCCAGGGCTCAAAATGCCTGCAGGCTTTTAAAGGCCTGAGGCAGGGGCTGCCATAAAGGCAGGAGAGGCTCCCAACCCAGAGCCCTGGGGCTAGCCTGAGGCTGGCCCCCTAGTGGCAGGGCTGACTGAGGAGCAAATTTGCTCCTGAGTCACGTCTACACATGCGTTACTGTGCAGTAACTAATTGTGAGTAAATTTTATACCTGTGTTTGCAGGTATCAAATTTACTCGTGTTTAGGGGGGTTTACTGCACAGTAAACTTGCGCACATGTAGCTGCACATGTTTACTATGCAGTAAACTATGCTATTCCATAGTTAAGCGTCTCATGTAGATGTGCCCTTTACATATTTTTTGATAGTTGTCATACATCCCTTACTCATTGCTTTACTTTGGGTACAGTTACTTTTGTTCTCTGAATTCCCTCCAATTTTCCCCTTTCATTACAGAAAGCATGGTAGTATTTTCTTGCCAGCCCATCATGCAGCTCTAGCAGCATCCTATCCTTTAGTCACATTGACACAAATAGGTTCCTGCTTGAAAAGGCATTTGATTTGTTTTGGTTTGTTTTTAAGTGGAATCTAGAGAAAATGGCTGAATGAAACAGCTGCTTTGATGGTAATGGCATTTTCTAAATGAGCTTCTCTGTGTGTTAGACAATAGATCATGCTTTAAGCACAATTAGTAAGAACTCTGTCTCATTGCATCAAGCTACAAACAAAAACAGTGCAATTTTTCATATTGTTTATAAGTTTTAAATGTCAATTTAGTCTCATTTCCCCATCTTACTACTATGCTAAAGTGTCAAATAACTGCATGACGTATAGTCATACAGTTTGCTGTTAGTTACTTAATTAGTTACTTATGACAATCTGAGTCAAATACATTCAGTCAACCCTAAAATAGAGTATTCAAAAGTAATATGAATGAATGGAAAAAATGAATGGCTATAGACTTCACCAGTGGTTTTTCCCACCACAGCACACAGGATAGGAAAGCTAAATTTCCTTTTGGGGCATGATAATTCAGTTGCTGCTATATCAGCCTTACCCAGGAGCTGTCCAACTTAGAGTGCAAATAACTTAGAGTGGTGCTAAATACCAACCTAAGAAAACAAGTAACACAAGCCAATAGGGCCCATGGTGTCCTCCTCCTTTCCATTAAATGAAAACAAGGAGGGTACTGATCAGCATCATTTTTGGCATCTGTTGGGAGGAGGGGAAGGGCATGGGAACAGATCAAGACTTCTAACCACTCTTCAATTTTTTGTAGCTACCAGGGTAGAGAAGAATTTTAGGACCACATTTAAATAAGGAACTCCTCTAATGTACAAGAGGGAACATCAGAGAAAGTACAAAGGTACTTCTTGCAGTATAAATGTTCAGTAAAGAGTGATAATAGAAGTAGGGTTAATCCCTCAATATCGTAAGGAAAATAGGGTGAGGGTAGACCAGTAAGCACCTGGAAAGTAAAGAAAAATAATTTCTGATTGAGACAGTAGTGAGGTGGGTAGCTAGCTGGTGCAGGAGAGCAAGGGTGGCAGATTGCTCAGACCATTGAGTTAAAATCTTTGCAGAAGTATTTTGATAGAAATAAGTACAGTACATTGAGATTTGTCAAGACCAGAGAGGAAGAGAAGGTAGCAATGAAGGAACACTACTAGAGAATATACAACACCAATATACATGGAAGCAATAAACAATTTTGAACATTTGAGGTAACCAAAACAATCCACCACTCCAGTGATGACTTGAGTAGAGAGGAGACTTAGCTAGTAGACTGAATCAAGATCATAAAATGAATCTAATGAATCACTGAAATGAATCCGCTAGTAGACTGTATCAAAATGATAAAAATAATAATACTTTGTACTTTTATCTAAGGAAGTTGAAATGCCTTATAAGCATTTAGTATGAGAGTATTACAAGATCCCTGAAAGGGATGGGTACTAAAATTATATTATACTTTATATCCTGAAGAAAGAAAAGGTTAAGTAGCTTTCCAAGGTAAGTCTGAGGTGAAGCAGAACCCAGAATCCTTTACATCAGTTCCCTGCTTCAAGCATTAGCTTCTACTCCCTACCACGTACACTGGCTTGACTAGACATGGACTGTACTAAAATACATTGCGTCTTCTAAACAGCTATGAGTCCCTTCCTTGACCTAAATCAGCTGGATGTTAGCATACCCAAGGTGCTGATTTAATACTGCTGAATCATATATGCAGGAAAAATCCATAGCAAGTGTTTCCCTCATAGCAGCTACTTACTTGATGTGTGTTGGTAGGAGAGCTATTAAAGAAATTAAATGTATGATTAAAGGAGATATATTAATGATTATTCTTTCACAACTTTTTTTTTCTCACCCTCTCTTATTAGGATTTGATTTGGTCTTTTCGGGTTGTTATTTTGTTTTGTTTTTTTGGGGCGGGAGGGGAGCATTGATAGGGATCTTTAGGTCGTGTGTGTTTGTATGTGTCTGTAACATAGTAGTGAAGCTAAATACCAAAGTCAACAAATCTTGTTTGGACCTAGACAATAATTTGCAGGTAACTACTTTGGATACTGAACATCTCTCTTGCATGTTTTCAAGTACCAAACAGATCCTGTTCCTGTGCATACCAAGGGGTGTTTTATCCCATGGGCATTGTGATAGCTTGGGGCAGTGTAGCCACAAGTAACAAGTATATAAATCACATTCTCTTTGGTTTTAACAGTGTGAGGATCCTATGGAGCTGTTTTCATTTAAGCTATATTTACTGTTTCATATTGATTTTTTTTTCTCAGTAATTTTCCTTCCACCTCTCCAGATGTCTGTTTTTCTGAGACTGTTTATCTGTATTCCCCTGTGCTTTGTTTCTCCTGCTTGATGTCAGTGACTTGCTCTACTCTGTTTTAAGAGCAGAAAGGATCCTCACTATTTATATTTACAAATACCAAAGCTATGTAGTTCAAAGAGCTCCTGAATTATGATAAAACTCAGGATATCAGGTGTAAGTCTATTGTACTAGCTCAGTTTTTACAAAAACGGCTGCAACATGTACACGAGATTAATCTGGTATAATTCCAGACTGCAGCTGCAAATCCGAATCCTCCCAAGTATTCAGGCTGTGTGACTTAATGCACAGGTCTAGGTGTGGGGGCAGTGTGGAACAGCTGTGGGACAGCACCGGGTATGTCTGTGCTTCAGAAGGAAAACTGTTTCCAGTAACATGTCAGCACAGCAAGATAGTTCACCATTCCTTTTGACGACGGTCCCTACTCTATGCAGTTACCCAGCTCCATTAACTATATTCCTGTTTTCTCTGAACTTAGAATCATATAATCATAAGGGTTGGAAGGGATTTCAGGAGGTCATCTAGTCCAACCTCCTGCTCAGAGCAGGACCATCCCCAACTAAATCCATACAGCCTGGGCTTTGTCAAGCCAGGTCTTAAAAACCTACAAAGACGGAGATTTTACAACCTCTCTAAGTAAGCTGTTTCAGGGTTTCAACACTTCCTTTGGGCTAAAGGGCCAGCCCATTCAGCTATATCCCTTCATTCCTCTGCACATGAAATATTGAAGTTTTGCAACAGAGAAATGTCTTGACCACAAGGATTACTCTTGTGCTTGAACTTTTGTGATGCCAAAGGATCCCCTGGGGAAAATTCTTCCTACATTTTTCCTTTCCTGGTATAGTCATGCCACATCAAACATATTCTGGTCCCAGTGGAGCAAGACAGATTTCAAAATGCTGATGCAATTCCAAGGCAAAATGTCATTATTAGGGTTTCTCTGTAATGGGCTGAACTGAAATCTTGGCTCTCAGGACATTCAAAATGCACCACAGCAGGTTGAAAAATAGTAATTTTTCATGAAAAGTGTGTGTGTGTTTTTTTTCAAACAGCTCTAAAGCTATACCTGTTCAAAATACCAACACACCAAGAAGAATTTTGTCACTAGGGATTCTCGCTCATTGAATATAGACTGAAACAAACACTTGGCTGGATTCCACAAAACATCTCAGCCTGCTTGCATACCCATCTTCTCCTTTGCAGTCATGCAGGGTTATTTTCATTTTTACTTTCCTAGTTCCTTACTATGAAAAAAGAGAGCAAACAAAGCATGGTTTTTTAACGTTGGATCCATTTGTTTGCAGTCTCAGCATGTGCCTAATAATTTTGCATGCAGCACTTCCCTAGAGTCAGAGCCAGCAGGGAGATAGAATCATGCCATATTCTTCCTCAGGATTTCTCTGCATTTTAGTCTCATATTTCTGTATTTTTGAAGACTGAATGCTTCTGCTATGTCACCATCCCCTTTGGAATTTAGTTACTTTAATTTGCCAATATCATAGGACTATATTTTACTTAAAAGCAAGAATAAAAGCCAAGTCAAGGTCCCATTTTACACAAGAAGAGGGGCACATTAGTTCCTATATCACAGCTGTGATACAGTGCTAAATCAGTCAAACCCAGTACTCTAATGGAGGTTTTATGTTCACTCTGGTTAAGACCTCAGATCTCTTCCACAGCATGTGAGCTCACTGCATCAAAGAAGCCATGTATCCTTTTTCCCTACATGGACCGGAAGGGGTATCTCTAATCCAGTGAGGAGGTTCAGCCCCATTTAAAAGGAAATAAAATGAATTCTCACACATACAGAACATGTTCTGTGTGGAGGGCTTAAGGGGTCACTAGTGATTTCTCTGTCTCCCCAAAATTCCTAGCTGTCACTGGAAATTTGCCTGAGATACCACTGAGTTCAGATCTTCTTCTGGGGATTGTTAAATGGGGAAGGTCCTTACGTTAAACACTAGGTAAGCAAGAGAAAGGGCTGAACGTGATCATCTTCCGCTGATATGAGGGCCAGTTTGAACCTAAGCAGACTGAAATAATAGGTATATGTGAACTCAGTTGGCCATGTAACTTCAGAGGGCTACCTTGCAAAGTAGGTAGAAACAAGCTTTTATTTGGAAGGACATTAATACACCACATTAAGATACTTGGCTGTCCTTGAACCAGTTGGTAACAGCAGTAAAGCTCAGAACAACCTCTGTACGATTCCATTTCAAATGCATTTTCATGTAAATTATTCTCAAATTCCTAGTAAAACCTATACATACTGGGCCTCCATAAGGAATTTTCATTCCTACTCCTTAAGGAGCTCGTCTTGCTCCCCCTGACACCGACACCTTGGAACAAAACAGGTTCTCTGCTTCAAGAAGTCTTTTCTACGTTTTATGTTTGGGTGTGGAATCCCCATATAAGACTTTCTAGCTAGTACCTTTAGTTCTGGACATCTTAACACTAATTGCCAGAGCATTTAAAACAAAAACTGAAGAAATCAGGGGGTTACTGACTTATTAGAAAAAAAATTAAATGAGCCACTTATGGCAATTGTCTGAGCTAAGCATTTGCCAGAGGATATGATGGGAAGGAGACCAAACACTATCAGATCATTATCTAAAGTTGTAAATGCCAAGGGCTAGATTCTCATTTAGACTGTAGGTGAAACCTTCCTACCTAACTCATGGTCCCAAGCACACAAATAAGCAGGTCTGCTTGTCGGTTTGTTCTTTCCAAGAACAAGTGGATGGGCAATAACTGGAATCTTGCTTCCAGACCCCCAGCTGTTAGACCAGATTTGCTGACCCAGCAGAGGGAGATGCAGTAGTAGTTCACTATTGAGATCAGTAACTTATTTTCCTGTCAGTGAGAAGAATGTAGAGTAGAATTTTATGAAGCTAACCCTTAAAATGCCCTGTACAAAACCCTTTCAAAGAGTCATAATTAAACTATAGACCAAGTCCCGAGAAGTCAACAACATGGGTGAAGATGCAACAAGTAGTAGACTTAAGGTAACAGCAATACAGATTAAATAAACATTTATGAAGAACCTGAAGCCATACTAGCTGGCAGTGAGATGCATTTAAAATCTGATGAAAACCTTATTGATTGGGACATTCAAAAACTAGATTGGACAGTGCTTTAGTCATGTACTCTCATGCATACCCTGTGCCTACACAGAATGGACTGGATGAACTAACATTTTTTTTCCACGTCTAAATTCTATGATTTTCTGAATAGTTCAATAGAACCATCTCACTCAGACTCCCTGTGTTGCTTTCTTTGAGCCTAGTGACCTTGCTTTTTGCAAGAATCTTCATTGGGTTTTAGGAAGTTTCAGTTGAGTAAGGTTGCCTACTCATGTTAGGGATCAGGACTATTTTTATCTATAGAGTTTTATATAAAACTTAAAAAAAAACTTTGGAGAATTTTTTTTCTTAACATGCATCAGACTGTTGATGTCCTTGTGGGGTCCAAGAATGAACTGCAGTAAAAAACTCAATTTTTCCCCTATCCATTCCCAGAGAGGAGAAAAAGTATGTTCAAGGTTTCTGTAGACTCTGTTTCCAGAGGCTATTTTTGGAAATCTTGTATTTCTTTTTCTTTTCCAAAGATAAAAAAGGAAAACATGTGAAAGCAGACAGACTAAAGGAAATATAAATGAAAGATGAGAAGAAATCTAAAGAAGTGAGACATCTTAAAAAATGTAAAAGCCAAAGAAAATTAAATCACAGAAACAGATACGAACAAAACTGAACATTCAAACCTCTGCTGCTCTTTTATGCTTATGAACAGAAGTGGCCTTTTTAAATCCACGATGCTCTCAGCCCGAGGTCTTCCTAATTTGCATAACTCAAATGTAAAAGAGAAGTTCAGCTTGCTTCTTTGCTTTTTTGAAAAGTAAGGTTTTAGCCCTTTCCATTGCCAAGGTACCCTTAAAAATTAACTAGTGCAAACTAATCAAAAGAGTCAAGAGATGTCAGTTACTTTTTTTCCTGTTAGACTGGAGGTTCACAGCTATGTTCTAGCCACTCAGAGTGGGTTATATAAACAGCCACAATCTTTTTGTTAGGGAAGATCTCTAGATCAGTTTTAAATAATACCTTCCACACAGTAGCCTTACCAGGTAGGTGCTTTTGATCTGACATTTCCTTCACTGAGGAGTCAATGTGACCGCTGGCCACAAAAGGACAGCACAGCAAAATGGATGCAGCAATGAGCTGAGAGCCAAGGCCTTCAGCTTTGATATTAATTTCCACTATGGTCTTTGGGAACTAACGCAAAATGGAATTTTCAAAGCCTGGGTAAAAAAAAAAAGTGCCCAGATCCAGATGTACCAAATATCTAACCATCCAATAACTTCAGTTAGAGTTATAGTGGCAGTCTCCATTAAATTAAATTGGGTATGAAAACTTCAGATTCCATTTCTGCACACTCCATTTCCACATTTGTAAGATAAGGGTCATTCTTACCTACTTACCTACCTTACAGTGGAGTTCATAGAATGATAGAACATTTGGGTTGGAAGGGACCTCAGGAGGGCATTTAGTGTAACCTCTGCTCAAAGCAGAACCATCCCCTACTAGATCATCTCAGCCAAAGCTTTGTCTAGCTGGGTTTTGAAAACCTCCAAAGATGGAGCTTCCACCACCTTCCTGGGTAACCTCTTCCAGTGCTTTACTACCCTCCTAGTGAGAAAATTCTTCTTAATATCTAGCCTAAACTTCCCTTGTTGCAACTTGAGACCGTTGCTCCTTGTTCTGCCATCTGACACCACTGAGAACAGTTTGGCTCCATCTTCTTTTGAATCCCCCTTCAGGTAGTTGAACACTGCTCTTAAATTCCCTCTCAGTCTTCTCTTCTCTCAGCTAAGCAAGCCCAGTTCCCTCAGCTTCTCCTCAGAAGTCATGTGCTCCAGCCCCCTCAACAATTTGTTGCCCTCTGCTGGACTATCTCAATTTGTGCACACCCTTTCTGTAGTGGGGGAGGGATGGGGTGTGCAAAACTGAACACAATACTCCAGTGCTGAATAAAGAGGAATACTTACTTCCCTCCTGGCAACACACCTACCAATGCAGCCCAGTACCCAGTACAGGCAGTCCTCTATTTACAACATTTCCAGTTACAGCATTTCACGATTAACATTTATAAACTGACACCCTGTTTCAACTTTCTGACATCAATTTCGACTTTACAACTCTTGAAGTGACACAATGCCACGCCAGGGAACAAGTTTGCTGCATCACCCATCTCCCTGGAGAACATCTGTCCAAACTTCCTTGGATACTTTCTTTAAGAAAGCAGACAAGACTCCTGAGAAGACTCCAGCCAAGAACACTTGAAAAAGTCCAACCAAGAGCCCTTCAAAAAATCCAGCAAAGTCACCTCAAAGAAGTCCTTCTGAATCAATATGATTGCTATTTACAATATAAACACATTAATGTAGCTATATTACTCATCTATAATTGATTGAGTACATAATCCTGGGTTATTTTTGGTTAAAATAGGGTATTGGCCCTTGGTTCACAAACCAACCCCCCATTTATAACATTGTTCCTATGGGAAAATCGGTTCCGAGTTATGATGTTTCAACTCATGACAGTTTTCAGGAACCAATTGTGCTGCCTCATATTCAGCTTATTGTCCACAGTAACCCCCAGGATGTTTTCTGCAGAGCTGCTGCCCAGCCAGTCATCCCCCAGCCTGTACCAGTGCATGGGATTGTTCTGTCCTAAGTGCAGGACTTTGCACTTGTCCTTGCTGAACCTCATGAGATTCCTTTGGCCCAATCCTCCAATTTGTCTAGGTCATTCTGAATCCTAGCCCTTCCCTCTAGTGTATCTACTAAGCCCCCCAGCTTGCTGTCATTTACAAACTTGCTGAGAGTGCACATTAAGCCATCTTCCAGATTGCTGATGAAGACATTGAACAAAACCAGCCCCAGGATTGACCCCTGGTGCACTGCACTTTATACCAGCTGTCAACTAGACATCAAGCCATTGATTACTATTCTCTAAGCCAGTTTTCTATCTGCCTCACAGTCCATTCATCCAGCCCACATTTCCTTAGCTTGCCTGCAAGAATGTAATGGGAGACCATATCAAAAGCCTTGCTAAAATCAAGCTACACTACATTCACTGGCCTCCCCGCATCCACAGAGCCAGTCACCTCATTATAGAAGGCAATTAGGTTGGTCAGGCATGACTTGCCCCTGGTGAGTCCATGCTGACTGTCCCTAATCACCTTCTTCTCTTCCAAGTGCTTAGAAATGGATTTTTTGAGGATATTCTCTATAATCTTTTCCAGAGACTGAGGTAAGGCTGACTAGTCTGCAGTTCCCTGGTTCCTCCTTTTTCCCTTTCTTAAATATGGGCACTATGTTTGCTCTCTTCCAGTCATGACAACTGAATAGCTAATTTTTGTAACAAGCTGCCTAGAACTCCTGATGCCACTGATCCCTTCAGAAGGAGCCAATATGGTAACTTAAAGCTTTTTTGGGCAATTCTTACTCTTAAGACTTTTTGAGTCCTAAAACTGGTAGCTATGCACAGAACCTACCACAAAGAGTCAAACTCCTCCTCTTCTGCAATAAGAGGAAAGGGAAGGAAACAGAATTTGAAAAGTTCACCCTACCATCCAAACCCCTCACCTGCCTTGCCTCTCCCACCCTGTCTCTGTCTTTCTTTCCTTGTCTCTTTCACACACACACACACACACACACACACACACACACACACATACACAATCTTTACATAAATTATTAATTACAGGCTTACGCCGGCACCTACGAAATGCATCTTTTGCAGGGCAAAGAGAACAGGGATGACAAGGGAGAGAACAGAGAAAAGGTAGTATAAATGTGGAGGCCAGCTTTGTGAGGTTAAATTCTGAGTTAAGCAAGGCTGATAATCTAATCTTCCTCCAAGTCATAAAGACATCTCTGTTCATAGTGATGCAATCATGGAGGACTGATGTTTTCCATGGCTGAGAGACAGCAAAAAATTGTTTTCCAGTCCTAACCCAAAATGCTAAAGTTGCTCTGGCATGAAGGCCTCCAGAAGTAAAGTCTTGTGCTGACTTATTAGTAACTATCTGGCTGAAACAACTCATACTACATTTCTGATACATCCCCATATCAGGGTACATGAAGAAAGCAGAAAACATTGCCAGCCAGAATTGGCTGTAGCATTCTAAGTGGATTTCAAAACCTTCCCCTTCCCTCACCCCACAACCTTTATTGCATTTCAAAATGCAACCAGTTTTTGTCTTCCTCCTTACAACATTGTGCATTATTTTGGCCTGAGGTCAGAGAAGTAGTCTACTGCACATTAAGCATCATGAGAAGACTGTGTGCTGGTGCTACTGCGCAGTAGCACTGGTTACTGCACATTTAGAGGTACTAAACTTAGTGTGCCATAACAACAGTGCATTAATGCACATTTAGACACACCCCAGGCTAGATATATTCCCTTGTCATTGGTTTTCCTTGCTATATCTATTTTTGTATCTTCATCTCAACAATTCTATTCTTTGTACTGATTTTGTTGAATTGAAGAAGCTGCATTTAGGCCCTAATTCATTAAAGCATTAAGCACATGCTAATTTAACTTGCACTTAAACACATTTTAAAGCAGAGTAGGTTTAAGTGTTTTCCTAAATAAGGTTTAGCTTAAGAGATGCTTTGCTGAATCACAGCCTTAACTAGTTAAATGTAAAATACTAAAACCTGGATAATGGGTTGCCATGGCACACAAATCTCTTTCTATATACAGTGACAAGTTTAATAATACTCTTGTGGTTTTCACTATTTATTACTAAGACTGTTTGAATATATAATAATTATAATATAATCCTTAACTTTGTTACAGTTTTTATACTGTAATTCTATAAATTACAACATTATAAATTGTAAAACTAGCAAGAATTTAAAAAAAACTTTACTTTTCTCTACGAAGGCTCTGTATCAGTCATTCCCAACCAGAATGTGCCCTGGCACCCTGGGGTGAACAAGATACTGTTAAAGGTGGTGCACAAGAGTAACACTGTTAGATATGCAAACATTTTCATATGATTCATAGGATAAACCAAGATTTGAGTAGCAGTCACCACTCTAAAACCTCTGCTAATAAGTATAGTAAAATCACAAAAGTATCCCTCATGCTTTATTCATTTTGATATTAAATTTTGTATGTTTATGTCAACCTTGAACTTTCAGTTTTTAAAAGCTGACAGTAATAACATTTGCATAGCAGTGACTTCCTAAATGGGAGTTTCAAAAGTTGAAGGGGCCCTGATGGAACTAAAAAGGTCGTCATTTTATTAACTTTCCATGATGGATTATACAAGGATGGGAAGCTCCTCCTTTCTTCCTTTTTTTGCTTTTGGACATCGAAAACTTTAAATTTAGGGGTTAGAATTCCTCATGTATCCAACCCCAAGCAATCCTTTATGGCAGCTAGCTGCCTTCTGAGCCCTTTTCCAGTGTCTGCTATTGTTCGAAGCAGTTGTAGGAAAGTATCTTAGTATGATTTCTCTGATAAAATTGTCAGCAGTAAGAGAGTCAGCAGTATTAATATTTAAAGTATCATCAATAAGCTTCTAGTTTACTAATCTGTTCAAATACATCGGAGACATTCGCCTCTCAGAGCAAGATTTTGAAGCTTCTGTAGAGTCAGGCAGTCGGTACTGCATCTGTTTGTGTTTTGTTCATACTCGAAAAGCTATTTTTAAAACACTCAGAACTACCTTTAAAACATCCAGGCTTCATTTAAAAAAATTAAGCTGAGATTTCAGAGCCTCCTCTATGTCATTTTCACAAGTGGCAGTTCACACAAACTCCATACTTTCATTATGTCTGGAGACATGACTCTTGGTTTGTAAATAGGAAAAGCTACTGAATGCTGATGAGAAAGAGGTAAGGAAGGTGGTACAGTGATTGTCAGATCCTATAAATAGTAGCCACTCTGAGGGCCTATCTTTACCAGAGTTCTGCTTCTCAGGTGAGAAGGTTGCAGCAGCAAACATTGCATTAAGACAAATTCTCCCCCTGTTCATTGTTTGAGATGACAGGGACAATTCAGCCCCTCATGCCAATTAGAGCAACCCCTGATTTACATCCAGGAGCTCTTCAAGTGTCTGTCTGTCATAACCATACAGACTCATTTTACCCAACTAGTAACCTTAGCATGGAGCAGAATCAGGCCACGTGTTATGCACAGGGCAGAGTGTACTGTGGATGTTCAACTACAATTTATTAAGAATAAAATATAAACATTATCTGATACCTGAGAAAGAAAGGTTTTTAAACACTTACGCAAATCCTTGTCCTCCATTCTTTTCAGAGCTTTATACTTATAGAATACCTTTTAGACACAAAATGTGTCTTTTATGCTGTTCCTCATCCAACATGCCTCCTGCCTTTCAGTGCAAAACAAGAAGGGTCATTTCAGAGGCGGGGGGGCTCGATTTTCTCAAGAAACCCAATTTATCACAAGGCCACTGTGAGTGAAACATGAAGAGAAGGGCAACCTGGATTCTTAAGAACACTACAAGAACTCATGTGTTACAGCTCACCCTTTATTTAGAAGATTCCTGATTTCTGATACATACCCTACCTCTGCTACATGCAACCTCCCCCCGCCTACCTACCTAGATATTGAGATAGGTAGGTAGATAGGACCAGAGGTTCCTATAAAATGTGTACGTAATTCACTGTCAGTAAAATTTTCATACATAAACTAGAAGGCAGAATTTGACCTATAGCATTCTCTTTTCTTGTGGCTGTCATTGCAGAAGTAACACTTCTCTAGTGTTTCAAGAAATGCTTTCTGAACCCAAAATTTGGGTAATGCTGTATATAATATTTTTGTAAACGATTGTATTATATGATGATAATTTATAAATTTGTTAGCAGCTGTATTTCCTATTTCTATACATTTCTTTACTGAACTTATAATTTGGTACTAGAAAATCAACAGAAAGTTATAGATTAAATTAGATAAATTAGATTGGTCTCATTTTCCTTTATTCAGGTATTTCACATGCCTGTGTGAAAATACATTTCTCTTCAGAAAAGTCCCATACCTTAACATGAAGCTCATTTGAGATAAGTTTGAGGTTAGAAGCTTCTGTAGAAAAGCCCAGTGCCCCCTCTGCTGACTATGCACTGGCCCCTTAGGCCAGGTACAGACATTACACTTTTACTGGCATAAGTGATTAGGACCTGGTCTATAGTCGTAACAGAACAGAAGTCTGGCATGCATAGACTGGAATAAAAATGATGAAACCTAGTCTAAGATTTGCCCCCTACCCCCCACCAAAGGGCGAATCTGTGCTTCATTCGTACCAATCTAAAGTATGCCACTTACAGAAAACCACGTAACTTGGATCAATTCCACCTTGGGCTTTTTGAATATCTGTACCTAGCCCTAGACAGCGTGGCCCTTATAAGAATTAATTTGATCACAGCTTCTCATGGAAGTCTCCTCAAGAAGGGTTTATTGCTATGTCCAGGCAAGGAATAACATTAGTGCAGATTCCATAACTCCTTTTGAATGTGCTACTTCGCCACAATATATGAGCTACCTGCCTGGCTTTGACAGTGGTAGAACCTGATTAATATTGATACCTGAACATTATAGTGGTCAAGGTAGAAGTGCATCTAGTTCGGGACAGGCTGTCAGTTCTTTTGTAACTTGGGAAGCTTTGAAACAGAAGAGAGAATTTGTGTGGCTTTGTGGAAGATATGTATTCAGAGAGCACATCCTATCTTGATAGACATATTGGAGCAAGACCCTGCCCCAAAATTAATTTCTAGAAACATATCTGCAAGGTTTCTTGTGGCATATTCTCTGGATTCCAACTATCCTAGCTTGATTTTATCACAGAATATTCAGTCCACTGAATCACCAGTGGTCCAGATGCAGAGAACCAAGATTTGGAAGGAGAGCTCATCCAGCTGTGATGCTACGGTAAGAGGTCTGGGCTCGTAAGTAGAAAACTTGTTTGTTTATTAGGTAGTACCAAGAAATCCAATTAGCAAGGTTACCGGGAATCAGTCTGATGACCCTCAGCAAAAACTTTCCTTAACGTTTTATAAATGAAGGAAACACAAAAGGTGCATTGAGAAATCATTACCTCCCAAAGTGCAACAAGTAGCTTTGATATGCATTAGCAGTCCTTTCCTGCTTTGGAGAAAAAACTTCATGCACATTTTTTTAATCATACCAAGCAAATCGCTGTCTGATGATCCCAGCTGGCAAAAGTCAAGATGCATTACTGAATGTTTAAATAATGCATCCCTTCCTGATCTGCTCTCTTTCTCATTATCGGAGCCCATGCTATGGATTCCTATGTCAGAAGACATAACAAAGGGAACCATAGAATCTGTATGTCTTCCTTCCTCTGGGCATGTCTACGCAAGACGCTTCTGTACAGTGGTTACTGTGCATTTATTTAGTACTTATATTATCAAGTACTAAATAAGTGCGCAGTATCAGGAGTCACTATGCAGCAGCACTGGCGAATACCTTTTTAATGATGCTACTGTGCAGTAGCGTCTTAGCATTGTTTGTGCTGTGACACGTTCCTGCACAGTATTATTCAGCTACTGCGCAGTTAGCATCTTGTGTAAACTCACCCTCTGTCAGGTAATAGATGTAAGGTCTGAGAAAAACTGCAGTAGATTTCTTATTTTAAAGAAAGAATAGACCTCTCAGAAAAGGGGTATGTTAACATCTGAAAAACTTTTATTTTGGTTTTAAGGTCTTTGGGGGAAGTAATATTTTTGTAGCACTATTAGTCCTAGTCCTTGACTGTGAAAATGATCTTCACCATGCAGATATAGACAACAACAATACTATGTTTTTAATGCCATAAATGTTAGTTTGGTTTTAGGTATACACATTGTCTTGTTTCCATGTGGTAATCACTCTATTATGAAAGCATATTTCCCAGAGATATGGGCTTTCTCTTATGAGAAGGGACAGATACCTCTGTTCAAGTGGTATATAACAACCATGTTGATTGTCAGTCTTCAATGGGTTGCCCTCCAATCTGGAGAAAGAGAGACTCAAGGGCTGGTTTTGTTTTGTTTCCTTTATCTACCTGTCAAAGAAAGCGGTCTGCTGAAAATACTGCTTTACTATGTCCTGAAAATTACTCCTATCCAGCCCTCCTCTTCACCTTAACTCCTTGTTTTGTAAGGCTCTGGAAATATTAAGCAACACAAAAAACAATATGATGCAGAGATTTCTTCACGACTTTTATCGTAATAAAAGCTGAAAAAATGCAGTTATCAGAAAAATGTAAAATGAGTTTACCCTACCAGCCTGGCCAAAGGGAGACTACTCTATCCACTTTTGAACAAAAAGAAGCTTTAATTCTCACCAGCACAGGAATATGAAAATTCAATATTATGGTGAATTGAAGCAAAGGGAATAGTTTACATTACTTATTCATGAGATTACTTATTTATTTTGACTTTTCTAAAGAAAATTATGAATGAACCAGGGATAATATAAGCAAAACTCACAAAATAGAAGGATTTTGTCATTCTTTAACCTCTTGATTATCTTTGATTTAACGCCTTGATTGCCCTTAACATAGTATGCTTACGGTTTTTGTAAATAGTCACCATTAGAATTAATAGAATAATTCACAACATAATTAAATTTCTCCTATTTCTATCTGTAGAATGCCTAAGCAGTCTATAATTTTATCAAGTGAACATCTTTTTTCTAGATTTTTTACTATCACTTGCTATTAGAATTAATCATCTACTATTTCCACTATCTTTGCTTAGTTATAATTGATAATGTTTCAATTCCTGATTGGATGAGCGTTATTATTAAAACAAAATCTGAACAAATTCTCCCAGAAAGGCAACTGACTGTTTGAAAGCGACTCCCCCAGACTCTGGAACATGCAAATTTAATATTTGTAGTAGTAAATCTCAGTCTGACAAATTCATGGAAAGCGAGCCCATCGAGACAGAATTGCTATACATGTTCAAACAAATATTTACAGGTCTATCTGTCTTTCTGGTTTATTTTTCTCATATGTATCCATCCAGTAGCCTGGAAAACAGGACCATTAAAATATCACAGTCATAAAATGGTCATGTAGCACTTTTCATCCATAGATGTTTCAGCAATGACATGTGGGGTAAATATCATTTTACAGATGAGGAACAGATAAAGATGCAGCACAGAATGGTGATTTGCTCAAGTTCCCAAAGGAGATCAGTGGCAAAGTGAGTAATGGAGCCTGTGTCCAATCACATCATAGCAGCATTTTCTAGGTAAGGAACACTCACAGACCTGTATCTATTTTGATAGAGGAACAAAATGAGATGAAATGAAGGAGTTGTGATATGATTGTGGTACCATTATATGGTTAAAGTATATCCACTTTAATGCCCTTTAGTTGTACTCTCTGCCATTCCCAAAACGTGCAGTTGTAAATGGGTTAACAACTCACCTAACTTTCAGAAAGCTGTCTTCATTTAATAATAAATCCAAGTCCAATGACTTTCTGCCAGACAGTAGGCATATTATCCCCAGATTTAAACTACCATCTGACATAATAAACAGACAGAAACCCCCCCTGAAACAACTGAGGAATTATGTCATCACATAATACAGTTAAAAGGGATTGCTGACTGTAAATTATAAGTTGTGAAAGACAATTTGGCAGATACCAGGAAGACTGAAATGTAGCACAAAGGAAATTATCTACTATAGTGATCAGTTGCTATAACAAAATATATTACAGGTCTTTTAAATGTGCTTGTGTTCTTAGGTGAAGAACTCAGCAATAATACTCACCTAACAAAAGATGTTTGCTATAAAAGTCAATTTATTTGTTTTCCATTAAGTGGCCCTAATTATCTCCTTGATGTATGTGTGTGCTACTGTTCTTAAATTTAGTAGCCCTTAAATACAGAATTTTGTGGGCTTCAAACTGCTGGTTCACAACCTGTTCTACAGTAATCCCATTTATTATCTGTGCATTATTTTACATTTATTTGATAATTAATTGAATTGGGAATATCAAAATAATTAACCAAATTAAATGTACTGAACCATTCTGAATGTTCTTTAACTTATGCCATCACCTATTAGTTTAGGTTTGTCTTTCTTTTGCAAGTGGAGAAAACTAAATAATAGCAATAAATTGAACAATTTCTTATTTTTTATCCTAAATTCTGATGGAATATATTTAAAGTGTTTAAAATGTGCATTTGCCATTAAGAGGAATGAATGTATGTTCCATGTCTACAACAAATAGGAGCTAGGTTTTTTCATTTGGATTTAAATTTTAATTAAATTAGTCTAGCTAGTCCAGTAGCCTATCTGCTAAAAATATTTTTACCAGAAAAACCTGAACAGCTAGTCCTTTTTATATGAGGAGCTGCAATGTCTCATTCTCTGTGCTTGAAAAGAGAGAGAGCTTTTATTATCTGGTACTCCGGGAACAGTCTAGTGAATGAAAAAGTCAGCCTAAACTTGGAAAACAGATCCATTCTCAAAAATCACAGCCCTAGGGTGCCGCAGGTGACAACACAGCTCCCCATTAACTTGGGAGGCAATTTTGAGGATGGCTGTACTGCATCTGCAAGAGGGGCCCCATTTTCTTTGCTCTCCCAGATTGCTTCTGGCAAAACAATCTCTCTCAGTGAGGTTCCTAGCCAGGCCACAGTAGCCTTGGCTGTATAAATAGCATAAATTGCCAGGCTGAACTGGCAGGAGATGAATTTCATATAAGCAATTTAGTACTTCCTCCATCTTTGGGAGAAATGTATTCCTTTCTAGGCTCACTGAAGAATGTCTTATGTGGGAGAAAACAATGGTTTATGTTTGGAGAGCCAGACACCTGCCTCTTTTGATTCATTTACTAGACCAATGATTCTCAACCAGGGTGCCTGTGAAGGGTGCTGCAGGACAGACAAACACAGGCTCCAGTAAAGAGATAAGCACAGGCTCACCCTTTCCAACAGCAACTCCTCCCCCTACCTATTGCAGCATAGACTCTTCCCTGATGGCTGCTTCTCCTCCTTCCCAGCCCCTCTTCAAGAAGACAGGATCTATAATAAATAAATAAATTTTTGAAATGGGTGCTGCTCAATTTACAAAAGTTATGGAGGGGTTCTTCTGAGTACAGCAGTTCTCAAAAGGTTGAGAACCTCTGTATTAGACTGTATAGCTTTTAAACATTCATGTTAGGAAAAACCATTTTGTGACAGGGAATTTAAGCAATTATTCCATTAATGGGAGGACTGAAAATGGAGTTAGTTTGTTCCTCTGTCCTGGTTAAGATGCATCTCGAGTTTTCTAGATGGTTCAAGTCTGTGTGTTGGATCTACGCCCTTGTACACTTGACTAATATGATCAGCTTATGCATAGTGTCAAGCATATTTTTATGCCTCTCTATTTCCCCAAGAAGTTTCAAACACAAGGTCCTCTTCAAGGACCTAAACATACATGTAAGTCTCAGTACTGTGCCAGAGTGAATTTAGTGGCTACAGCTGATTCGGATTCTTTTGAAATGTCATTGAAAATTTTAATATTTTCATGAAAATGTTTGCTGCCTCAGCCAGCCTATGAAATAGGTGACATTTTATCAAGAAAGCAATATTTTGATGATTTACAAGAAAAAAAATCATAAAAGCGTTCACCATTTTTCCTGCAACTCTGCTGCTAAGTGGCTATCATTCCTCACCCTAGAAGAAGTGTGTTTAGCCCTGCCTCTCCTGGGCTCTGGTCACAATAAAAACTGTACTGAAGGGTGTTCTGTTGCACTTTTTCCTAGTCCAAATAGTGTACAAGGCTCCTAGCACACATGCAGAATATTTCTACACTGCAGTTAGAGGGATGACTACAGTATGTTTATTGCTGAGTAAATCCGCATGATCCTAGTGGGCCAGCAGGAAGTCTGGACAGCTGTGCCTTCACTACTCTCCTAGTTACTAGATTAGAAGTAGTTTAGGTCAGTCTATACATGCTGCATCTTGCCTCCATCTGCAGGGTTGACAGACTCTGAGGCTAGGGACAGACATTTAAAAAGCCTGAGCCTGAATGTATTCAATCTCTGCAAGTTAGTCTAACAAACTGATTTAGCCTAGGCAGGTAACTCAGACAGACATCCCAGAAATGCAGGTACATGTCTGCAGTAGCTCAGGCTAAATCAGCCCTCCCTTTGCTTCCACAGGGTAGAGCTGATGGGGGCATGGCCAGGCCTGGCAGGATGCTCTGATTATTCCCCCCGTCCTGAGCTCCCCAGCAGGCAATGTTTATCACCCCTAACTCAGTGTTTATTAACTCATTAAAAAAACAAAGCCTGTCTCCATTAACTAATGAAACTTTTCTCAAACATGTCTTCCTGTGGATTAGCTCCAAAAAGCCTGTCTGCCACTGTCCTCTCCCACAGCACTGACTGTAGCCAGCACGTGGTCTGCTAGCTAATGCTGAGGTGTCTATGTAAGGTAGGGGCCAGTGGGAAATAATCCCTGTTTAGCAGGGAGAAGCCAGGCAGATGCTTTGTGCCTGCAAGTCTGTGCCAAGCTCCAGCCAGGGAGCAGAGAGGAGGAGCTCTCTGTGGAGCAGAGCGCCCCACCCAGCCCAGAGAGCATGCCAGGATGCTGGGGGTGTCTGGCTTACCTTAAACAGCAAAGGGTCTGGGACAGACCTTGCATAAACTGGTTTGAGCCAAATCAGTTAAGTTTGATGTTACATTCAACCAGGTTTATGTTTGTTCATGTTAGAAACTCCCATGCAAGTCAGTGAAAGTTTTATGTGCAGGAGATCTATTGGTTTAGGCATTATATCTGTTCCTTTTTACTCTTTCAATAAAAATATTAATATTTATATCACTAAAAAGAACCCCACACACCAAGACCCTCATTCTAAATAATCATTTTATAAGCAATTATGCACTAATGTTAAGAGTTCCCAACAGAGTAATAGTAACATATTATGTACTTTTAGGATAGGTACAGCACAGCAATTACTACTAATTGCTACTGAGATTTTTCGACCAGAGCTAGAATGAAACACAGGAGAGATGTTGTTACATTGCAGTTGCAGTGCCAAAATCAATTACAGGAATCATTCTGATTCCAGTAGAAGTAGAGAATGCTAATAGTAACTAATAAGATAAATGTTATTGTGTATGTGTGTATTGTACTGATAAGATTCTTTCTTGCAAACATTTTGCCCTGCAGACTTTCTGACAGGGACTTTGTCTTTATGCTGCACATAGAGTACTATAGGTTTTCAATATAGCTGGGCCTCTGGATGTTAGTGGTAGCTTTATTATTATTATTATTATTTAACAATATATGACAAAACAGTGGTGAACAGAGTTGAAAGAATGTATTAATTAAAGATATATGGAATGTAGTATAAAAGAGAACATGAAATGGAGTTTGGTATTTAGGTTGGTTCACTAATAATTTGCTGTGAGTACTAGTACTTTTCAGTTTGTTCTGTAATATGGCCAAATTTCTTCTAAAGTGCCTTTCACAGAATCATAGAAAGTTAAAGTTGGAAGGGACCTCAGGAGGTCATCTAGTCCAAACCCCTACTCAAAGCAGAACCATCCCCTACTAGATCATCCCAGCCAAAGTTTTACCTAGCCGGGTCTTGAAAACCTCCAAGGATGGAGATTCCACCACCTCTCTGGGTAACCTGTTCCAGTGTTTTACTACCCTCCAAGCGAGAGAATTTTTCCTAATATCTAACCTAAACTACCCTTGCTGCAACTTGAGACTGTTGCTCCTTGTTCTGTCACCTGCCACCACTGAGAACAGTCTACCTCCATCCTCTTTTGAACTCCCCTTCTGGTAGTTGAAAGCTGCTATTAAGTCCCCTCTTGGTCTCCTCTTCTCTAGACTAAACAAGCCAGTTGCTTCAGTCTTTCCTCATAAGTTATGTGCTCTTGCCCCTCACCATTTTTGTTGCCCTCCACTAGACTCTCTCTGATTTGTCCACATCCTTTCTGTAGTGGGGGGCCCAAAACTGAACACAGTACTCCAGATGTGGCCTCACCAGTGCAAAATAGAGGAGAATAATCACTTCCCTTGACCTACTGGCAACACACCTACCAATGCAGCCCCGTATGCTGTTAGCCATGTTAGCAAGTAGGGCACACTGCTAACTCATATTCAGCTTTTTGTCCACTGTAACCCCGCAGGTCCTTTTCTGCAGAGCTGCTACCCAGCCAGTCAGCCCCAGCCTTTCAGAATGTATTATGGTAATTAAAGCTATAAATAAGATAAGGAATGTAACTAACAGTGCCAAAGAAATAAATTGTACACGTGATACACAACATACTACTTAAACATACCATTCATAACACCTGCAAAGTATGTATAGAGAATATGCAGTATAAAGAAATGTTTGCCTTGTCAGCATTCTTTCCTGATGGAGAGCTGGAGAAACAGCCAACAAGAAAGCCATAGCACATATGCTTTTAGGAGCCATACTGATTCAGGAAGATTTAGGAAATAGCTTGGAAACACCAAGCTGTTACATATGTGTATCTATTTTGTCTAGTCCACATTACTCCACCAGATCTGTGGGGTAATCCAAAAGAACAAGATTGTGGAGACAAAATTAATATAAGCTGAATAGACAACTGGCTCAGTAACTGCACGTAAAGGGCAATTATTAATGGACCCATGTCAGAATGGAAGCAGGTTTCAAGTAGAGTCCCATAGGGGTCTGTCCTGGGCCCAGTGCTATTCAGCATGTTTATTCATTATTTGGATGCTAGCATAGAGAGCTTTCTGAGCAAATTTGGAAACAACACAAAACTGGGAAGGACTGTGAACATGTGAGAGCACAATTCAGAAGGATTTTGACAGATTTGAAAACTGGGCTGGAGTTAACAGGAAGAAGTTCAATGCTGACAAATGCAAGGTGCTACTCCTTAGGAAGAATCATCAAGCTGGGAGAGCTGCTAGCTGGGTGGCTACTGCCTGTGCTTGACAAAAGCTCTAACCAAGGGGTGGAGCCAACTCAGGCCTACGAGGGTATAAAAGAGTACTCTCCAAGTGACCAGGGAGTGAGGAAACAGGGACAGTCAACAGGGTTGTTTGCAAGCAGTTTGCTGGGAGCAAGTGAAGTAATGGGAAGAGGAAGGGAATGGGGAAGAGGAAGAGGAAGAGGAGGAAGGCATCAGGAGCTAGATCTTGCTCTGGGAAGGTAAATGAGACAGGGCTGTGTATGTTTGGCTTGAAGAGCGTTTGTTTGGTGAGCCATGTGCTTGGGCATGTGCTCTGAGCAGCTGTGAGAGCTGCTAGCTGGGTGGTTGCTGCCTGTGTCTGACAAAAGCCCTAACCAGGGAGCGAAGTCAGTCCAGGTCCAGGAAAGTATAAAAGGAAGCTCCTTAAGGGACTAGGAAGTGAACAAACAGGGACTGCAAGCAGGGTAGTTTGCAAGTCAGTTTTCTGCCCTTGTCTTTGAAGGGGAGCCTTTAAGGTAAATAATTTCTTTAATTAAGAGGAACTTAGATTTAGTGTAAATAGTTAACACTCAGCAGTTAAACCAATACTTAAGCCCCTTGTTTAACAAGTGTCCAGAGTGAAGAAGAGTTTGGTAGGGAGTTTATTAGTGAAGTAGGTTATTTGGGAACAGGGAGCCTTTCGAGATTGAGAAGCAATGAGCAGGCCAGCTTACAGGGGAGTTTACTAAGGAAGGTGTGCTGGAAACAGGGCAGGGAGAGGCAGCAGATTTGGAGACCCAGAGAAATGGTGGAAGATATAGCAATTCCAGAGTCAGTGTCACTGTCACCTCTTCCTCTGCTTACACCTGTGAGGTGTCTGTCCAGGCAGGACCACTTGCTATAGAGGCTTCCACCAAGGTCCTCGTTTGGTGTTGTGAAGATTGAGGCTTGCAGGTTCCTTCCAGTGACAGCCACGTGGGGGAGTGCCTGCAGTGTGGGTGGTGCCTCCTGGTGGTGTCCCTCAGGGGCAGGCAAGAGAGGTACAGGAGGAGGTGGCAAGGCTCTAAATTATCCTCTATCATGAGGATGTCATCAGTTCAGTGCTGGAGGAGACCTTTAGGACTGTGAAGTAAGGACCACCAGAGGTGGCACTAGAAAACTAGGAGGACATGGACTCCCAGGAAGGTGGAAGCTGGAAGCTGAAAGCTTGTTACTTCTGACAGAAAGCAGAAGTCTCCACCAGACCACGTTCTGTTGGTGGAAGAGGCCAGGCCAGGCTTCCTCAAGGTTTGGTGGATTGAGACCACTGCCACCAAGAGGAAGCAATGGGTGGTGGTGGCTCAAGACTTCCTCCTGTGTGGGACAGTGGCATCCATAACTCTGCCTAACTAATTGTCCTTGGAGGTCTGCTGCTTGCCTGGAGCACAGATCTGAGATATCATGGAAGGATTACCAAGACTCATCCAGCCTTCAGACCTTTACCGCATGCTTCTCATTCATGTGAGCACCAGTGATGCTGCCAGGGTGTTGCTGAGCAGATCAAAAAGTGAAAATAGGTCCCTGGGTGCAAGTGTGAAGGGAACAGGGATTTAAGCAGTGTTTTCCTTGATCCTTCTGGTCAAGGGGAAAGGACAAGTAAGGAGCAGACGCATCCTGTAGATCAATGCGTAGCTGCACAGATGTTGCTAGCAGGGCTTTGGCTTCTTTCATTATGAAATGTTGTTCCAAGAAGAAGGATTGCTAGGAAGAGACGGGGTCCACCTGATGAAGAGAGGGAAGAGCATCTTTGCAGACAGGCTCACTAACCTAGTGAGGAGGGCTTTAAATTAGGTTTGCTGGGGGATGGAGTAAAAAACCTGAGGTAAGTGGGAAAGCTGGTGACCCGGAGGAAGCACAAGCAGGAGCAGGTAACAGGGGAGGCCTTTTCATTCTTCCTGAGAAAGTGGGGCAATCAGCTAGTTACCTCATGTGCCTGTACACAAATACACAGAGCCTGGGAAAGAACAAGGAAGAATTGGAAGTCCTTTTCCAATTGCACAATCACAGAACTATGATGTGATTGGAATAACAGAAACTTGGTGGGGCAGCTCACATGACTGGAGCACTATCACAGATGGGTACAAACTGTCCAGGAAGAACAGGCAGGGGAGAAGAAAAGGAGTTGTTCTTTACGTAAGAGCTGTACGATTACTCAGAGCTCCAGTAAGAAACTAGAGATAGACCTGTTGAAAGTCTCTGGGTTAGGGTCAGATGGGAGAGCAACAAGGGTACGTCATGGTGGGCATCTGCTAAAGACCACCAGACCAGGAGAATAAGGTAGATGTGGCTTTCTTCAGACAACTAGCAGAAGTTTCCCAATCATAGGCCCTGGTTCTTATGTGAGGACTTGTATCACCTGACATCTGCTGGGAGAGCAATACAGTAGGACACAGGCAATCCAGGAAGTATTTAGAGAGCGTTTGGGACAACCTCTTGGTGCAACTGTTGGAAACAACAACTAGGGTCCAAGCTCTTCTTGACCTGCTGGTCACAAACAGGGAAGAATTGGTAGCAAATGTAGTAGTGTATGGCAACTTGGGCAGCAGTGACCATGAGATAATTGAGTTCAGGATCCTGAGGGAAGGAAGGAAGGAAGAACAGCAGCAGAGTAAGGACCCTGGAGTTCAGAAAAGCAGAGAACTGATTGGCAGGATCCCCTGTGAGGCCAGTGCGGGGGGAGGGGGGGGGAAATCCAGGAGAGCTGGTTGTACTTCAAAGAAATCTTACTGAGGACTCGGGAACGAACCATCTGGATGCGCAGGAAGACTGGCACGTATGGCAGAAGCCCAACTTGGCTTATAAGGGAACTCTTTAATGAGATAAAACACAAAAAGGAAGCTTACAAGAAGTGGAACTTGGACAAATGACTAGGAATGAATATACAAGTATTGCTTGGGCATGAAGGGATGAAATCAGGAGGGCCAAAGCACAATTGGAGTTGAAGCTAGTAAGGATCTTATTAATAACAAGAATGGTTTCTACAAGTATGTAAGCACCAAGAGGAAGGGCAGGGAAAGTGTGGGTCCCTTACTAAATATGGGAGGCAACTGAGTGACAGGTTATGTGGAAAAGCCTGAAGTACTCAATGCCATTTTTACTTCAGCCTTCACGGGCAAGGTACGTTCCAGACTACTGCAGCTGGTAGTTTGAGGAGAAGATGAACAGCCGACAGTGGTGAAAGAATAGGTTAGGAGCTGTTTAGAAAAGTTGGATGCCATGCAGCGGAGAGTGCTAAGGGAGTTGGCCAATGTGACTGCAGAGCTGCTGGCCATTATCTTTGAAAACTCTCCCTGTGATTGGGAGAGCTCCTGGATGAGTGGAAAAGGGCAAATATGGTACCCATTTTTTTTAAGAAAGGGAAGAAGGTGGATCTGGAGAACTACAGACCAGTTAGCCTCACTTCAGTCCCTGGAAAAATCATGGAGTAAGCCCTTAAGAAATCCATTTCTAAGCGCTTGGAGGAGAAGGTGATTAGGAACAATCAGCATGGATTCACCAAGGGCAAGTCATACTTGACCAATGTGATTACCTTCTATGATGAGATGATTGGGTCTGTGGATGCAGGGAAAGCAGTGGGCATGATATACCTTGATTTTAGCAAGGTTTTTGGTACAGTCTCCCACAACATTCTCTCAAGGAAGATAAGGAAATCTGGGATCGATGAACAGTCTGGAAGCTGGATAGAAAGCTGGCTGGACCATCAGGCTCAAAGGGTAGTCATCAATGGCTCAATATCTAGTTGGCAGCTAGTTTCAAGTGGAGTGCCCCAGGTATCCATCCTGGGGCTAGTTTTGTCCAGATCAATTATCTAGAAGATGAGGATAGAGCAAGGGTAGGTAATCCCTGGCATGGGTGCCAGAGCATTCCATGCAAAGGCATTTTGCTTGGCACACATGCCTCAGGGCAGATGGCAGGAAAGGGGCCCCTGGTAGGCCAACAAATGGAGGCTGTGGGTGTTTTTGGCTCTCCCCAAATGTTGCCAGCTCCTGGGATGGAGTGTAACCTCAACAAGTTTGCAGATGACTGCAAGCTGTGGGGAACAGTGGAGGGTATAGCTAGGATTCAGAAAGTCCCAGATAAATTGGAGGATTGGACTAAAAGAATCTCATGAAGTTCAATAAGGACAAGTGCATAGTTAGGACAGAACAATCTCATACAGAGGTGCATGCTGGGGACTGACTGGCTAAGCAGCAGCTTTGTAGAAAAGGTTCTGGAGGTTACAGAGGACAATTAGCTGAATATGAGCCAACAGTGTGCCCTTGTTGCGAACAAAGCTAAAAGCATACTGGGCTGCATTAGTACAAGTGTTGCCAGAAGACTAAAGGAAGTGAGTCTTTCCCTCTATTTGGCACTGGTGAGGCCACATCTGGAGAACTGTGTCCAGTTTTGGGCCCCACAACAGAAAAGACATGTATGTATTAGAGAGAGTTCAGTGGAGGACAACAAATATGGTTGGGGGATGGGCACGTGATTTATTAGGAGAAACTGAGGGAACTGGGCTTACTAAATCTGAAGAAAAAAAGACTGAGGAGAGATTTAATAGCAGCCTTCAATTACCTGAAGGGTGGTTCAAAAGAGGATGGATCTAGACTGTTCTCAGTGGTGGCAGATGACAGAACAAGGAGTGAGCAATGGTCTCAAAACAAGGAAAGTTTAGGTTAGACATTAGGAAAAAAAACTGTCTCACTGAGGGGGTAGTAAAATACTGGAATGGGCTACCCAGAGAGATTGTGGAATCTCCATCCTTGGAGCCTGGTTAAACAAAGCCTTGAGTGGGATGATCTAGTTGGGGATGGTCCTTCTTTAAGCAGGGAGTTGGACTAGATGATCTCCTGAGATCCCTTCCAACCCAAATTTTCTATGATTCTGAAAAAAGAAATACAAAATGGGTGATACCTGGCTGGATGGCAGCACTATGGAAGAGGATCTGGGAGTCTTGGTAGATCACAGTCACAATTTAAGTCTATGGTGTGATGCAGCCCCACAAAAAGCAAATTCAGTTTTGGGATGCATCAATAGAAGCATTAGGTACAAGACACAGGAGGTAATATTACCTCTCTATTCTGCACTGGCTTGCTCTTGTCTAGAGTATTGTGTGTAGTTTTGGGCTTCACAATTTAAAAAACATGTGGTAAAGTTAGAGGGTCTAAAGGCAGGTGACAAAAACAATAAAGGGCTTGGAAGGTAAGTTGTACAAACAGCGGTTGAAGGAGCAAGGCACACTCAGCTTGCAGAAAAGGCACTTAAGAGGGGACATGACAGCAGTCTTCACATACTTGAGGGACTGTCTTGAAGAGGAAGAACACCTTTTTTTCTCTTGCTGCAGAAAGTAGGACACAGACCAATTGCAGCAAAGTAGGTATAAATTGGATATCAGGAGATACCTGTTCACTTTTAGAATAATGAGGCAATGCAACAGACTGGCTACAGAAGTTTTAGTCTACCCATTACTGCAGGTATTCAAGGAGAGGTTAGACAGCCAGGCTAGGGACAGACGTTACACATAAACTGTTTTAAGTGATTAGAAAGCATGCAACAGAACAGAAGCTTAGCGCACATAAACCAGTTTTAAAATGGCCAAAACTGGTTTAACATAAACCTGATTGAATGAGGTATCCAACTTAACTGATTGGGGTCAAACTGGTTTATGACACTTCTGTCCCAGATCCCTTCCTAGTTCAAGTTTAAATCACAGTTCCCCAGCATCCCAGCATGCTTTGCAGCCCTGGGCTGGGCTGTGCTGTCTGCTTCAGAGAGCATGGCTGCCCCCACCCCTCTGTTCCCTAGCTGGACCAATGAGGGTTGGTTGGGGTCTGGGGCCAGGGAGGGGGGTTAAACACGCCTTGCCCTGCTCAAATTTACTGCTAGTGGCAACTGTGGACTACAAATCCCAGAGGCACCTGGAAGCAGGTAGGGGAAGTGATGAGCAACCCTGCAGAGTCCTGCTGCTATAATTATGGACTGCAAATCCCAGAGACTTTGTAGGCAGCAGGAAGAGGAAGGGAACACATAGTCAGAGAGCACTGCTCTAGTGCCCCCCCAGCTTCTGGTCTGAGCCATGGCAGGCATGTGGCTGAATTCCCTGAATCAAAGGTAAATGTCTGTTCATTTCTGCTTCAGTTTAATCTGTGCAGTTTAGACTAACCTACAAAGACTGAACTGATTCATCCTTGGGCTCTTTGGCTGTCTGTACCTAGCCACACTGGTCAGGGATGTGGGCATAGCTGTACCTATGATCTGGGCATAGCTATAGCTATGGGTAATTCTCATGCTTCTGGGCTTTGCTGGTGGTCGCAAGGGGTTGGAAGGGAATTCCACCCCCCACCCCCCTCAGCTGCCACATGCCAGAGTTTTTTTAAGTTTTCTTTAGGGGCAGAGGGGGTTGGCTGCAACCAAGGCTGGGGATTTTGATGGGGGGATGAGGGGCAGTACCACTGCTCCTGCTGGGGCTTAAAGCCAGAGGTTCTTGGCTAGAGGGTCTTGTCCCTCTGCTCCAGGTCAGACTCATCATCACATATGGGGTCAGAAAGGATTTTTAGCTCACAGACAGATTGTTATGGATGGTGAAGGTTTTTCTCCCTACACCACAGAGGAAGATAGTGGAGTGGGGCATGGCCCTCTTCCTAAGATCTCTTGAATGTATATTAACAACCTGCTTTACAGCAGCAGGACATTGGCTGCCGTGGTCTCCCTGCTTTATCTGTGACATGTTGTTAGGTCTTGCCTTGTGTCAGGGTTCACTGGGTAGTTTTGCTAAGAGTTAGAAAATGGATTTGTATAGGTTGGCTTAGACAGGGATGATTATGCCTAGGGAGAGGGGTTGGACTAGATGACCTGTGGCGGTCCCTTCCAGCCCTACTTTTCTATGATTCTGTGACTGATTTCCCAGCTTCTGAGGAATGCAAGACTTCTGCCTGTTCTGTGGCAATCCTCAAAACTGGAGCAATCCCCAACAGACAAATCCCATGTGGACATGAGTTGAAATTTCCTGGCCTCATTCTTTGCATATAACTGGCAGATGGGTAGAATTATACCATGTCCCAAAACACAGCCATACAGTTGTAACTTTCCAAAAGAATCATACTTTATTGGTACTGGTTTTGTTAACAAAAAAGATCATTTCAAAATAAGACTGTCAGGGGTGTCAAATTCATCCAGCCCCATGGGCCAGCTGGGCATGTAATCAGTCTGAAGACCAGTCAGGACATACAGACCAGCCCTGTGTGTTGGATCAAGCCGCAGGGCTGGGCTGGTATGGGAACTGCATGTGGTACATGCCCTGGACTGGCCACATGTGCTGATTACAGAGTGAATGCTAGCTCCAGCCCCACATGCCATATGCAGCACATGCTGGCCCTGGCCCCATGTGTGGCATGTAGCATGTAGGGCCAGTCCAGGTGTGTACTACGTGAACCGACAGAGCCAGTCTGGGGCATGCACTGCAAGTGGCACCCACACTGAATCAGTTCTGCTCCCTGGATACAGTATGCACAGTTGGTCTGTGGACTTCATTGAGACTGGTCCCTAATCCAGCACCAGGTCTGGTCTGGTGTGGGCACCATATGTAGCACACACCCTAGACCAACCTTGCATGCTACATGCAGTGGTCTCCGGCTCCAATCCAGCACAGCATACAGCATACGGAGCCAGCCAAGGCCATGCTAAATGTAGCACTACTGCCAGACTGGCCCTGCAGGCTGGATTAGGCATGGGTCCAGCCCTCTGTGCCATATGCTGGTCTGGCACGGGTGCCACAGGTAACATGAGCCCCAGACCACCCCTTCACACCAGGGATCAATTTGACCCAAAGAACAGAAACATTTAAAAGGACCAATAATAGAAACATTCCTTTGAAAAAGTAGACAGAGAGAGCAGAAAATGATTTATTTGCTTTCTCCCTTGAATTGGGAAAATTGTGAAGGATAAGATTATATCCATTTTGATCAAAAAATCTAATACAATCATATTATTAAATCTAATTAGCAAAATAACCTTGTAGACATGTGCATTTGAAATTTCCAGTGATTTATGAAAGGAAGCTGGAGCATTAAGGTTACTCAGTTAAACCATCATTTGAGTATTAAGATTAAGATTGTTCAGTTGAAAGTGACTAATGCTTTAATTCTGTAACTTCCATCAGAAACTTTCATATATGGGAAACTTGGCATATTATAAGCAAATTCTACAAAAATAATTCAGACATTCTATGGCTGTTGATGTTTCCTAATAGAATTTAGATACCAAGATGCATGCTGAAGAACAAATAAATTAAGACCAAAATAAAGTCTATGGCCACGTGTAGACAAAACGAGAGACGTGTGCACACAACACTTTAAAGAGGGCTAAATGCTTTTGCACCACTTTAATGGTGTCAGTGTTTGCAAGCCTCGGTGACATTGTGCATTAATTCCAGTCGCTGTAGGAAATTTGGCAACATAATGTGCCTTATATGACCTGGGGCACAGCAAACTAAAATTCCTTCAAGGAGTTTTAGTGTGCTGCCCCTTCAGCCGCAGAGTGAAGCACTGGGCTCCATGCAGCTCCACAGCCCAGGAAGCCCTGCAGGCAGCCTGGCTGCAGCCTGGGAAAGCAGGTTCTGCCCAAGAAAAGTGGGGAGCCTGATCTCCCCGCGCCCCACCCAGGGACCTCTCTGCCCGTTCGCAGCTCGTACTTCCCTCCCTGCCAAAGAAGCAGGTAAGTCAGCAGGGTGTGTGCGTGACACAGGGGTTTAATCAGCCCTAAACTGAAGCAGCAGCAGCAATTAAAACCCACTGCTTCAATTTAGGGCCCCTGTTTCATCTACACATGCACTAAGATGAAAACCACTTTAGTCCACAAATGGTATGCGCACACAGCAGATACTTGACAACCCTGTATCCAGCTGAAGTGGCAGGCTGCGGTATTTTGGGGTATTCAGATAATGGCTGAAAGCAAACTCAAATGCCTATTTATGTAATGTAAAAAATTAGCCAGAACCTGAGGTAAAATGGTTTATACAAAGGTCCTCTATTTGGTTTTATATTACACAGAAAACCACTCTTGCAAACGTAAGTGCTACAACCAAATCCTATATCTGGATATTCCAACCAATACTTAGGCAAGTAAATGCTTCTTAAAGTGCCTAATTTTAATTGGTGATTTAAATGCTAGAATGCAGGATTTTGAAAAGTGTATCGAAGCTCCAAAGTGTATCCTATCAAACCTATCAATCTAAATCATCACTCATTTCTAGTATTGCAGAATTAAAATGTGTATAGATATTAAGGCTATTTCCAGATGACCAGGGCTGTGCATTTTCAGTGACACAACAGTAGCAGCACAAATTTATGCTAGTACTTTGTGCCACAGTGCATACCCCTACATGTGCACTTTGTTGCAGAACACATCATCTCGCTGTAGGCAAACTGCCCTTGCCCAGCTCTTCCTGGCTTCTAGCGTGCTTTGGCAGCCAGGGCACAAATAGAGCATAGAGACACTCTATTCAACAGGCAGAGCATCTCACTGGAGGACCAAGCCTCCATTTGTTCTGGTGCATGCTTTTGTTTTGTTTTGTTTTGTTTCTTGTGGGGAGGGGGGGAGTTGCTACTGGGAAATCCTGGTGGCAAATTTTGCCCCTGTGCTGCAAATTTGCAACATGGAGCACATTTTAATATTCCATGGGTGTGAATGTGGTGCCACAAACCACATACCCCTGCTCATCTGGACATGGCCTAAGGGTACTGACAGAAGAGCAGCTCCCCATTGCAATGCACAGTGCTTTGCAGGAAGTGCTATGAGTTGCAATGTACCCCAGACCCAACAGAAGTTTGCTCTTGGGTCAGGGAGTTGGGGATTCCAGCTGCTTGCTGTGAGCCTGGTCTCTGTAGCAACAACACTCCCTCTTCCTAAGATGGGGGGGCTCCAGTCCAGCCACCTCACCCTCCAGTACCAACTGGGGAATCCCAAGAATGAGGTCCCTCTACTGCCTTTCCCCCCGCTCCCATTCTGAAAACAATGACAGGATAGGAGCTCTGCAGACACAAGTTACAAAATACACTGTGTTTTGGAGCATGTTCATCTGAATCCTCATGCAATGCAGGTTCAGATTTTCATGAGCTCAGGCCCTTTTAAAGCAATCTGCACTTCTGTTTGGTCATGGCTGTGGACTGCTTTTTGGAGCCAAATCAGCCAAAAATTATCACTTCTGTCTGTGCCCTAAAGGCCAGGATTTGGGGGGAGCAGTGTCAAATCTTTTATTGGACCAACTGCATAGTCAGGAGAGAGAATCTTAAACAAGCTTTTATACAAGGGTACAAGGCACCCTTTCTCAGGTCCAAGCCAAGATCTCTTTCTAACTATGTGGTTGGTCCAATAAAGGATATCACCACCCAAAAATCCGTGCCTCTTGCATATTTCCTGGACCATCGTGACTTCACCATAACTCCAGCTCTATAGACTAATTCAATCCCCACACAGGGAATTATTTTATAATTATTTATTATTTACATTACATTTATACTATGAAGCCCCAGCTGAAATCAGGGCCCTGTTGTTCTAGGAACTGAGAAAACAGAGTCAGAGATGGGTCTTGTTCAAAAGAACACAGAGGCAAACTATAAATGGACAAGGAAGCAGTACCACAAAAAGGTGAAGATACTTGTCCAAGGTAACACAACAGGTTAGCAACAGTTAGGGAATTACTCCTTATTTCCTAAATCCAAGCTCATTGTCCGATCTACCAGACCCTGCTGTCTCTATATAAACTCTCTTAAACAAGAGTTGTATCAACGGAGAGAGAAATTTTCTTCGCAGGGTAGATTTAGGACACCTCTAACATAACTGCAAAAATACTTTCATTTCTAATCCAGAATCACTTTTTAGATATCTTCCTTTTCCTTTAAACTAAATATGTCCTAGTCATGCCGTTACTTCTAAGTATGAGTCAGCAACACCTTTGAAAAGCATTTCTAGTGACTAACCACAGGCAAACAAAATGATCAATGTTTAGCTTTTTAAGTCAAATACATTAATATTGCAGTCAAGAATACTTAATGGATCAGTGACCCTTTTCATACTCACTGTCATACACTAGGAACAATCTGAAGCATTCTAAAAACAGAAGCTTATGAAAGATGTCTGTATGCAGCAGTTCATGTGTACAATAGTAATAATTATATTCTCTTCCTGCCTTTTTAAAAATAAAGTCTCACTCTGGTAGCAACAACTGCAGATTAATGATATATACTGCAGTGAATCCATGATCTTATGAACAGTTCACGGTTTGAGATGGTGATCCCTGTTATAACAGCTCTCCTGTACTTGACAGATATTTTCTGTGAATTCAACGCAGCTAAGTTACAGAATATCGGGACTGCCGCATAAAGGTAAGGATTTGGAAAGGTAGCCCATTCATTACAGCCATGGATACTCTAGAACAGGGCTTCCAACTTCAGTGTGGCTGGGTTTCTTCCCCAAAAGGCTCAGGACAGTTTATAATAAAAGAGAAAAAGCATACAGAAATTAAAAAAACTTTTAAAATACAAACAAATTTCCTGCTCCCTCACCCCCATTTAGAGAAAAATAAGTCAAATTCAGAAGCAAACCATCCCAACCCCATCCAACCCTCCTGCTCCTGCTTCTGACCATGTGGAATATCCCCTCCCCCTGTCCCTACCCAAACTCACTTCCCAAACCTACATTTCCTCCCATACACAGTCCCTCTCATCTTTACCCACTCCCATTCCCTTGCCTTACATACAGGGGAGTACCCCCACCTCCCGACTCATTACTGTCCTTTCCAAGCCAATTTCCTCCTCCCCAACCTGGCCAAGCATTAAGGCTCTCCAAACCCATTCACTGTTCCCTTCTCTACAAGGGAAACAAGTTAAGTTAATACAACAAAAATAGGACTGACTGTTGAATGCTGTAAAAAATTCATAATTAATCACGAAATTTAAAAAATAGTTGTAATTAATTGCAACTTTAATCATGCAGTTAAACAATAATAGAATCCCAATTTATTATAAATATTTTTGGATGTACACACATGTATACAAGCCCTAGACCGGCCCCAAAACCTGATCCTCCAGCCTCTGTCCCCCCCGGCCCATACTTTTACCTGCATCTAGCTGCTGAGTCTATTCCCAGGACCCTGCCTGGCTGATGTTTCATAGTTTCATAGTGTGTAGGGTCAGAAGGGACCTGAGCAGATCATCTAGTTCGACCCCCTGCCATGGCAGGAAAGAATACTGGGGTCAAATGACCCCAGCAAGATGTTCATCTAACCTAGCCGCCCTGACTGTGAAGTAGCGCCTCCTGATATCTAACCTAAACCTACCCTCTGCCAGCTTGGGACCGTTATTCCTGGTCACTCCTGGCA
>NW_017728947.1:19145996-19173608 GCF_001723895.1 Crocodylus porosus
TCCTCCTTCCTGCCTTTTTTGAAGATGGGGACCACGTTGGCCCTCTTCCAGTCCTCCGGTACCTCACCAGAGCACCACGAGTGCTCATAAAGCCGTGCCAGGGGACTTGCAATGACCTCGGCCAGTTCCTTTAGAACGCTAGGGTGGAGGTGTGTGTGTACCTCTGACTGCACGTCTGTGGTTGGCTGGCCGGTGTGTGTGTACATGTGTTTGTGCGTCTCTGTGACTGCCTGGCTGGGAGCAGGGTGTGGGGGGGGCAGGCAGCAGCAAGGGGGGAGGGGTTGTTCCCCCCCCCATCACCAGCAGTGATTAACATGTATTAAAAAAATTAATAAAAAATCAAATTAATGCATTAATTGTGGGTATTACTTGCAAGTAATTGACAGCCCTAAACAAAAGAAAAATAAACAGCCCTTCACCACATTTTGGCCCTTGCTAATAGATGCTCTTTGAACACCCTAGTAGGGCTTGCACTACCTTTTAAAGCAGCAGGCAGTTTGGGACCTTTCCTCTCCACCTTGGTTGGCTATATGTTTCCCAACTCAGCCTCCCAGCCCTTCCCTCACTTCAGGCTCAGCCTGCAAAAGCAGGACAGTGTTGGCAGCTCCTTTTACCCTAGGGGCTGCTTCTGTCCATGGAGGCCTGAGTATCTGGCTATAGTATAAATCTAAAAAGGATGGCTATCAATTGTTTCCAGTGTCTACTGAAGATGAGACAAAAAGCAATAACTGCCTTGCATTGCAACAATGGTGATTTAGATTAAGAAACTAGAAAAAAACTTTCTAACCATAATGGTGGCTGTCTGGGATGGCACCGCCTTGAGCAGGGGGTTGTATTAAATGACCTCTCAAGATTCCTATTCTTCCAACTGTGATTCTGTGGTTTTTCCGCTTCCTGATTCACTCTTTTTTATTGATCAAATAAGGAGAATCTTTTGTAAAGGTATAATAAACACATCTCATGCCAGCCAGAGTATACTAAAAGGAGAGGAGAGACTGCCAGGAGTGCTGTTCCACATCTAGTTTAGTGAACGCATCAACTAAAGGGACTGTTGGTTAGTGGTTTGGGGGAAGCCTTATTCCCCCCACAGCTCTCGCTATCTTGCTTGGGACATTCACAGAACTTCAGAAGCTCCTTCCCTCTAAAGCCATCAGCAAGGAATTGAGTGGTCATCCATTTGATTACTTAACCGTGGATGGACAGATGGAGCTATGGTAAAGCTTTTTCAGGCCAGCAGGAGCTGATGGTGACACACGGGAAATGACTTTCCATTTAAGGGTAAGAGGAGTTACGATTTAAAATGGAAAAAATAGGCCCAACTTGTCACAGAGGAGTTAATGGGACCCTGTCACTGTATGACATGAAACAGTTAAATGTGGTTTGAAGTTTCCAGTGTAAATGATCTTGGCCTGTTTAATACCATGGCAACAGCCACCATATAAAATCTATTCTCCTCTACAGTGAAGAGATAGAGAAAAAAAAAGAAAACATTAAAAACTGTGAAGTAACTATGAAGCAAAAGCTTTCATTTTAGCAAAGCCCCCTCCTTCCCTCTTTATCTGTAAAGAGTCCGTTTGGCAGTTTCTCAGAGTGTTAAAGATGGTAAAAAAGAGAGTCCATTTTAGGAAAAGTAGTTGAGATGGGCTGGAGCTGCTGCTGTTGCTGTTGCTGCAGTTGATGTTGAAATCCAATCCTATTTCCCACTCCCAAGGAGAATATAAAAGAGGAGAAAAGCAAGGGTAGAAAAATGCAGTTTCCCTTTATGGTGCTGACTCTTGCCTGTAGCTTCCCTGCTAGAGACAAGCAGATCTAGCACACAATTTTATAAAGCATCCCAAGGCCTGGCAAACTTGTATGTGCATTGGGCTGTTCAAAGCAATGCTTTTTAACTGCCTTTCTGGTCACTGGTTGATAGCAGTGTTTTGAAAATTACATTCTTAGCCAACCTTTGTCTTGGCTTCTTTTTTTACATTTGTTTGTTTTTTCAATTAAAAATGCAAAATAGAACACAAGAAATGTGGTGGGGAAGGAAAAGAACACACAAGGGCAAGGGTGAGAATAGGAGTGCAAGTGTCCCATTCCCTAATTCAGCATTTAGCCAAAGCTTGTAGAAGTGGTGAGGTCATCTGAATGCCTCTTTCTGGTCTACTCACATCAGACTTTCTGTTAAGATAAATATGATGAAAGTCCTGCAGTATCACAGTGGAATTGGGGTTCCAGAAAACAGGGTGGTAGTCATAGTGGGAAAGCACATACCTTCCTGTCTACCGCCTGGATGGTCTGAGTCTTAAATTATGCTTCCTTTTGGCTGACTGGAATTATAGACCAGGAAAACTTACAGATCAGGAAAACCAGTGATAGACAGAAGTTTTAGTCCATTGATTTTCTTGTTCACCACCCATGAACATAACACAGTTTTCAATTGATATTAGTAGACATTTCTGTTTGGTCTCATTCAGTCCTTCTAGTTTTCATTTTTTTTCTGACTTAGAAACATTTTTTTGTACCAGACAAAGCTGGTCTTTTCTTACTTAGGGCTACATAGAACAAAGTCACAACAGTTGCAGGAGCAATCTCTCCTTATGACTGGTCTATCTAGCATGAGGGTATAGGATCCTAATGACATTAGATCCTTTTCCCCATTCCAAATCTTATTGGTGCAGCCACCATCTTTACTTTGGGTACATTTACACGAGACACTTTACATTTACAAGCATCGCTATGTAATCATGAGTCGCAGCTACTGTGCATTAAAATAGGCTAATACACAGTTTTCTACTACCTGTAAATACTACTACAAGTAGTAGATTTACTGTGCATTGGCAAAGCAGAGATGGGACTGGGACACTGTCCCCTGCCTTGGCAATGCCTGCTGCTAGGGCAGAGGACAATGGCCTAGCCCCAGCTCTGAGATTGGGGTAGGGGTGCAGAGTAGGAGGCAGCTGCTCCAAAGGCAGGACAGTTTCCCCACCCCAGAGCCCAGGCCTGACCTTGGTGCCCTCTGCCAGTCTGGAGCTGACATCTGGGGGAGCCTAAAACTCTCCCTGGCTTTTGAATGGGAGCAGAGCAGGGCAGGAATAGCCCTGCCCTGAACTGCTCCTATTGGCCACATCCACACGAGTGTGGCCATTTGTTTCCACAAGGACAAGTAACAGCGGCACACCTTGTGCCATTGCTACTTACCCCTGGGGAACGCCCATGCCATTCACACTCTGATATACAAAAAATCACCATGAGTCAGGTAGGAGAGGCTAGCACCAGCAACTGTGCTGGCCCCAGTAGTCTCTCCTGGGGTCCTGGGGGCCTCAGGGTGCCACAGTCACAGCACTCCTAGAGTTGGGAGCCTGGCTAGCAGCCAGAGTGTGGTTCCAACCAGCCAGGCTCCAGTTTCGGGCAGCCCATGCTGCCTCCGTGTGTGCTGCCCTGCTTTTTTTGCCATGGTTTTTTTTGACCCTGAGATCCCCTGGGGTCAAGCCCCCTCCCCCGCAATGCTGCAAGGTACAAATGCAATGAATACCTGCATGTGTGGTGTGTTGCATCACAAATGGGTCTGCAGTGCCCCATACCATGTGTCCACGCTCATCTGCATATGGCCATTGGGAACAAATTTGCTCCCAACAGGCGCATGTGTAGATGTGCTCCCAGAGAAAGCTTACTACGCAGTATTACACTAAGCAGTAAGCTTTCAGTGCATTAACTGCATGTGTAGATGAACCCTTTGTGTCTTAGTCTATAGGACATTATGACAGTATAAGATATGATGCACTGATTATCACTGATAAATGCCATAGTGCTGGTTATGATGAAGGGTTTCAAGGAAAGAGCAGGGAGAGAAGTTGACCAAAGAAAGTTTGAAAAGGGAATGAATAAATGGGAAAAGGTATTGGTGGCAGTGATTTTTGGATGGAGAGAGTCACAATAAAAGTAAACTGGCAGGAAAACAAGACAGAAAAAGACTGAAGACAGGGCACTGGTACAGAAGTTGGGGAGGTGGGGAGGGGGAACCCTAAAGAGATGGAGGAGAGAGAAGGAAGAACAAAACCTAATACCAATTTACTAGAATATTTTGTTACATTTTAAGACTATAGAAATTGATTGCTGAACTGTGTGTGTACCTGCGCATAGATAAGTAATGCCTGACACTATAAACATATTGGGCATGTCTAGATAAGTGCAGTCACGTGGTGCTTCAAACAAGTTTGCAGCGCCACATGCCAAGCAGTCCTGTGTTCTCTTCACTGGTTTGTGGACTTTTTTGACCGCTGACTATCAACAACAAAAAACACGGAAAAAAAGTGTGCGCTGGCTAGCAATGCATACCCAACCAGTGCACACTGATGAAAAGCAGAGCCAGGCCACCTGGAGCTGTGCTGCAGCTGCCAGCCAGGCTCCGCATAACAGAATCACCATGGCCCTAGACCTGGGAGGCCTCCAGGACCCCAGGTGAGGCTGCTGGGGCCAGCACAGTGCTGGCCCCAGCAGCCTTCCCTACCCCACCCACGGCAACTTGCCGTATACCAAAGCATGTGTGGCAGGGGCATTCCCTGTGGACAAGTAGCTGCAGCACACCATTGCCATTTTATAGGTGCTGACACACATTTTGCCACTTATACAACTGCATGCAACACAGCACTGTGCACATCACCTTGCGTGCAGAGCAGACTCAATTAATCAAGTCTGCTCCAAAGCAGCAGATCTCTGGCATGTTGTGGGACCAAAAAGTATGCATATAAATGCCTATGGTTTTTAAATGGTGCTTAATGCACATTAGCATTAGCCTATCTTAATGCGCATTAACTAAATAGCACAGTTTTTTAGTGATTCTTTTAATACACATGAAAACCAGATAAATTCATAATAGCTTCAGGGCTGGTCCCCCTAGCTTTTGGCTATCCATCCACCAGAGAGATCTTTTCAGCAGCTGACTATTGCCACAGTGTTCTGGTTATCCCCCTTGACCTCCTCCCCACCACTATGGGTCTATGAACAAGGGGACAGTAGAGCTCACATAGCTAGAGCCACAAGATTTATAGTTTCTTTGTGCTGAGATCATAAGTAACAGAGAATTGAGATTATTATATTTTATTTATGGCATGAAACATTCCAAGACAGATGCAATGACCTACTATTAATCTTATGTAATAAACCTACCTGGGAGGGGGGAAATACAAAAGCTCTCTTTTTGATGTTCAGAAAGGTTTTTCATCGGCCACAAACTAAACTGTAAAAGCGTAAAACTCTTGGTTGTGCTGATATCATTATCATTAGTAATGTACTATCCCTTCTAAATGGATATTATGGTAAGAAATTTCTTACTAGCTTACTTCAGACCATGTTCTAATTAGTTATAAACTATGACACATGCCAATGAAGTCTTTTATAGGGTGTCTTGAAACACCATAAATAATTAAAACATTTTGATAGACATAAAATAGACAAGGCACAATGCCTGATATTAGAGACAGTGTAGATACATTGTTACTTATCATTTTCATTGGTAGAAAAGGTATTTAACAGTACTCATGATGTTCTTAAACTACACTAAACTGAAGCAGTTGCAAATACCATTAAGAAAAGAGAAATGAAACAGAGATGTAAAGAGATTAGAACATGGGCAGAAAATAGTCAAATGATACAGTGCTTAAAAATGCAAGATAAAACATCTGGGGAAAATAATCTGAAGCAGCAATATGTATGAAAATATGGAAAACAGATATAGGGTTGATACACATCAGGAAGTTAGATATGCATTCACAATGTGCTATGACAGCAAAAAAAACCCAGGGCAGATTTGAGCTTCACAAAGGCAATAGAGCAGGAAGTTAATAAGGCTCTTTTGGAACAATGTATTACCAGAAAAGTATTGACAAATTGGAGGAAGTTAAGAGAATAGCTGCACAAGTGACCTAGGAACTAGAGAGATTGATTTACAAGGACAGATTAAAAGAGATGTAATATCTTATGCTTAGCTAGCAGGTGGCCACAAGTAGATACAGGCTACACCAGGGGTGAACAGGAATTATTCAGGATGGTAAGCAGGCAATGAGATAATTGTTTCATGTTATCCATTCTTAATTCTAATATCTGGACAAGCTTCATCACTGAAATTTATTAGGCTGAGGAAACAGTCTCTCAAGGGAAAAGCCAAAAACCTTATTGCTTGAGACTTGTACACTGGATAAAATGCAAGTAGTATACTGTTGGGAGTAATTCTGTATCCAACCTGTTATTCCCTTTTTTCCTACACATTCTGTGATTCTCCAAAATCTGAAATCATTAATACCAGTAGAAGTAATCCAAAATAATTTTCTGAGGGACCTGATGCCTTTGATTCTACTCGCACTTACTGTTTGATATGTCCCCAGCTTCTGTAAGACAGCTTAGAGTGTAACTTTTTGCATCAGTTTTAGGTACATCCCATCACCTTTTTGGAACCCTGTTAAGCATATCATGAATATCCTATGAATCCTAGCTGTGTATCTGCTTGCCAGAACAGAAAGCTAAAATACTTGCTTAACAAGTATTCAGTATCCATAAAATGCTGCTAAACATATTGAGCATCTTAAAACCATGCAGATTCAGTGCGATTACAAAAGCCAATGTTATAAATGTATGAACACCAGCTGTTATGTATAATGTTTTTCTACTTCAACCATTTGTTTGAAAAGAACAAAAAACCCATCAGCTTTCTATAACATATTCATTGGTATCAGTACTAAAGAACATACACATAAATATTTACTTCGTGATAAACTGAAATTTAGCAAAGAAACTCTTTATAAACTGCAACTAACTTTATTAAAATAAGAAACCTATATTTAATTGTTTGGGTTTTTTTCCTGATCATCCAGCAAAGTAAGATTGTGGGCTTGTAAACTTACTTATCTTTTTATCAGTCTGAAAGCAGACAATGTCACAAACCTCACATCAAAGGGGCGTAAAGCTTTAAACTAAAATAATCTCCCTCTATCTGTTCAGTCTAAATAAAGCCATAAAAGAGCTTAAATTAATGCCAAAGTACAGCAAAAATCCCTACCAATACAGAAAATCCATGAATATAGATCTACAGTAAATCAGCAATAATATCTGTATTTTCTGGAGAAAAGGTGGAACTAGAAAGTCAAAATGCAAGCTCACCTATTAAATATAAATGAATTCACTGAAAAAATGTAAATGCCCAGGTATAAGCAAGGAAAGAGTCAGAGCTATTAGCTAGGATTCCTAGCACAGAGCTGAAAGTAATTCACATCTGGTAAAAAGTTGATGCAGCCTACTACTTCTCCCTAGAGAAAGGCAGGAACAAGTAACTTAATTGTGGGTTAGTCCCTGCCTCACTGCTAGGACAATCACAGATGTGTGCTATGCCTCACTGGGTGCATCTACACATGCAATTAATACTATTTGGCTTTACTGTGCGGTAAATTTACTACCTGCAAACTATATGCCGCTGCTATATGTCCCAAGGAAATGCACATGTGCACTCCTCTGGACACACCCAGAGTATTTGGAAAACGTAGCATCCAAGGAAACTGTCTAGGATGGGTGAAGTAGCAGAAACATCCTACTGTGGCAGAACAGCCACATGGATAGGCTCAATGCCCTTGCAAGGGCATTAGCACGACTGATCCTTTTTTACTGGTAATAGTTGTTTAAATATGTTCCTTTAAATAATAGTGTCATTTCCACACCACAAACCTCATCAAGACAACACGAACTCCATGCAGCATATCAGCTGAATTGCTGCTTCAGGCACTAGATACAGTTCTCAGCCAAAAGCTACTGGGGTGTGAGAAGGTCAACACAAGATTCGATGCCTTCTGCTTACTGGGGCCAAGGAGAAGTAGGAGCCATCTAAGTAGTCATTAGAGCAGAGTGTCTGCTTGCTTGTATCCCTCCCTGCTTGTATGCCAGTAAAGAACAATTAGTTCCCCTGCTGAAGATACAGACCCTAATTGTAGAGGGCCAATTTTAGAGGGGTTAAGATACAAACCCCAACTGGGGGTGGTGGGCAGGGGGGAATGGATGTGCATGGTATGCAGATAAACAGAGCATCTCTCATAGCTCCCACGTTACTCTAGTCCCAGCTCAGATGTAAGGGACCTGGTTGGGAAGAAGGAATCCCTCTATCCTAGATATCTGTGGATTCTAAGATGGTCCATATATTTATTGGACAGATGGGCATATGTTAGAAGAGCCATGACAAACATAAGGCTATAGCTAGCAAAAATGAGCTATAATTAAAATGAGAAAAATTAGTCTAAATACAATAGAACCCTGACTTACACATGTATTGTGTGCCTGAGAAACGTCACGTATCGTGAATTCGCGCAACTCAAGGTAAATTTTCCCATAGGAAATAATAGGCAAGTGAGGGGCGTGTTTCTTGGACCTCACATTTAGGACACCAAAGACACCAAATGCAACCTTTTTTGACAAGTACTTTATAATGTTACAAAAATATATTGTAAACATATTTATTCATTTACATTGCAAGTAAAATAATAAAAAAATACAAAATGGACATGCAACAATCTTCAATCCATCCATCAGTGGGGAGCTGAGTATTCATCCAGGTCAAAAACATCAAAAGATAGCAGCGATATCTCTCCCCAAGGGTTCAGAGTCGGTTGATTGAATTGAGATAGTGCTGTCCTGCTTCCTGAAGAACTTGTCCAAGGAAGACTGCACTGAGCAGCGCTGCATCTCCCTGTAAAGCTCCGTGTAGCAGGCATTGGCTTCCTTCATCAGCCTGGCAAACTTAGCACTTCTTTCATGATTGGGGTCATTTTCATCACAGAAGGCTAGGTAGCCATCCAAAAGTTTGAACGCATCAGCCATGCCTTTCATCGTGAGAAATCGGGGGGAGGGCCTGTCATTTTCTTCCATGGGCTCTTCCTCTTCATGGCACTTCCTATCCAGCTCAAGATCGTCATCTGAGAGTTCCTCCCTATAGGAATCAAGCAGCAAAGCCGCGTTTTCCTTGGCGACCTGCTCAAAGCCCACACACACAGCCATTTTGACGATCTCATGCCTTGGATCACTGATAAATTCAGCAGCAGCAAAGCCTCAGAAATCATTCACAAGAGCAGGCCAGATGTTTTTCCAGACACCATTAAGGCACTGCTGTGTAACATAATTCCAGGCATCTCCAATGATGCCTGTGGCCATCTTGATGTTAAATGCCTTCCAAAATTCTTTGACGTTTGCCTTTTCTTTTGACTCTGTCTCACTGATAAGCTTCTTGAAGGTCCTCAGAAAGCTCGAATAATGTCCTGATCCATGGGCTGGATGAGCAACGTTGTGTTTGGTAGTAAGAACAGCACCTTAATGTTCTCATGGAGGTCACCAAGACTTGAGGGGTGTCCTGGAGCATTATGAAGAAGCAGTAGAATTTTGAAAGGCAGATTTTGCCTGTCACAATAAGCCCTCAATTCCAACTGCAGCAAACTGGAAAAATAATCTTCAAACAATGATCCAGTAACCCATCCTTTCTGGTTGGCTCTCCAATAAACAGGCAGGTGCCCCTCTGCATAACCCTGAAGCGCCCAAGGGTTTTTGGTGTGGTAAACAATCAGTGGTTTGATCTTGAAGTCACCAGCTGCATTCGCTGCGAGCAGCAGCATGCAGTGATCCTTTGTGGCCTTGAACCCTGGGGTGGTTCTCTCCTTGACTGAGATAAACGTGCAACTCGGCATACATTTCCAGAAGAGTCTGGTTTCATCCAAGTTGAAAACTTGCCTCGGATCGTAGCTTCCTTCCTCTATGGCAGCTGGTAGATCTGAAGAAAATTTATCTGCAGCACTTTTATCAGCAGCTGCTGCTTTGTCCATCAGTTTCAGATTATGAAATCCATGGCATGCTTTAAATCTATCACACCATCCAGCACTTGCATTAAATGGCTTGGTGTAGCAGGGCACTAAGGTGCCTGCTACTGACAAACAGTAGTATGGGCTCAGCTGCCAGTCACCAGGGCAACACAGGTGTGGGTTGCCAAGACAACTAGTTTGGTCAGCTGACCGGAAGGGGGCAGGGCCTGGCCTATATAAACAAGCCAGGCTGAGGCTGGAGGTCAGGTCCCCTCTGGCAGTTGAGGAAGGTAGAGCTCTGTTGGAGCAATGCAGAGCAGAGAAGCCTGATGGTCTGAGCAGTTTCTGAATGAGGATACTGGGTGGAGGAAACCCTAGTAGGGATATGAAAGAAGGTTAGCCAGTTTGGCTTGGAATTTATGTTGGAACACAGGAGTGGGAGTTTTCTGTTTTGTTGTATAAGACTGGAGGATTGGGTGAGGCTGTAGGGGTTAGAGGAGGCCTCATAGGAGCTCCCCAGTAGTGTGGGGGTTCCTGGTGCTGGACAGGGTGCTGCGTTTTGGGGTGTATCAACCCCGGCCCCAGTGTGGGCAGTATTGGGAGGGTAAAGCCCCAGAGTGGACGCAGGTGAGAAGCCCAGTTGGGCGCAAGACCTGGAAAGGGGGTCTGGAGGCCAGGCATGGCTACGGCCACCTGAACCTCGATTGGGAGGAGCCCAGCGGGGCGCAAGACCTGGAAAGGGGGTCTGGAGGCCAGGCATGGCTACGGCCATCTGAGCCTCAATTGTGGGATTGCGAGGCAAGGCCCCAGTGCGGGCGAGAACACAGAAGATGGGCCCCAGTGCGGGCAAGAGCACGGGAGATGGGCCCCAGAGGTTAGGGTGTACTGTGTCACTGAAGGCAGGGCACTGACTGGGACATCTCAAGGCACTGTGCCAAAGAGGGTAGAAAGGCAGCCTCCCTTTAACAATATTACCATCAAAGATGTGGCGGGCGAGATAGCAAGGGTGCACTGAACCCGATTTGGCACAGTGGGGGGGCAGTAGGGGAGTTCATGGCACCCCTAGGTCACATCCCATCACACTTGGCTTCAGGATCATCATATTTTAACACTTCTTAAATGCTGCGTGCTTTTGCTTGAATCACCTGGGTCGACAGCGGCATGTGTTCTTGATTCTGGTGCTCAATCCATGTTGTTAAAGTATTCCATTTTCTCCATGATGGACCACCTTGTTAATGACACGCGGGCAGGAGATAAACATGTAGCATTCTTGCAGGATTCCTTAATTTTCTCTGCGTTGTCCCTAATTGTACAGAAAGTTGACTCACTGAGTCCTGTCGCACATCTAACTTCCTTTGTCTTCTCATCTCTTTCGTATCTCTTCACAACTTCAAGTCTTTGTTCCAAAGTTATAGCTTTCCTTTCCCTTGTAGAAGCAGAAGCACTTGTAGAATCAATATCAGAAGCACTCATCTTGAACACAATGGCAACACTGAGGCTGAATCCTGACTCCAGAATCCTGATTGGGAACCCAAGCTGCACATGACTGCATTTGACTCGGTCTGCACATCTCATGTATATATATGAATAACGCGCATCTCAGGGTTTATTTTTCTGCTTGGGTGCTAATATTAACTTGCGTAAATGCAAGACTCAGGTACGTTGAATATGTGTAAAATGAGGTTCTACTGCATCACAAAATAAATACCCAACAGACTGAACGATGGAGAGAGAGAAGGGATAGAAGTCTTATCATACGAGGCTTTTAATACAAACTGGGAAAAATAGTTGTCAGCCTTAAGTAGGAACATAAACACCTTCATAGGGAAGTAGACCATACCATTGAAATTATTTTCATATCGGCTATCTAAACTTCAGTGAATCCCACAACAGACAGTGATTTCTATGTCACCAAATTATGTCTCCAAGTACCAGGGAAAAATGAACTTAAAATTTATGTCTACACTGACTACTTGCACTGTCTGATTGCTAGCTAAATCAGGATATAAAACTGTATTAAATACATTTTCATTTTAGCTTTGACATGCATATTTAGTAATCCTGCAAATGCCCAGTAAAAAAATAAAGACAAATTATGCATGTGTCAATTTTTTAGCAAAAACCTCAACCCAACCCAACTACTATTTTTGATTTCAGTAACTTTGGATTTAGACTTCTAGAGCTCTGATACAATCAAGTAGATATCTAAATGAAGGCATCTGCACCCGCAATAAATTCTAGTAATTAGAGAGTATTTAGGGAGAAAAACATAACCAATTAGTTGTACTTTGGTCACTCAAATAAGCACAAAATGTAACAATTTAGAATGCTGACATTATTTAACAACAACGTTGTTTTAACACATGTTCACAAAAATTTTACAAGGAACTAATAATCCATAGATCCATTAAAAATTAACTGTGGGGCTTTGTGCATGCAAATGACTACAAGTGAAAAATAAAGTTATTCCTACTTCTTAGAATAGCTTAATAAGGCAGATTTTTGTCCTCAAACAAGAATATATACATCCTATTAAACTAAACTCTTGTCACAAGTAATGTTATCATAAGGTCTCAGCAGGAGCTACAGCTATAACATAAGAGAACAGAATTTGGCTTACAATATGTAATGTACGCAGTACTGAAAAGCATTTCAGATTAGAAGCTAGGACTTAAGAGGGACACTGCTGTAATTAATTGTAGTAATTTGAAAATGGTGTTGCTTCTTATGTTTTCCTTTAGATTATTTTTTATCTTAACCATTTTTTATATGATTGGTCTAAATGACTGTTTATTTTGACACGCTGGTAGTATATTTGTTTTTACGAAAATTCCTAAGCCATTGGATGACAGTAGACGAATAATGTTTATTTGATTTGTATATGATATACTATGCTAATTTTCAATATTGTTTCACAAACCTATTTGAATTGTTTCTAATAAATATTTAAGGGACGTATGGAATGATCCATCCTATAATTTTACTATATATTTCTATAGGTTCCTCCAGTACAAAGGCAAGACTTGTACGTTACTTACTCTAGAGGTATTTCCATTAATCAAAATTAGTGGTTTTCAGAGGTAGCACAGGATGAGGAACTAAGATTTAGCATAACATATGTCATCATGGAGACAACTAGCATATGCCTCTAGCTTATTTCAAATAACCCTTGTTATATCCCATTACATTGCAATACTGTCTTGCTTTGGAATATAGGCTATTATTTAGAAAGATGCCTAACTTAAACATGTGCAATATTCCATAAAAAACAATGACTATGCACCTGTCTGATATCAGATGCATGCTTTAGTGTCTTGCAGAATAGAAGATATACTAATGAAAGCATTGAAAAAGCACCCTGCAAGAACATTTGCTTTGTATTCATTCTTTGTAAATTGTAAAAGCCTTTAAGACCAAGAGGCCTTAAAGAATTTCAAGTAAACACTGGAATAATGAGAAGCAAATATAAAATGGGGCAAAAAGAGGAGGGGAGTCTCTGAAGGTTATTGACACTAAGACAATATATGCACTATGTAAGTGTTTTATTTCTCTTAGGTACCTGCTCCCTATTTTATCTCTCCAATACTTCTAACACTGCAGAGAAAGACAAATGTTATCCGGGTTTTACAGATGGAAAAAAATCAGACTCAGGAGAAAGACTGAGACTGAAATAAGTTTTAAGGTTGTATCATACCACATTTACTCAAATCTAAGACACATTCTTTTTCCCCATTCTACATGGGGAAAAATCTTGTCTTAGACCTCAGGCCAGTCAAGCAGCTGCTGCAGCTCCAGATGAAGTCAGGGTAGCTCACATAGCAAGGTAGGGGGTGTATGGAGCAGGTGTGCATGTGTATGGGGGAGCATGGGGAAAGGTGCATGCAATGGTGGGGGAAGTGCAATGGAAGGGGCAGTCAGGAGCGTAGAAGAAGGAGCTGTGTGGTGCCAGGGGGCACTTGGGGAAGGAGGCATGCTGTGCAGGAGGGAGAACAGGGGAATGCACAAAGAAAGGGGAGCACAAGGAAGAGGAAACACAAGGGAGGAGGGAAGTGGAAAGACAAGGAAAGGGAAGGGAACCGCAGAAAAGGGGTACAAGGTGGAGGACAGAGAAGGGGGAGCTGCTGCAGTTCCGGCTCTGACCCAGGCTAGAGCAGGAGGCGCCACAATTGCCTAGCTGGGACAGGTACTCTGTGGGCACAGGGGAAACAGAGCCAGAGCAGCTACAAATGTAAGGGGTGGGAAGGGGTGGGGAGCAAGTACCAGAAGGGAACAAGTGGCAGGGAGAGAGGGTACTGGAGGGGCACGTGGGGAGAGGTTGCTGCTGAAGTAGTTCTTTCTACACGAATGTCTCCACCTAGAAGTCATTTCATACCCCATGTAAACCTTCAAAAATAAACAGCAAAGTCTACAGCATCCTATGGCTCCTATGTACCAGAGAGTGTATTGGCCATATTGAGCCAGTAGGCTCAGCCTCCCATACAGGGCAATAGAGGAGTTTCCCCTTCACAGAAATAGCCTGAGGGCTACTGGGGAGCAGGCACAGGGGGCCAAGTGGCAGGGTGGAAGGACAAGGGGCATTGGAGCAGGCTGCCTACACCCTGCGGCTGCTTTCCCTGCCACTGTTTTTCCTGTGACCGGGGTGGGGGGCGGGAGTAAATTCAAAATGACCCTCTAATGAGTGGGTTCTAAACACAGAAAATTAAAACAACTGTATCATTTTTCATTTCTGCAATCTAATTATTGGGTGGTTTTCTCAAATTCAAACTCATCTTGGATTCAGGTAAATATGGTATTATACTCTTATACCAACATGTTATGAAATGCATAGGTAGAGTGGCAACATGAGCATCCTTAAAAATAAAGTTTTGACAAGCTGAGAGGAGACCTGGGTGTCCTCTCTGCCAAATGTACATTTTTGCCTTGGACTTTTATGTCATGAAGCAAATCTAATAGTGGTTACAGGTATCTTTTTAGGTATTTGCTATTGTTACTACATTAAAACCTGTTAAAATTGCATGTCCCAAAGAAATGCAAATAGGGATCAAATGCAGCCATCAAAATAGCAGGACAAATAGGTAACAGAACGGACAAATAACAGAAAGGCAAACATCCTGAAGAAGAATGCTTTGCATATGAAGGCAACTATTCCAACTATGCAGTTGGTCCAATAAAAGATATCAACCAAAAAAATGCTTGCATCTTGCATAAGAGCATCATGGCTACAACATCATTCTAACACTACCAAACAACAGGAAGGTCAAATAAAGTGATTCTTCATCTAGTTTTGTACTGGGATTTTAGCAGGTCACTGCTAACAAATCAGTCTGTTTAACAGCTTATACAAATGGACACCTAATATAATACAGTAAAGACTGGATATATTCATCTTCTGTCAAAAAACAAAATGTCAAAAGTTTCAAACTGCAAATGTAGTTGGCATTACCCCATAAATTATAGCATAGCACTGTTATATTTAAGGACCATGATACAAATTATGGGCAAGTTCAAGTTTGATGCAGCTCCAAAGAAGCATGAAGTTCATAAATGAGTTTACATCCCCATCCCTCCCCCCCTCAATCCTTCCCTCCCTCATTCTGCTTTGTCAATGTTACCCGGAAACCTATGAGACAAATTCTAGTTCTCATTTGCTCCATGAAGCCTATTGTCTAAATTGACGAGGCAGGTTTAACTTTTCAGTTAAATCTCTGCAATTATGTTGTTTTCTGAATGTAAGAAAAGGGTTTGTTTTTCTTCAGATTAATTGTAGCCCTCTTACTAACAGCATGGGCACAGTACTCAGCAGCATCAATTCCCCCGTGCAATGTGGGGAAAAGAAAAGGAAAAGTTTCTGCTAGCAATCTTTACTCCATTACCTATCCCATTGCTAGTAAAAGTCAAAACTGAGCATACAAGTTACAGCATCCATAGGACTGCTGTGGTACAAGGTCAGGTGTGACTGTAATAAAAACCTAGCTTCATGCCAGCTCATGATTTCCTAAGCTGTAAAACTCAACTGGGTTTTCTGAGCAGCCTTAAAGTTGCTCTGGCACTGCAAAAGACTTCAGTGGAATCAAGGATCTGTCCACATGAGTTTGTACAAGATCACGTACAACTCTTCTGAATCAGGGTAGAGCCTGTGGATCACAATTTAATAATATGATACCTATCAACAACAAACATCTCTCTCCCTCTCTCAGTGCTCATAATTTTAAGTGGCAAGTTGTAATTGATAACCATAGGTATATACACAGAATACATACAAGAAGTAAAGACCCCTACTCTAAGAACTGCAGTTCTTGTAATGTTATAGTAACATCTTTGTCTGGAAAAAATAATTTTTGCTATTTTATTTATTGTAATTAATATTGCATCCCTAACATTTTTTTTGTTTTACAAACAAACAATTAAAAGCGTCCCCCAATCTTTGCTGATAAGCACACATATCATCCTTTTTTTTCTCTTTCTCAAAGCATATCATTTTACAGTTATCTGTTTAAAACAGCATTGCCAGCTTAACCCAAGTACTTAACCTTATTAGTGTCAATGGAAAATCTCTAAGCACCTAACCATTTACAGTAAATGTGCCCTGAAACCAATTAAACCATTACAGCATCTCAGATTAAAGGTGAACCATAAATGTTTCTTTAGATCCCCCAAATTTGCTCCTACTTTTCAAAAAGTGGAAAGCAGAATTTAGTTCCTATCTAAAATATGGAATTAGTGTTACATTTTAACAGTATTTTGGTTCCTGAAATTCAAAGGAATTAGGGCTGCAAACTACCTAGTTCATATGTCCTAACATCAGAAAATATTCATGCTCTATGCATCTTGTGGACTGATTTTCACTAATGCCAAACGAGTGATAATACCATCAAATCTGTATAGCAGCATTTTACATTTAAATATAACCACAATAAAATATGCAGTCAGTAGTGAATCTGACCCAGAGCAAGTAAAATCAGAGCCATCATTAAATGTTTTTTCTCTTCTTCATGACTTCTTAACTTTTTCATATTTGTCTGAAATTTCTAATGCTTAACTTAATCTCTGAAGTTGCTTCTTTTTTGAAAGTGTGAACAAAATCAGTTGAGACCACACAGGCATTACATTTTTACCAGAACTGCAGCTCTCCTGGTAGAAACTACAAATGTATAAGCATGCATTCCCTTTCTTCACAGGAAAACATAACCCTCTGTGAGAAACCTGAACCTGAAAGATTGCCCTCATAACAGAAGCTCTCTTGGCAAAAGTGAACACTTGTATACTCCTCTCTGTCTGGTATGGTCTGGTCTGGGACACAAGTAGCAGTTTTCTCTGCCTTTTCCCCAAACTGCAACAGCTCAGTTTAAGGAACAGGCCAGGGGTTTTTCCCCAGGCTGGAAGGGGAAAGGAGCAGCAGCTGCACCATTTTCCCAAACTGGGCATTGCCAGCTGAGAGCAAAGGCAGCGATAATGAGGCCAGGAACCAAGTGCAGGTGAGGCTCTCCTTGAGCTGGGTTCCCAGCCCTGATGGCTTCCTTTTGATGTCTGCAACAACCAGATAAGGAGGGTGGGGGCGGCAATTTCAAGGCCCAGTTCCCAGCACTGTCAGCTTTGAAATCACTGCCCCCACCATCCAGCTACACAGCTGGCAATGAGAAGACAGTGGTACAGGAAAGCAGGCTCAGGTGGGTCTCCAGCAGGCACTAGGTTTGAACCTGCTACATAGGAGGATGTTTTGCCTGCCCCCTGTATGGCACTTGAAGGGCTGACTTCTTGCAGTCTCACATCTGGGCTGAGTGGCACGGGCAGTGACATGTAGCTGTGGGCACAGGGGAGTAGGCTCAGGTAGACTCTCCCCAAGCCCACGTCCTGCTCCCACCAGCTTTGAAGTCACTCGCCCAACCATCCAACAGTGGGATGAGGATATGAAACCAGTCTGAGGAGCAGGCAAAGAGTTTTGCCTCACTGCCCAAGTCCCCTGGGAAGGGGAGAAGTAGAACAGTCACTGTTCCCCATTCCTTCCCCAGACTGCATCACCCAGGTATGGAGAAGGCACTGAGTACAGGGAAGTGGGGGCAGCTGCAGAACTGTATTGCTACCTCTCTCAGAAAGATTTCTCAAAAAATGTCCACTGCTAGAAATCAACACCTGTTTGAGGCCTGAGCCAGTTTCAGGTTATGCATGCATGAAAAGTTGGATGTGCCCCTCATAAGAAGTTAAAATACTTTTAATTGTGATTGAAAAGGAAAGAGAGAAGAGAAAGGAAAAGAAACCTTCCTGGAGAGTTAGCCCTAGTTAAGGCAGATGGATGAAACACATGACAGAATCTTGCCTGATATTTCAAAGCAGCCAAGGGGATTGAGAATCACACACTCCCTGAATTGGAACTTTCTTAAGCAACTTTAAAATCCCAGGCCTAATACAAACTTTAAAAAATGTTTTCATATAAAGGATTTTGCTTTATTCAGAAAAATTCCAGCTCCCATTATTTAGATTGGGTGCATTCACAAAACATGACCTTACTAAGGGGTAAGAAGTTTAAGGCAAAATTCTCGCTAATCAAGTTTGGTGTTTAGGCCAAGCAGATGGAGGAATACCATCAAGACATTTCTGTTGTTTCACACTTTTTTTTGTCTGGTTTTTCTGTTGATAAATTATTTCATAGCCAAGTCACCTTATTCCTGTTTAAAAGAACCACGTGGTGTTGCATAAAGGAATCAGGACTCGTGGTAAAGGTGATATCTTTTATTAGACCAACTAGACTTTTGCAAAAAAAAATCTTTAAACTGCAAGCTTTCAGGCACAAACACCCTTCTTCAGGCATAGGAGAAAAGCTTGTAAAAATTCTCCTGGGTAGAAATGAAAGTTTATAGTTTATAGGAGAGTTGAAGGTATGGTAAAATCTCCTGTTTCAAACAGAATTTGTTTTGCAAAAATCTAGTATTAATTTGGTCTAACAAAAGATATCACCTCTACCATGAGTCCTGATTCCTTTTTGTCTCTAAACCAGGGGGTACTTGAAAAGGCCACTGGGGGTACATGCAGACAGACAGAGATGGAGCACTGCCACACACCATCCGGCACTGCTGCACAGGTGCCACCCACCTGGCTGGATGTGAGAGGCGGAGGAAGCTCACACGTGGCCTTGCGCCACCCCCCACCCCCTTGCGTCCAGCCATGCCAGCCGCCTCCCTACTTCCCCCCCTACATCTGGCTGCTGGGGGTACACTGATCCAAAAAGGATGAAAACCCCTACTCTAGACCAATATGGCTACAACTTGGATACTTGACACACATGGAGTTGCACACACTTATTTAAGTAAAATACTGATGAAAAGACTCTAGATTCCACTAACATAAATGTAAATTGGCCCTTTCATGTTGTTCCTGCAATACCCATCCCATTTCCATGACTAAATATCATGACTCCTTGGTTGCAATGAGCTTTATTTAATTTGATTAAATAATAAAGTCTGATTTTCCATTATTGTAAAAATCCATAGCTTTTGTTTATGACCTATGGAGTGCTTCATGTCTAATGTCTATCACTAAATACATAACACTGACAATTATCCTATTTTAGCATATACTGGTCATTTTTAAGTATGTAATTAAAACTAACCTATGATCTTATTGGCTTATCCTCAAAATGTGACAGCAAGAATAGGAAACTTTACTTAATATGTGTGCTATTATTCTTCTCAGTGTGACATTAATGAAAAAATCACCATGATTAATGTCATAGCCCTTTTATATGACTCCCTTATCTGCATAAGCATTTCCTGATCTTTCTTTTCATCCTACTGTTAGTCCACATGAGTTTCCAATGACCTTTTTAAATGTTTTATTGTAAGTTTTTAGAATTGCATTCTTTTACTAAAGGAAAAAAAGGAAAAGTGAAGAACAATTCAGTCCAGAATGTGCAATGTCTTTTTGATATAATCTCCTACATACAATTTCCTCTAAGTTTATCCTTTACATAAACTCTTCATATTTATATTTCAGCAGTATGAACAAGCAGATTACCAGGCTGTGAGCACTCTAGCACTGCATCAAATACTCAGCAGAGTACATAGAGATCAGAAGTTAAGATAATCTGGGAAGGGCATCTCATGTCATAACAAGAGACAATGCAGAAATTCAGCAGAGATAGAGAGATCTACAAAGGGCAATGGCAGGTCCGCCACTGGCAAATAACTGAAATCTGGGGAATTCTACTCTGAGTTGAACTTCAGCATGAAACTGGGGGGGGGGGAAGGCACACAAACGCATCAAAAAGTAGTATCAATAACCCTTTGAAATGACAGCTGATGAACAGTACTTTGTCATCCAGCTGGGAAACATCCAAAGCTATTTATAATGACAGCAAATCCACAGTACTTTACTAGTGTTTGCTACTCTAAAAAAGATGCAGCAACTCCTGTTAACAAAGAGATCCAGTGGGGTATATGTTCTTCTTCCTTGGATCTCTTGAGTATTTTTTAACAAATACTTCTGTCCCTGCAGTATTTGGCAGGAGACTGACAGTGTCCTTATTTCCCTATTTCACATGTGGCAAGTCCCGGTAGTTTTGAAGTTAGCATGTGTTTGACATTTCAGGTCACATGCCTGTTAATTGTGAGAGAGGGTTGTTCATGAAATGTTTAAGAATAAGTTAGACAAAATTTTGCTCAGGATGGTTTACATAAGATCCTGCTTTGAGCAGGGGGTTCAACTAGATGACCTCCTGAGGTCTCTTCCACCCATACTTTTCTATGATTCTAAATCAGAATCATATTACATTTTCTTCTGATCATTTTGCAAAATGTTTGCTTGGCTTATGGTTCAGAATCACAGTTCTGTCTGAAAAATATGTAGCTACCTGTGATGCACAACTGATCTACCTGACAGTATGACACACATCAAGTGTTAAAAGTTGGGAGGAGTTGGGAGAGGGATTTCTTAAAGGCAAACCGACAAACAATTACGGCCTTTCAGCCATAAGTCCTGTTTTAATTAAAAAACCCTCACCAAGCCACCTTCCCCTGGGTTTTGACTGCAAGTTGCCATAATTTATTTTCAGCAACAAATTTTTATCCCTCAACTGCAAAATTTCCTGTTGCCTTTAATTAAGTCCATTAGCCAGGTTTGCTTGGACATTTTATGAGTGGCTTCCCTCACTGGGTGATTGTTTCTAAGATCCTATAATGCCCCTTAAAGTAGCTTTCCTACACAGGTCTTAATTGCTATAGCGGGGTTTGGCAACATTTTTGGGCAGAGTGCCAAAAACACCCCAACCTCAACTTGTAAGACATTGTATTGCCGGGGTAGATAATGGGGAAGTCATAAGGGGCCTGATCCTTCTTGTGGCAGCACAGCCCTGACCCCTTCCCCGCCATCCAGGCACCCACTGCCAGCAGCGAGCTGGGCCAGGGCTCTGCAGACCTCAATGTAGCGGCTTCCAGCCTCTTCTCCATCTGCTGCAAACAGCCCAGGCTTCATGGCGGGTGGCAGGGGTCAGCCCAGAACCCAAGCCAGCTGTGGCAGGCCACAGGGAGGCTGCAAGCTGCTACACTGAAGTGTGCAGAACCCCAGCCAGACTCGTTGTTGGTAGTGGGTGCATGTGTGCCTCCAGGTGAATGGTGGAGAAGGGGCCTGGGCAGTGGCGCCACAACAAGGATTGGGCCCCTTGCTGCTCTCCTGCTGCCCACCCTGAAGCATGCATGCATCCACAGCCAGCAACAAACTGGTCTGGGGATCCACAGATCTTGGTGCAGTAGCTTGCAGCCTCTCAGTCACCTGACGCAGCCAGCCTGGGCTCTGGGCAGGCCAGTGCTGCCCACCATGGAGCCTGGGCTGCTTGCAGCAGGAAGTGGGTAAACTGCAGGCCACTGCACCCAAGTGTGTGGAGCCCCACCCCAGCTCACTGCCGGCAGCAAGTGCACACGCACCTCTGGGCAGTCAGCAGGGGAGCTGTGGGAAGCCTCATCCTTGTTGTGGCAACACAACCCTGGCTCCTTCCCCACTGTCTGCCCTGAGGCATAGGTGCCAAGCAAAATGCCTTCACATGCCACACTGGTATGTGTGCTAGGGGTTGCCAACCCCTGTGCTATAGTATCTGAGCGCCTTAAAGTTTTTCATGTATTTATAACATTCCAGTATAACAGGGAAATGTGGTTATTACCATTTTACCAGTGGAGAACTGAGGAGGAGCAAGAAGAAGTGGAGGTTACTAAAGATAGATATGGCCCTTGTGGGATTTACCCAGCTGCCTAACTCCCATTGAATTCAATAGAAAAATTCCACCAGGTACCTTTCTGTGTCCTTAGTTATCTGGAGGTCTTTAAAATTTGGCCCTAGGTGACCTGCCCAACATCACATCTGAAGTCTTTGTGGAAAAGTGAATAGAATATCAATCTCTTGAATATTCAGTTCTTCCTTCCTCCTATAGTAGGGTAAATTACATGCGAAATAAAGCATTGTACATTGTTTCTTTCAAGTAGCAACAACATTAAGTGAGCACCCAAGGACATGGAAACAATCATACATGACAAAAAAAGAAAAAACTTTAAAATAGTATTTATACATTCTTGTACAAACCCTGCCATAATGTAAACTGTCATTCTGCTGACCATTATTTGTCCACCAATTTTTGCTTTAGTCACTATTTTAGTAACCCCATTTAGTCAGAAAGGTCTGTGTGTGTTTAGGTGGCATGTACACACATCACTTTTCCAATCAGGGTTCAGTGGGCAGCTGAATGGACTGCCACTTTTCTGCTGTTGCTTCCTGGGACAACCATTCAGGAATGCTTTGTGATGTCCCAGGACAAACTGTTAGCACTTTATCACAGGACCCTTCTTAAGGTTTGTCCTGGGACAATCAATATGGACATCCAAGCAACTTCACCCCAGAATAAAATGGTTTCATAGATTTCATAGACATTAGGACTGGAAGGGACCACAGAAGACCATCGAGTCCAGCCCCCTGTCCAAGGGGCAGGAAGTCAGCTGGGGTCATAGGATTTCACCCAGGACAAATGCAATGTCTGGCTGTAGCCTAGATGGTTTTCTTTTGTCTGGTCTGAGAATATTTATGGATACCTGAGAGAAACATCATTTGGTTTGGCTAATGTAACTCTTGGTTACAAGACGACTTAATGCTGATTTTTTTAATGTTGATTCTCTGTTTCCAGCCAAAACTTTTCCTTGTGGTTTCACATTATAGTCCCTGTCCTTCCAGCCCTTGAAAACTAGATGAATCTTTCTACAGAGGCTAATAACTCAATGACATCACTTGTATGAATAAATCACAATAGGTTTGACCCATATGCTGTTGAGTGGCTACAGTGGAAGCAGTGGCACTACCTTGGAAGATGGAAAACACTGCCTTCTTCTGAGCCTAGAGCATTTGACTCCAGTACCGGGAAATCCTGGGTATTTAATTTGTCTGACAGTCTATATGCATCTCCATAATTATAGAATTAATTATAGTAGTGCAAGTGAAATTATATTAATAAATTCCTAATACAGGTTTCCCTTGCTTTATGTACATACATTCCTGGAAAACAGTGCATAACTCAAATTCACATAAAAGGAGCCCACTTTACAACATAACAAATAGGGATATGTTCTAAGACCCCGACAGTACTAACCCCCAGACCCATTTCTACCACTTTTACAAGACAATTTGGGTACTCACCAACAGCAGACAGTACACACAAGCCCAGGGCACTACCATAATAGGGAGGGCAACTACAGAAACACGTGTTGCAGACAATGACCAAGGAGCACAGATCCACGCAGGAGACTATATTTTGGTGCATGTCACTCCCACAATGCACTGCACAATGCAGCTGACTGAAGGCTTCCACCGCACCGATAGCATAAGAGTGACTTTACCTTGCATATAACAATTTTTTGGTATCAAAAGGGTCATCATATAAGAGCGAATTCACACATACAGAAGCTGCATAAAGAGAGGGAAACCTGTGTAGCATAGCTACACTGTGTAACAAACTAGACTTGCAACAAATCCTATTAACCCATCCTATAGTAATGTTTTCAGAAAAAAAATGGGTAAAATAAGGAACATTTTTCATCATTAACAAAAGTGGTATATGAAAATGAAGATCCCATCTTCTTCCGACTATACAAGCAACATTTATATAAGTTTATACTGGTTAACATATTTTTAAAACACTTCCAAACAGAATGCCAGGTATCTTTTCTGCATGCCACTTTACTGGAAATACAAAGTGACTTCTGTAAGATCTTGCTGCTAAAAGTATCTGAGGCTAGCCTTACAGTACAAATAACTCACTGTTCTAAGCAAGAATTGACTTAAACATGCATCCTGTTGTGAATCATTATTTAAAATGCAAGCATGTGATACCTTAGTGTAAGAAAACTAAAGAAACAGTCACAATCATGGATATTAGTTAAATACAAATATGATATGATATTTGAATCAAATATTTAACTACTAAATTCATGTCCTTAATCTTAATTATTTCGTGAATAATTCTACCTATTTTGGTAATTTTGTAAGTTCTTACTATTTATGTCTGAAATTAATTTTAGAGATTTTTAAGTGAATGGAGATATAGCATAGTTGCACATAGACCTTGAAACAAGCAAACTACACAGGAAGAAACTTCATTGATTGTAAATAGAAGACTTTTCTATCTCAGTTTTCTGTTCTCATTGGGTTGCTGATGATTTTTATGTCTACCCAAGTATTTGTCACTTGATTGCTTTGTGAAAGCTACATCAGATTCACCAAACTACAGTAAAAATCTTTGTTTAAAAAAGCAACAGACATTGAAGAAGAGGCTAAAACTGAGGTGCAATATGCTGACTAAATTAATTTCTTTAAAGAACAGTAAATAAGTACTGTGCAGTAATATTCAGCTCAAACACAACCACCGTGTGAAAACTGCAAGTGCAGTCCAGTTCTTTCTTACTTTAACTCTTTCAAAAATGGATTTTCATTGATTTGTCACTTTAATTTTCCTTTGCGCCTGTGAAACTCCAATCTGGTGGAATGCTTATACATAACACACACCATCTACATACATGGTACACAAACTTTTAAACTCTACTTAAAATCTACAATTTCTTTTTCCCCTGAGGACTAAAGGCATCTAGAACTTTGATAGAAGTTAACATCAAACGTTCAACAGTTTTTTAAACAGCAGCAGGAGTTCAGCTTCCTCATTAAGAAGCCTGCTGAAGGGCAAGTTTTAAATCAGCTCGCTATCTTGAGAGACAAGAAATTAAGGCAGCCGTGCTCAAGACATAATACAAATACATCTCTCGGATAGATGATGCTTAAGATGGATTAATTCTGCCTTGTTGTATCACTGAAATAGTAAAGTAACACACCCAGTTCAAGGAAAAAACAAAACAAAAAAGCACTGCCCTGAGAAATGTTAGGTTTCATTGTGTTTTAAAGACCCACGAGCTTTAGAATTAAATTGAGAATGATTGCAAGGACCACAGAGTTCAAGAAAGATGGTTAATCTTTATCACTTGCTCAAGCCATCAAGGACCGACCACTCAGGTCATAGTTTGAATGAGCTCACAAGATACTTGTGGGTTGAAACTAATATCAGGAAGCAAGCAATTTCTTAATCATTGAAATCATAGAAAATGAGGGTTAGGGGGGACCCCCGGAGGTCATGTAGTCCAACCCCCTGCTCAAAGTAGGTCTTTTATCCAATTATCTCATCCCAGCCAAAGCTTTGTCTACCCATGTTTCAACAACCTCTAAGGATGGAATCATGAAACAGTGAATAAGCTCTAACTCAAAAAAAGATATCTGGGACTCAGGCTGCCTTCAGATGAGCACGTACAAATATATTTCATTGAAACACTGTACGGATGGTATAGGAGGCTTTGGGTAGGCTAATCCTGCCTCAGGCAGGGGGTTGGATTAGATGATTAGATGATTTGCAGGTCCCTTCCAGCACTACTTCTCTGTGATTCTATGATACCTTTGGGGTTTTTAAAAAAAATATTATTAATAATGAAAATGTGCTTACAGGGCTGTTGACAAGGAGCTCTGCTCTTTGCAACTCCAATTTAATGTGGTGTGAAAGCTAGCAATAATTGTGCAGCCACCTGCCAGCAGGTCTAGGACCTAAAGGCACTGAATCCACGCCTGGGAAAGGGGCAGCCCTTAATGCACTGATCTCTTATGGATTTCTTCAGCTAGCCTGAAAAAGAAAGCTAGCAATTTAGGTGCGCTTCAAACAACCCCCTTCCCTCCTTTGGGTTTCCTCTTTCACCAGCCCTCTGGAGGACACTGGGGAATGACACAACAGTGTGGTGCTTGGACTTGGAAAGAATAGCTATTAGATGCTTACGGTGCATTAGCCTAATAATCCTGCGCAGTAGCATGTCATGGCAAAACGGTGCTAGTAGCCTATTGTGCGGTGTTATTCTAATGCGTAGTAAGTGTCACTAAATAATTGCGCCGGCACTACGGTGCAGTTAAGTCTGGGTACTGTGCATTTAGTTAATACATTATTAAGGACGTACTAAACGGAATGCGCAGTAACTAAGGTGCATTAATGTGCAGACGCACCCATGGAGAAGCAGGGCTGGCAGGGACCTCTGGGGGCATCTAGTCCACCCCCCTGCCTGAGGCAGGATCAAGGCTATCCAAACCATCCCACACAATCCATAGTGTCCCAGTGAATAAAAACCGTCCGACTGACTGAGGGGCGGGGGGGGGGCAGAGGGAACCTTTCATGAAGGGGAAAACCTGTTGATCCTCCTCTCCTCAGGGGGCAGGGGAGGTGGACGCAGCCCCTGCCGTCCTGACTGGGGGAAGGAGTCTGGGGGGGGGCGGAGGGGATTGGGAGTCTCTTTCTTCCCCCTAAGCAGTGAAGCAAAGTTAGAGCAAGGCAGCCATAGGGAGCTGTTGCCCCCTCTCTCCTCCAGTAACTCACCCCCACCCCGTACAAATAGACACATACATAACACATGCACACAACACAGACATACGCATAACACACATACAGTGCACACACATAACACACACAATATGCACACATATACAACAAACACATAACATGCACAGATACACACACAATGCACACGCACACATACCACACACTACACCCACACTACACATACCCATAACATACACAAACGTAACGCACACAGTACACACATACGCCCACGTAGCACATGCACACATAACACACACATACACACCCCCATTCACACACCTCACACCCCATCACACAAATCACACACTACACACCCCCATAACGCACTCACACATGTAACGCACACGCTACACACCCCGTAACACACACAACGCGCACACTACACACCCCCATAACACACATGCACACATAACGCACACAGTACACCTCCATAACACACACACACGCATAAGGCACACACTACACCCCCCCATAACAACGCCCCCCCCCATACACACAGGCAGAGGCAGAGCGGAGCCGCGGGCGGCGGGCGCGAGGGGGCGCGTACCCGAGTGCGCGAGGCGGGGCCGGGCTCTGTCCCGCAGGTAGTACACGAAGTCCCGGCAGTGCTCGCTCTCCACGGCGCCGATGGAGCAGAGCTCGGCCAGCAGCTGCAGCGCGGTCTGGCAGATCTCGTCCTCCCTGGCGCCAGGCATCGCCCCCCAGCATCCTCGTGAGCGGAGCGGGAGCGCGGCGGGCACTCTGCTGCCGCCACCGCCGCCGCCGGTGCTGCCGGGCAGGCGGCCGCCGAGCGGGGAGCCCACTCCCCCGCCTTGGCAAAGCCCGGCTGCCTCTCTCGCCGTGCCCCGGTGCCTGCACCGCCGCGCAGGGAGGAGGCGGGGGCAC
>NW_017728947.1:19173708-19177754 GCF_001723895.1 Crocodylus porosus
GCGGGCGCGGCGCGCACTGCGCCGCCCGGCCCTGCCGCGCCGGCCAGGAGCCAGCCCCCACGCGGGGTCCTCCGAGCCCGCCAACTTCCCCGGGGGACGACGCTGGAGGGCGGGCAGAGCCTAGCCCCGCCTCGCTCGCGGAAGGGCAGGAGGAGGCGGCCCTGGGCATGCAGCCGGGCATTGCCTCCGTCCCGAGGAGAGGCACAACCCGGGCCAAAGCGCCTCGCACACACTACGCGCACACACACGGATCGACCTGCTCGCATAGTTTGGAGACTCCCTCTCTCTCTCTTTTTCGGTAGGTTGATTGTTGGGGAGCTGCTCCCCTAGTTTGGAGACACACACACACACATACATACACACTTGGGTTGACTGATGGAGCCACTACTCCCAATAGTTTGGACACACACACACACACACACACACACTTTCCTTAGGTTGACTGATGGGGAGCTGCTCTTATAGTCTGGATAGACACGCATGCACACACTTGGGTTGGACACACGCACACACTTAGGTTGATTGACAGGAAGCTGCGCCCATAGTTTAGACACACACACGCACATACACACACATTTGGGTTGACTGGTGCAGGGCTGCTCCCATAGTTTGGATGTGCACACACGCTTAGGTTGACTGTTTGAGGAGCTGCTCCCATATTTTGGACACTTTATCTCTCTCTTTCTCTCTCTCTCTCCTTTCCTTTCCTTAGGTTGATAGGTGCAGAGCTGCAAAACCCAAGCCCACACATCTGAGGTCCCAGGGATTAGCCTGAACTGGACCAGTGTGCATGGGAAGCATGGAGGGCCACAGGACAAGGGGCATGGCCTCGGGGAGGGAATTAGGAAGGAAAATGACTGGGCAAAGCCTTGGTGGGGAAGGGGGCTGGTAGAGAGCACAGGGGGCAGGGGCAGGAGACGTCCTAAATGGCGTAAGGCAGGGGCAGAGATGAGCAGGTAGAGAAGTGCCAAGGTGAAGAGGGGCAGTAAGGTGGGGCGACGGAGGAAAGAGCAAGCAGGCAGGGAACAGAGGAAAGCGCAGTGCAGAGACATGCAAGACAGGGCAGCAGGGAGGGGCATGGGCAAAACAGTGCCAGGGAGGAGGGTAGGACTAGGTGTGAAGGGCAGGTGTCTGCAGTTAAAAGTAGAGGCATGGAGGTGGAAGCCAGACTTGTGCTTTATTTTGCTGAAGGCCGTGAAGCATGGCTTGCATAATAACAGCATTGATGGGGAAATGAGGGAGCATGAGGGGAAGTACAAAACCATGCCTCCCGTCATGGTAGAACTGTACTCCCTGAGAGCTCCAAATTGTGCTCCCTGGGTTTTCACAGCACACAGTAGAGAAGTTCATGTCTTTTCTCATCCCAAGAAACGTCAGCTGCTAAAGATCAGTGTGAGCAGTGATTTTCAAACAGTGGGCCATTGCACCCTTGGATGCCTTGAGATCCTGGTGCTGCGGGGTGCCACACAATGTCAGCACTGTTAGGTGTGCCAACAGGATTCACAAAATAAACCCAGAGACATCAAGCAGGAATCCATAGCATTGAAACAATTCTTCCATGCTGCGGTCTTTCAGAGTTTTTTGCAACAGAAGAGCTGCTCTATTATTTTTTGTAGTCAAGAAAAGAGTTAAAAACAAAGAAGCAGCACTTTCTGACTGGTGCTTCAAGTCTGTTGAGGGGTGCCTCAAATCTACTAAGGGGTGCCTTGAGTCTAAAAAAGGCTGACAACCACTGCAGTAGAGAACAGAGCCAGGGATACTTTGAAATCCTCAATCCTAGAGCAGAGACCTGGGTGTTGTGGGAACACTTCACAAATGAGATAATGTGTAAAAAAACAAAACCAAACCCATAGGCTTCAACTGAGGTCTGGATCAATATACGCCCCTGTGAAAATGTCATTTTCTCTGCTTATTCTTGATCAGTCAAGCTCATGCTGCTTTTCTTTTCTAGCTGGCATTTATTATTTAGAAATACTGTGTAAAATACCATATGCCTTTTTTGTGTCTCACTACCTACTCCCATTCAGAAATTATTACCTTCGCTCAACTAATTGTCTTGCAATTATTTTCAATAAATAATGCATGCACTTACTGTCTAGAACCTACTGATGGAGAAAATATTAGAACTGTGTATGTGTGTGTGGGGGAGGTATTTTCAGTTAGTTTAAAAAAGCAGGCATGTCTGACTTTTGAACAATTGTTGAACGCAAATTAAGGAGAAGCATTATCATGTGTCATGTATTTTTCCCCAGTTCTGGTCCTGTACACTGAGCACTGTCAACAAGTTTCCGTGGGCTACACTGAAACAAACAAACAAAAACACCCCCGTGCCACAAAGAACCATTCATAGGCTAATACTTGGCTCACGGTTTAAAGGTTTAACTGTTACCATCTAATTTGTGAAGAATAAAAATGAAGCGTCGGATTACATAGAACAGTTTACTTTAGTGATCAGATGAGTAACCTACGACAACTTGGATTGAGGATTGGAACACTTCCCTACATTTAAAAGGATAGTGGTAAAAGGCAGGGGTTGGCAACCTACAGCCTTTGAATCAGGCTGGCAGAGACATGGCATCAGCAGCATATAGCAGTGGGGTGCTTTGCTTATGCTGTGCTACAGGTGGGCAGCAAGGGTTTAAACAGAGGGCAGCCTCTGCTGGATCATAGTGGGGGCTGTTGCTTGTTCTGGCCCACCACAAGAAAATGTTGCCAACTTCTGATATGAAGTATCAGAAACCCAGTAGCTTAACTAGGGATGGGTGAGTGACACCCAACTTAGGGGTGCCAGAATCACCTCCTGCACCCCTGCAGAGTTTGTGTTCTGGCAGCAAAAGCACCTGCCGGGTGCATGGACACCATGCTGCTGCTGTAGGAGCAACAGCTGGGGTGGGCAAACTGCGTGGAGATGATTGCAGCAGCCAAAGACTCTCTTGAGTCCCCAGTCTAGGTGACTTTTGCACTCCTCCCTCCCCAGCTTTTGGAACACATGACCCTCCTGCTTTCTCCTTCCTCCCTCCCCAGTCTCATGCAGGGTTTGCCCAGGGTGCCAACCCTGCTTGTTATGCCTCCTTAGAAACCCCCTCAGTGGAAAAATAGTTTATAATGGCAAAAGAGGTTTTGTTTCCTGATACATCTTAAACAGTTTCCCCAACTGAATAAACTATCCCGGCTAAAGGCGTGTTTGCCCTAAAAGTGCATGTATAGTCAGGATTTTGCTTGTAGTGCTATATCAGGTAGGGGTGCAATATATACATCCTACTACAGCTATGCCAGTAAAACATTACGTGTAAACTGAGCACAATTCAAACAGTGCAGGGACAGCTCTTTCACTCTGCTGTGTTTTTCAAAAAATCTAAGATTTAACATAAGAGGGGGGGAAACAGTAAATCCCCACCTGTTGTGGTTACTGAAATATACATTTGTCACAATTTTGAGACTAAAAGATACTGTGTTTGCACACTTAAACAATAACTGTGATATGTGTGCTCTTCTCCATTCTTATTCAGATACCAGGGCTGGTATTTGAAATGTCAGTATTGTTAACTGCCTGCTCAATGGAGCATGTTAGACCAGGGGATGGAAGATAAGTGTCTCCTTCCTCAAATATTACCAATGACATTTGTTTTATGCCCCTCCCCTTCCCTCGTGACCTAGACTTGGGAAGCGCAGTCATTTTACTCTACTCACGGTCAAGAAGGAGCAAATTGCAAAGAACCAAGCAGATCCTAGAAGGATGTATTTCTAGAAGAACCAAACTGAAAAAAAACCCAGTGGGTCATGTGAGCCTTGTATAAGCTTCTTAGAGTGAGGAATGTCTTTTTGTTTCATAGTTTCATAGTTAGCAGGGTCGAAAGGGACCTGAGAGGATCAAGTCTGACCCCCTGCCATGGCAGGAAAGAGTACTGGGGTCAAACGACCCCGGCAAGGTGTTCATCTAGCCTCCTCTTAAAACTCCCAGGGTAGGAGCCTGCACCACTTCTCTTGGAAGTTGGTTCCAGATCCTAGCCGCCCTGACCATGAAGTCACGCCTCCTGATGCCTAGC
>NW_017728947.1:19177854-19197729 GCF_001723895.1 Crocodylus porosus
TTATAGTTTCCTGGGTCCTCCTTCCTCCCCTTTTTGAAGATGGGAACCACGTTGGCCCTCTTCCAGTCCTCTGGCACCACACCAGATCACCACAAGTGCTCGTAAAGCTGTGCCAGGGGTCCCGTAATGACCTCAGCTAATTCCCTCAGCACTCTGGGGTGGAGGTCATCCGGACCAGCTGATTTGAATACATCCAGTCCCTCCAGAAGTTCCCTAATTAGTTCCTCACTAATACTTACCTAGGTGCGCCTCTCCTGGGGCCTGAGCGGGGCCCAATGGGTGGGTGGCTGTTCCGGTCCCTGCTTAGGAAAATGGAGGCAAAGAAGTCGTTAAATAAGTTAGATTTGTCATCTGGTGTGACGAATAAATTTCCTAGCGTGTCTTGCAGGGACCCCACGTTACCCAGAACCTTCTTTTTGCCTCCTATGTATTTAAAAAAGGACTTGCTGTTGTCCTTGATCCAGGAAGCTAGTCCCAGTTCCATCTCTGCCTTGGCCTTCCTGACTGCCCCCCTGCATCCCCGAGCAACCGCAGTGTAGTCCTCCCTGGTGATGGCCCCTCCATTCCATTGGGTGTATGCCTCTCTTTTAGCTAGGGGACATTCCCAGATGCTTTTGGTGAGCCATGGGGGCATTTGCGCCTTCCTGCCCCTTTGATCCGTGTTGGGATTACCTCCCTTTGGGCTTGGAGGATCATCTCCTTAAGGACCAACCACTCTTCTTGGACACCTGGCTCACCTCCCCTGCGGGACCTCTGTGCCTCCCTGACTATTCTCCTTAGCTCATTGAAGTCCGCCCTCCTGAAATCTAGGGCTGCTGCCTTGCTGTAGGCTTTGCCAGCTTGCACTGGATGGTGAATTCCAGCAGGCGATGATCACTGTCACCCAGGTGGTCGAGCACCTGCAGCCCCCTCGCCAGGTCATCACCTGTGGCCAGCACCAGGTCCAACAAGGCATCTCCCCTGGTGGGGCTGTGCACCTCCTGGGTTAAATGGAGGTCCTGCATTTGGGCTAGGAACCTACATGGTCAGACCTGGCTGACTGCTCTTCCCAGCAGATGTCTGGAAAGTTCAGGTCACCCATGATGACCACGTCCTTTGACCTAACTACCTCCGTGAGCTGACTTAAGAATTCCTGGTCTAGCTTTTTCCCTTGGTTGGGAGGTCTGTAGTAGACCACCACCGTTAAGTCTCTTTCTCCTCGACTGCCTTGTATTCTAACCCAGAGCACGTCAGCGTGCCCCCTCCTCTGACTCTTTGCTAAGTGATGAGGATGTGTATTCCTCCTTAATGTAGAGCACCACACCCCCACCTTTCCTCCCTGTCCTATCCCTCCTGTACATCCTATAGCCCTTGATATTCACCACCCAATCATGCGTTGGTTCCCACCACATTTCAGTGAGCCCCACTATGTCTGGGTTGGTGGCAGCTAGAAGGAGGGTAAGTTCCTCTTGCTTGTTTCCCATACTATGAGCATTATGGATTTGTGTAGTACCAGTTTGGGTGGCCAGGCAGCCTTGCCTATGGTACTGAGGTCCATAGGTGCTACTGTAATACAAAGAGATAAAAATACTAATAAGGCAAAGTCAAGCCTGAGGATCCAGGCAGGCCCTCAGATGTATTCACACTGCACTGAAGCAATACAAAGCCTATGGAATCCAGAGACCATATGTCATCATAACCATATTTTCTGCTGACAGCTGTGACTTATGTCAGTAGAGATTTTTTTGGCTAGAGACTGACAGAGAATCACTACCTACTTTTCCCCATTGTGATTGCTGACCATGTAGACGATGAAAATCTATTCCAAAAATACATGCACACACACCTATTATTAAAGTTGGAAAGTTAAATTCTCTAACACTATTCACTAACAGACTATGTTTGCTTAGTGAGCAGCTGTTCAACATGTTTTCTTCTTGTTTCTCAGTATATGCCCCATGCCTTATTTACTTTATTCAACCCTGGTCTTAAGACAAAATTATTCATGTCCTCCCATGTGCTCCTCACTATAGTATACAAGTGCTTCATAATATTAGTAAAATTACTTTCACATCCTGTCTCCATGGTTTTTTTTTACTTGAATCCATGTGAGCTTTCCATATCACATGATAAAGGCACAGTTTGCTTCGGCTGTAGCCTTGAATGAGTGCTCAAGAATTCTGAAAATCAGACCACATGTGTCTTACTCAGGTACTCAGAAAATTAGGATAATTAGTGCTCAACTGTGAAAAGTGTGGTTTAAGAGACTTGTCCAGGATTGCCAAGGAGCACTTTGTCAACCGCATGGTTAGAATCTAGTTTTCGAGGGCAGAATCCAGCTGCATTAACCATAGGACTTTTCTTTCTTGTCCTCCAATACCATGCCTCCTTTATTATGCACCTTTCAACTCCTGCAACAAATAAGGAGGTTTACTCCATGACCCTGATTCATCACCAGAATACTATCCATTTTGTACACTGAATAAGTCAGGGAATCCTGTATAAGAAACAGTATGAGCACATCTGTTAAAAGAGTCTCTCTATATAAGGGGCTTAGTGTCTGTCTGTCTGTCTGTAATGCTCTTGTGGGGAGTGGCTCCTGGCAGGGCGTGGCTCCAGCCAGTGCTGCATCAAGAATGCCCGTCATGAATGATGGGTGGGGCATGGCTCCAGCCGAGTGCGCCAGCCAGAGCAGGCCAAGCGGACATGGAGTCTGGGGGGGGGTGCAGGGCTGGATGCGGAGTGGTAGGGGGTGGCATGGGGTCAGATGTGGAGTAGTGGGGGGTGGCACGGGGCTGGACACGGAGCAGGGGGGTGTGGTAGGACATGAAGCGGCAGCAGTGCAGGACAGAGGGTTGCTGTAGTGACCACTGCATGCAAGCTTCCCTCTCCCCTCCTCTCCTGGGGCGATCCGTCCCCACTCCCCCTCACTTCCTATCATTCTTGCTGGGCAATTTGCTAGTAGTATTATAATGCATGTGACTAAGGAAGATACCCAAACTTGCACAGGCACTGTAATTCTGGAATTTCCTAACTTTTCAGTGCATCGCCTTGCAATCTTTAATAAAGTTCTTCAAACATAAATGCATTTTGTGTAATTCCCTAGGTTTTTAAAAAGCAAATTGAAAAACATGCTTTTGGTAGTGTTGGAGTGATGTTGTGGCCATGATAGTCCAGGAAATATGAGAGGCAAGAATTTATGTGGATATATCTTTTATTGGACCAACTGCTTGGTTGGGATGGACTTGGGCAAGTTTTTGAATGCATTCTTCTTCAGGCCTGAGGAAAAAAGCCTTTTCCCTCAGACCGAAAGAATGCAATATGTTTGCAAATTGAAAAACAGAAATTCTATCTGTATCATCAACGTGGCTGGAGCTTTTATATCTTGGACCTCTGCTTCTGAAGGCATAGAATTAATGGGCGTGTCTACACAAAATGCTTAACTGTACATTAGCATAGTTTACTGCAAACTAAGCATGTGCGTCTATACGTGCACATGCTAACAATGCAGTAAACCTCACTAATCATGAGTAAATTTGCTACATGCAAATGCAGGCAGTAAATTTACTCAAGTTTAGTAATGGCACAGTAATGTTCATGTAGATGCCTGATCGGGAACAAAATCTGGTCTCAGTCAGCCATCCCCCAGGGAGCAGGAGATAGTTCCCTACTGCCAGGAGCTGCCTGCTGCCAGGGCAGGCTCCACCACAGCAGCCTGGGTGAGGACTATGTCTCCCTGCCTCAGAAGCAGGGAGCTCCAAGCCCTTTGCTCTGAAAAGGCAATTGGGGAGTGCGGTGTTGGGAGACCCTTATCTCCCAGTGCCAGCTCCTCAGTCATGGAGCTGGCCCTGCAGTCACAGAGCTGGCACTGGGAGCTCCCTGCTGGTGGAGGCAGGGATGAACCTGTTCCCTGCTCATCTCCACAATCATGGAGCTGGATGTGGGGGGGACGGGACAGCCTAGGGATCTTGTTCCCCTTTCAACTCTGCACTCATGCAGCTGGGCAGGAAACAATACCCCCAGCCTCTTCCCCCCTGTAGTTCCCGGCTTGCAGAGCTAAGCAGTAAACAAGCTGCCCAGCCTCTACCCAATGTGCAGGGTGGGGATTAGGAACCATCCTGGTCAGACACAGGTCCCAGCCCCATAATCCAATTGGTGTTTGAGGCACAGGGCTTGGAAAGAGCTGCTGGGGTGGGGTAGGTCCCAGCCCCCTTCACCAATCTGCTAGTGTCCCACTGGAAGATCAGGGCAGGGAGTGGGGATCTGCCTGTCTTGTGCAGCTCTTTCCAAGTCCTATGCCCCTGATTGGGGAGCCAGGGCCAGGAGCTCTTTCCTGCCAGGGCAGGGGGACATTGTCCCAGCCCCAGCAGCAGGCAGCCCTTGGAAGCCAGGAGACAGTGTCTCCTGGCTCTGTGCTCCCACCAGCCCCTGGGCTAACACCCAGGGGGTGCCCATTTCAGGGCTGCAAGAAGTTTGGTGCTAAGAGCAGCAAATCTGCTGCCTAATCCCTGCATGTGTAGATACCTGCCCAGAAGTGTTTAATCTGGACAAATTTATTCCAGAGTAAACTGAGCCCAGATCAAATGCATATGTAGAAGAACCCAATGTTAGCAAGAGTAGTAAGCTGTTGCTGTACTTTGCCTTTGTGATTTTTCATAGGCCTATAACTTGGCCAAATGAGGTGGGTCATAAGAAGGAAGGGAAAAGATGCATAAGGCCCAAACAAAAAAAGCTGTATGACCTGCCCAATTTCACACCTAATCCAAAACATGAAGGTTCTCGAATTTTCCAAACAAAAGCATTCACTTTTGATTCAGGAAATGCAGGCACATGCCTTTAGTGTCTCAAGCCAGAAGTTGGGGGGTGCTAGAGCACATCTCCCAGCCTGCTAGCTGTGCTCAAGTGGAGAGGGCATTGCCAAGCCCCAGACCAAAGATAACTGCAGGGTTTGCCTGCATGGGTTGCAGTGCCTACCAGACTGAGGAGGGGTGGGTGGGGAAAAGGTAGTGACATTGAATTCATAAAAGCTTGAACAAGAACAGTCCTTTCTCTGAAGTAAGCATGTATTAAACAGAAGGGAATAACCCTGCAGATTCTTGCTGGCTGTGATCATGGACTACAAATCCCAGAGGCACCTGGAAGCAGGAAGAAGTCATGAGCAACCCTGCACAGTCCTGCTGCTGTGACTCTGGACTGCAACTCCCAGAGACCTCGGGGGCAATAAGAAGAGGAAGTGAACACAGCCTATCCTGGGATGCTGGGGGACTCTGATTTAACTTGAACCAGGAAAAGGTCTGGGACAGAAGTTTCAAAAATGGGTTTAACTGAAAACAGTTAAGTCTGATACTACATTCAACCACGTTTATCTTAAACCTTTCAGCCATTTTGGAACTGGTTTATGTACACTGAGCTTCTGCTTTGTTGAATTTTTAAATCAGTTTCTGTGTAACTTCTGTCCCAAGCCTTATGGTATGGCAGTGTTATAAGCAACTAAAATAGGGCCATATAGTGCAAAGGGTCAAACAATGTAGCATCTCCTATAATTAACATGTCTCATCAAAAGTGACTCTAACCTTATAAAGACATCCCTTTACAAAAAAATTATATTTTGGCTCTGAAAATCTTTAAATGGTGGATTTGTAGGTTTTCAAAAACTTTATCCAGATTTTGCAGTTTGACCCTTTTCTGGTTTTGCAAGTCGTACTTTGTGTAAGTGAATGCCAAACCAAATCTCAATGTCTTTTTCATATTAAATGGTCTCAGGGATGCATGTGCGCACATGTGTGTGAGAAAGGGAGAGAATACTTGATTCTGTGGGACTTTATTAAGAGATCATCATATATTTTTTTCCCTATGGTTTACCAAAAATCTACTTTAAAAGAATGTAAAAGAAGTTTTTAAACAGTTTTACTTGTACTAGTTCTTGTAACATGATACTCTTTCTGCAAGAGGAGTACAGAATGGGGTGGAATATAACAAAAACCTCTAAAATCATCTACATTAATTTTACTTTACAAAAATAACTGGACTTTCAAGGTCTGACATGTTCTGCTCAGGCTATATAAAGATGCTACTAAGTCTTTGGAAAAAGGGGTTCTAAGCTCTTTTTTACCCTGCAGATACTTAAGATCATCACCAACCCAGGATTGGATATTATACCATCTGTAACACAAACTGGCATAATTTGGGGAGTGCAAATGAGGGAGATACTTTCAACTTTTGGAGGAAAGATGGAAACATTTTTGTAGCATTTTAAAAAATGCCAGGAGTTTAAAGGTGCTAAGAAATTTGGAAAACTTTGTCTGTGGTAGCAATGGTGGGATATTTTTCAGAGAAAAGCCTTGTAGAAAGAAGACCAGTATTTGTTTAGAAGCTGCAGCTTTTATTTAATGTAATAACCTTAAAAGGTAAATGGTAAAAAAAAAAATGCTACTAAACAAGGCATGTATTCATGAAAGCTGTAAATAGTTTTTCAGCACTCTATCCGCAGTAATAATGGCCATGTCTTTTTCCTGAAGGGTAACAGTGAACATAGTCTAGGGTGTCTAAAAGTAATTGAAATTACTCCTTCCACTGCGCATTTCCTTTCATTTGCAAACATTAGATCATGCCTGCTATTGTGTGGCCCAGCAACTTGTCTTTGTTCCTCAATGTCTTCTTTATCTTTGACTAACCTATATTTTAATTGTTCTCTCTCTTCTTCAGAATAATTAATGAAACCTGTGTTAATCAACACTGATCCTAGTATGGAGTGGTGTATTGGGACACTATTAATCTTTTGCCATGTTGAAAATAGGCCATTTTTTCCAACTAGATCATGTTTCCTCTGTGCATTTCAGTTAGGTTCTATAAATAGACATAATATAATGTACTCAAAAACGAAACAACAGCATTCTTTTACAATAGAATGGAAAGAATTAAAGGTGTTCACTATATGGTTCCATGTGTTCCAGGGACATTTGAAGTTCTTGAAATACATAAAACAACTTCAGCTTTCCTTCTGAAAATGATTAATCAGTTCAGTTACTAAAACGCTACTATTTTCATTTGCCATCTTTTTTTTTTTTATCTACATGACAGATTTTCAAAGCATTTTACCTGTAACACAGTATTTAATGGGCAGGAAGACTTTTTCCAGAAAATTCTGAATTTTCTCACATATAAGACACATTTTTTCCAAAAACCAGTGGCTGGACATTAGAGTGTGTATTATAAGTGAGAAATACAGTATGAATAGTTTTTGCCATTTACCAAGCAAAAGCAAAAATTATTCTGCAGGCAATCCACGGAGCAGAACAATAAGAAGTCTTGTCACCCTAGCTGCTGCTACTCAGTTTTTACAAGGAAAGATCTTTTTTTCTTTATTCTGCCTTCCAAAAACACGGTTCATCGTTTATCTTTTGCAGTGCCATAGCAAGTGGAAGGTGAGCGGGGTGACCACCCTGGGCGCTGAAGCAAAGGGGCTCCAACAGGCGCTGCCCGGCCAGGGCGGGGTGTGGGACGGAGCTATGAGTGGCTCACTTGGGGGGTCATCGGGACAAGGGGAGCATAGCTCCCTTGGCTGCATGCACTCTGGGGCAAGCATGGGGGGTAGGGGTGGGGATTGCCCCCCAGATCTGTGTGCAAGGGGTGAGCAGACTGGTTGGTGCTTTGAGCTTTGCCAAACTTCCTTGCCATGGTACTAATCTTTTGTATATAAGAAAATACAGTAACTTAAAACACTAACTAGGTAAAATAATGCACACTCTTTGCATAATGCACACTCTTTACTTCAAAGTACAGTTGCAGCATGTCTCAGTATACCTACGACAGCTTTAATCCAAGTAGTTTGGGCACCCAAAGCAGTGAAGCCACAGCAACATGAACTTCAGTAGAAAATAGCTACCTGAATATAAGTACCCAGGATCCCAGGCAGATTTGTGTATCTTGTCCTGAAGTCCTGGCTGCTATGATTTCACTGCTATTGGTACTGAGCTATCTCATGCTGCATCACACATAGCCTTAGATGGAGTGATCTAGCACTCTTTTCAGATATGTTTATATTGACATGACTTTGAACTCCTGAGAGCACCAATGAGAAGCAATCCCCACTCATCTGCTCCTCCTCCACCTGTGGCAAGCCTGGAAAGGGTGGGGGGGGAGGTGAAACAGCTCCCTCAGGATGGCTTCTCTACCTCATTTCCAGATTTGGCATGTTGGGAATTGGAGCAAATCAGCAGCACATACTTGTGGGTGCTGGTGCATGGAATGGATGAGGTAGCAGTTTCAACTTTGTCCCACATGGCTTCCTACCGATGATATCCACCACCCTCCTATTATGCTTCTCAGTGTTGCAGTCAGTTTGTTGTTACAAACCTATTTGAGGTATTCTAGAAAATAGATCTTTTTTATATTATCATTTTTGTTCCATCATGAACCAGTGCTGGAGAATATATTATTTAGCTCTCTGTATGGCCAGGCCTAGAATGCTTTACTTCTGGTTCATGGAATTTATTAGAGGCATACATGTATTAAATGCACTTCTGAATGGAGGGAAAATTTCTCCGTGCAAGCATTGTGTTGACAGAATCTATAGCACTCTTGTTTGTGAGCATAGTGCTCTTACCATTAATTTCAAAACATAACATTTGCTAAAGAAACTGAAGTTCATCTTTAATGGACAATGCATTGCAATTATATTGTCCTTCCCTGTACAAGATAAAAGTTATTGGTGTTATATGAATTTCCACTGGTGCCTACCCAATTAGGAACTATACAGTTGAGGTTTTTCATGTCTCCCAGAATTTAAAAGGAAGCCGGCTTACTAATAACAAGAGTCCACAGATCCACATTTTAAGAGTTACATGCCTGCCATCCATTTATCAAGATCATGTAAAAGTCAGTTATCAGATGACTGCAGTCAAATACAATGCATTTTGATATTCATAAATGATTCTCCTTTTGGAACAATATCAGGGAAATTACATTTCAAACTTTCTACAATAGCTGGACTGTACCCATAAACTAATTAACTCTAGTACAATATATAAAATGCACTTCTCTGTTTTGTATAGATTAGATGTATATAGCTCACTGTATTGTTATGGTATCTTTGATAGAAAGTAAGATGCACGCTTTAGGAAATCAAGATGGAAAAGAATGCAGAACAGTGAACTAATTCAGGAAGGTTGGAAGGAGATTTTTAAAGCTGAAGTGGGTCAACAGCTGTTATGATAAACTACTAAAGACTGCAATGTGAAATCCATGCTGGACAGAAGACAACAGGCTGTTGTGAAATCCTGGGTATGATCTGCTTTTTGCTGTGACAGACTCCTTTATTCTCTGTCACCTCCCAGTTACAGACAATTGTTCTTATGTTTCCAAAAAGTGAAAATGCCTAAAGCACACCATGGACTGAGAGGCAACAACTTCTACAACCTTTATTGAGTTCTCAGAAGATGCTTTACTGGGCAGTGTCTTCATTTTCCTTAAGAAAGAAATGAGCAACTATTTTCCCCATAAAGTCCTGGGCATATTCTCAAGGTGGAAGCATATAAAATAAACAGATGCACCACTGTTTTGGTCTGTATACTTAATATGAGACCATCCACTGTGCCAAAGATCCGATACAAAACATGTTTTATATTCACAAAGGAAAATTTGATATCACTCTTTCAGAATGCAGTATGGAATCATACTAGATGCTCTTGAATACAAACAATAGCCTAAAATATTTTGCTATAGCAAAGGGGAGCTTGAATTTAATGAATTTCTTTCCTCAGGATCAATGTTAAGGGCTGTGGGGAAGGAGCAGAAACAGAAATGACAGCCACTGTTTGTTCATTACTTCATTGCTCTCTCAGGCTTCATTATGCAGAAGTGGGTGTCATCTATTACCATCATTTCAGCTTTATAAATATAACATAGTACATCAGTGTTTAGAACAATAAGCCTTGCAGTTTTCAGTGTTTTACTCTATAAGAGAGCTGTAATCTGCTTGTGTGTCAAAATTAGTTAAATATCATTGCTGAGTTTGTTCAATGACTGATGGCTAGGCTGCTTCATCACAGCAGGTCCTGAAATAAGTAAAAAAATTGTCTATCTTGTATCAGACAGAAAACCTGTACCAAAAATCCCTTAAATGCTCTACAGCATCACTAAAATCCTGCTATATTAGGGGATTAGACACATTCATCTGATAGGCAGTATCCTAATATCATTGGAACTCAGCTACTCTTCAGAAAATGATCCTAAGGAGGACTAGTAAGGAAGCCTTAATGACCTGAATAAAGGTTATGCAGAAATTCCAGGTGACTTCTTGTATAGGTCTAATACAGTCCAATAGAGGATAAACTTTTATGGCCTAAGGCTGAAGAAAAAATGGTAGCAGGATCAAAAAACACTGTGCAAAAGATTTTAAATGATTCCAAATACGGACAGTCCTCAACTTACGACTGTTTTGAGTTATGACAAATGGCATTTACAACCGTTGTAAATTATAACGCAGTTTTGAGGTTCCGACGGGGTTTCAACTTACAATGTTGGACACTGCTGCCTCTAGCTGGTAAATCTGCTATGGTGGGGCATGGTGGGGCAGATCAATACCCCTGGAGCAAGGGAGGGATTGGGGCTGGGGCTGGGGCTGGGGCTGGGACAGGGGCTGCCCAGCCAGGGTGAGTGGGGGCACGGGGAGATGGGGAGGCGCCCCCCGCCACTACGTCCTGCCAGCCCAAGAGGGCATGGGGACGGGCATGTGCCCCTGGATCTGCGCGGGGTGGGCAGGGCCAAGGCTACACTGGGCTGCACTCTGTGTGGGCAGTGGAAGGTGCTGGGAGTGGGGGCCATGCTCTCCTGCCACTTGCCTAGCCGGAGCAGAGCGAAGCTGCTGCACTGCCTCCAGACAAGCAGCACGCAGCAGCTGGAGCCGTGCTGGCCTCCCAACGCCTCCCTGCCCCCTGCGCCCTACCCCCACCCCCCCACATGACTTCCTGGTGTGCAGCAGTGAGAGCCACCGGACAAGCTGCGAGACAAGTAGCTCCCAAACCAGTGGCCCGCAGCGGACGCCCCCTCCCCATGCTCCCCCTGGCCTGGCTGGGCAGCCTTTGCCCCAGCCCCGATCCCTCCCTCACTGTGGGGGCACTGATCTTCCCCCCCACTCTCCACCACAACAGACTGGCCAGGTGGAGGCAGTTGTGTTCAATGTGACAAAGGAACCAATCCCCCATTTGTAACATTGTTCCTATGGGAAAATTGTTTCCAAATTACAGCATTTCGACTTAAGACACGGTTTTCAGAGTTACCATGGAACCAATTGCATCATAAGTCTGAGGACTGCCTGTAAATATGTGCCTGTGACAGGACCAGGGCTTTAGGATGGCTATAATGCCCCCTGGTGGCCAGTTGACCCCTGCCTCCACTCCAGCTCCCTTTTATCTCGGCCGCAATGTCTTGACGTTACTTGGAAGATTTTGGGAGGCTGCCCCCAGGGCCTCAGAGTGAGCCCCATCCAGCTCTGCCTTGCTCCTTGGACACTAAGTTGTGGCCTTCCTAGCCCTATTAGTCACCTCATGTGTAATCCGCGGCTTCCATCCTCCCCCGTAGCCATATCCATGCCTCTCAGATGTTACTCTGAGTTGTCCATGGGGTCCTCTGACCCACTCTGTCAAATGCTTCAGTCAGCCTACCAGGCCTCTGGCCCTGGTAACAGCCCCTTTTTTCCCTGGGCCCCTGGCCCTAGTCTGGCTTACGTTGCTCCCCGGGCTTTATCCCCTTGGATTAAGCCTGGTCTAGCTTCACCTCCTCCTTGGCTTAGCTCCTCCAGCCCTCTGCAGTCTAGGTGCCTGGCCCCAAGCCGTGTTGCATCTGCTGCTCCAGCTCCACCAGGCACCCCTCTATGGCCTCCACACCTCCCACATAGACACAACACAGTCCTCTACTACCAAGCTAATCCCAACAAAAATGCAAGCAGCCTACTTCACAAGTGAAATCCACCCTGCTCTAGGTCACTGCCTCACCACAGGCCATAAGTCCCCTTTTTTCTCCCCCTGCAGCTCTCTGGGACAGTTTGGGTGCCAGCAAGTCTGCCTCCTACAGCCACTTTCCCCAAGAGCCCCTCTCCCTACAGCAGCGGAGGCACAGTCTGGCTCATAGGCCAGGTTGGGCCTGTGGGGGGTCTCCATTTCCCAACAGCCCCTGCCTGGGTCACTGTAACCAGTTTCCATGGAGCTCCCAGGAGTGGTGGGGTCATGACAGTGTGGGGCCAGCCTGCCCTCCTCTGCTGCAGTTTAGCTCTGCTGCTTGCAGTCCTTAATTCTCTGCTGCCTGGAGGTCTCCCCTTGGCTGCTTGCTGACGAGCAGCTAGCTCCAAGACAGTCCCCTCTGAAGTGGTAGCTGCTATGCTGTTGTTTGCGGCCTGCTTGGTTTCTGGCATCTAGCTCTCTAGCAACTAGCCTGCTTTTTAGCTGCCTAGTAGCCAGCCCTCACAGCAAACTTGATCTGCCATGCTCTCCTTAAAGTAACAGGATCCCCATTACAATGTTGTCATTATTCACAAGAAAAAAAGCATATTCTAGGTCCTGCCTCATTTTCATAAGCTGTTTACAGCTGGGTAATTTTCTCCTTTTGATTTTCATGCATCTCAAACTTATTAACGGAGATGACTCTAGGTTCTGAGGTTCACCCTCACATGCTGCTTGATATTGCCCTTGGGGAAGCTTCATGAAAGCTGAAAAAATCTGATATGAAAAAATAGGTTCTTAAAAGTGTGAATTTAAGTCTGCTTTTGATGCTTCTCCTGACAGTTGTTGTATATGTAATTACACAAAAAAATGACCACTGAAGAGTCCTGTCTGAGGAGCAGGGCTGGGGGCAGGGTGAAGAACTCAAGCACCTTGGTGGTTTCCAAAGTCCATGTTCTGTCTTCTGCCGTAAAGAGTGTTACCAGCTCTCATGATTTTTGTGTTGTTCTTAAAGTCTACGCTTTGGGAATGTGAAAAACTTAGCTGTTTCTGTTATCTATATTTATATTTAGGTATATAGCTAAAAGCAAGAGCTAAGTTTTTCACATTCCCAGAACGCAGACTTTAAGAACAACGATAAAAATGATGAGAGTTAGCTATTGCCAACTACATTAATGCTGTGTGGGTCTCATCCATGTCACCCCACTCTTTTCTCCCTTGCTACATTTTTCTGATGCAATAGACATCTGGATCCTAAAGCCCCAAAAACAGTCTCCCTACATCTGCTTTCAAAGTAAAATGTACTCATTCCAGTCACTCACTCTTCTTCTGAGCATCACCTGTGGACTTCTTACATAAAACACCTCAGCAAGTTAAGGAAATCAGCTAACGGCATGAAGTGAATACCCTTAACATAGTTAAGCTCCCCATGGGGTTGCTCAAGTACAAAGTAGGCTTTGATCACTATAGCATACTGTCTTATATCTGAGATCTCATTCTTTCTGATAGCCTTAGTCTTCTTTTCTGAATGTTCTGTTTGTCTTAGTCATGCTGGTCACTTCATCCTTTTTTTCTTAGAGTATACTCTACTTCCCATTCCCTTGTACAAAGTCACCTCCACCTCCTTTTTCAAATACCTCCTAGAATCCTGCAACATTCTCTCTAGCTCTAGCTCTGACCTTCACCTACCCTGGATGTTTCAGCAACTAAATGCACAAAGCATTTGAGGGCATGTCAGGAAGTTTCTTCCTTGTTGTGCAACCAGACTTTGATCCAACATCTGACCCCTTGATAGAGTGGCTTATTTCTTGCTGAATTAGCTGCCTAGCTTTATAGCTAGTATTCTGTCCAGCTTCTGTGGTTTTGTCTATATATCTCTATCTTTCTGGATATTATTATCCAGATATATATTATTTATTTAACTTTGCCCTGAGTGTTTGCCTTTCATTCAATTCCTCTTGTACAGCTCAACTAAAAAAAAATCTAATGAATATACATGAAAATATGGTGTGAGGAAAACTGGTAAATAGAAGTACTGTCTCAAAAATATATTTAAACAACTGATATATATCATGTTTTCTTTTCCCCTGCAGCTGAAGGAAGGCCCAATGGCCAAGTCATTGGATATTACTAACATGTGTTCCATAGATCACTCAAAAAAAGTTTGCTAATATGTAAATGGAGTACCATCTTGTTCTGTAATAAATGTTTCTGCCTTTAGTGTACAATGAACAAAAAGTAAAATATACTAGTATTTTTGTTGAACTTTAATAGTGAATGATGCATTATTATACACCAAGGGAGCAGCATTACAAAAGTGCTGTTTATAATGGTGCGACAGGGCACTTAGCACACCTGTCACTTTAAGGAGGCAGACTGCCTAAGAAATAGCCTGCAGATGTAGCAGGGGCCAATTAAGGTGGCACCTGACCAGGAGCGGGTGGGGGGGGCCGCGTTGAACTTGAGCTATATAAACCCAGAGCCTGAGCTGATCAGGCAGTCCTTCTCTGAGAGCTACAGGGAGAGGAGCTCTGGCAGCAGAGCTAAGCAGCACAGAGCCCAGGAACAGGGTAAAAAGGGCTAGAGGGCTGGGGCAAGGCCAGAGCCTGGGAACAGCATAGGTCTTAGAACAGACAGACCTAAGAACAAGGTCAGTAGCTCAGGAGAGCTGTTTGTGAGCAGGGTCTGGGAGCCTGAAGGTCTCACTGGCCTAGGAGTGTGGATAGGGTCTAGGGAGACCGAAGGTCAGGGATCACTGCCAGAGACTGCTGGGGCCAGTCTAGAGATCTCCATCTGGTTTAGGAGTGGGGGCAGGTTCTAGGGAAATTGAAGGTCTGCGATCACAGCTGGAGACCAAGGGAGCCAAGGAGACCATGGCCCAAGAGGGGTAAGGGCTGAGGCTGGAAGGCCTGAGCCCAAAGAGAGGGCAGAGTATCAGCAGGGCCAGAGAGCGCAAAGATCTCACTGTCCTAGGAGTGGGACAAGGGTCTAGGCAGACTGTAGGTCAGGGACCACTACCAGGACCAGGGACGCTGGAGATCTCAACTGGCCTAGACGTAGGGCCAGGGTATAGCGAGACGGAAGGTCAGGGTCACAGCTGGAAACCAAGGGGGCCAAGGAGCCTGTAGCCCAAGAGGGGTGATAAGGACTGGGGCTGGGAGCTCAGAGCCCAGGAGGAGCGTAGGCCGGGGGGACATGTGACATCAGGAGTATCACCTGTGAGGCATGGGAGTGGGGAGTGGGAGGGGGAGGATGGAGTCCACATTTAGGCTCATTCTCGGACCCCTAGGCAGCCTCCCCCTAATTAAACAGCTACATCAGAGGTGTGGCAGGTAAGTAAGGAGATGAAGGCACCCTAAGGTTGGAGCTGAACAGGGACTGTGTGGCCACCAGGGGGTGTCACGGCTGCATTGGAACACAAACCTGCTATAAATGTCTGATAACTTTTTGAAGAGTGAGCCAGATGTTAGGCAAGTTGCTGCTGCTGAGGTTCAAGTTGAGGCATTCTGGTTTCCCAAAAGTATGAGAACTCTAGTGTGTTAGGAAAGGAAGCAGGACTATATGTAGACTCCCTTTTCTCTGCATGAGGTTGAACTGGAGCAAGTCAAGCTGTGCAGTAAGCGGTATGCCTGAGAGGGAAGGAGCTTGTGACTGGAACAAGGAAGATACCTAGAGGCAGGCATGAAAGTAAGGATCCTCAAGTTAAGATTTAACTTGCAAATGGCTTCTCCTGAGGCCTGTGTCAAGGTGTGAGGGACGGGCTTGTTTATGGCTTCTTTTCTTTTAGGTTCTTGTTCAGTTTCTCTGAGAATTTGTTAAAAAAAGAAAGAAAGAAATCCTGCCTACTGGACCAATCTATTCTGCCAGTAAGAATTCTCCCAGATTTGTTCTCCTGGTAGATACATTTACCTACAGCCATGTGTGCAGACATTCAAATGCTGAGGCCCTGAAGAGCAGAGAGTTTGCAGTGCTGACATGATGGGGCTGCAGGAGGGGCCTGTGCACATATCTTAGAATGTTCTGCAGGCTCTCGTAGTCTGCCTGAGTAATGACCAATGACTGCAGTGCATATGGCAGTCCTAATTGGCTGACCCAATTGGCTGACCCAGACTGCCCAGGGTCAGCCTATGTTTCCCTGCAGTGCAATGTGGAGATTGTGAAGGTAGCATGTTCTGTTCCCTACTGGAGAAGCAGAGTCCAGCAAATGGTTTCTCATGGGAGAGCAGTGACTCTTGCAGGAAAAACTGAATATATGTAAGGGGCCTGGGGCTTCTTGAGGGACACCTCCATATACCCAGGAAGCAAGCATACTGTTGTTCTCCATTTATTATGTGCAAAATGCTGTAGTAAATTAACTGAAGAGATAAGATCTGGTCTCATAGCATTTAGGATCAAACTTCAACACAGTTTGCAGGGCAGTACAAATGTGGCTTGTGGATGTCTACTATCAATATGATCTGCAAAAGGAGGATTCCTGGAGGAACAGAGCCTAGGAAGAGCAGGAGGACGCTTTGTGCATTAGGTGAAAAATGGCACTGCAGCTACTAGAGAGAGCATGAAATAAAGTATGAAGTTAGGAATGGATGGAAAGAAGTGTTGCACTACTCTGGACATGACTCAGCCAAAGGTGGAGTTGAACTATAAAAGACACCTTTAGGAAATTACCTGTTGAGCAGGAAACTGTTGGGAAACCGTTCCTATCCTGTGAAAACTTCTAAGATTTTTGGAAATTTTTCCCCATCCTGAATTGGAAAAAGGTCAAAATTTTACAAACCAACATTTAAGCAAAATCAGTTTGGGTCCATTAAAACATTTTGTTGTTCAGCCTTGAACAAGCTCCAAATCCTTGCACCATCACTTTCTTTTTTTTAACTGAAAGTTTTAATTTTGAAAACATCAAAATAGGATTTTTTGATGCTACTTGAGGCTAGATTAGGCTCATGGGATCAGTACAGGACCTGATTTCCTCATGTGCCAGACAGCAGTTCTGGGCCCAGTCTGGCCTACAGGCTGGCTCTGTGCCACCCATCTAGCCAAAAGCTTGAGCTCTACTGCACTAGAGCATCTCATCTGTGCATAAACATCAACAAATGTATCTTTCCAGTTCCTCAGCAAGATGGGAAAATCTTGTCATAAGGAGGGTGAGATCCAGTGAGTGACACTGTCAAAAGTTTCTATGAGAGTTAAAAATCCAAGTGTCATCTACTAATATCCAACCATCGAAAGTGTGACTTGCTAAAGGGTGCACACATCCTCATCAGAGCTAGAAACTAAACCTAGGTTTCTAGCACTCATTAGTGCCTTCACTGCAAGATAAGCCTTTGCTCCCTCCCTTCTCCTTTGGGAAATCTGGACCTAGTCCTACTGTCACTTGTACCAATCAAATCTGTGAGCAAAGTAAATTAGAAAAATAATATAAATCTTTGCAAATCTATGGCAGAATTTACCCAAGGATTTTAAACTTATGAATGCTAATTAGATTAGTTTAAAGAAACCTCTGAGAGAAATATTAGGTAGAGCTGGTCAAATAGTCAAAAATCAGATTTTTTTTACTGTGATGTGTGGGCACTTAACTGTAATTATGCACAATGTTTGAAAATGTAATTTGAAAACCAAAAGATTTTATTCATTACTTGTAAGAATTCAGAGCCACTTGATCATCTTAAAATTATAATTCCCCAAATGTTCATAAACTTCTAATGCTTTGTATGAAAGGTTTATGGTATCCTGTTCAGTACCCATTAATTTCCAATATTGAGTCCGCCATCCATTGAGGAATACAACACATCTAATAGGAACAATGATAGCAACAGCAGCTTCCTTCCCTCCCCTGTGCTGTCAGGGCTGGGATTTCTCCTGGGCATGGAGCACATGGAAACTCCTTTCCCAGCCCAGCCAACCAGCAGTGCTGACACTGCTGTATGGCAAGGCAAGGGCTTAGCTTCCACATGCTGTGCTCTGAAATGGAGCAGCCCAGATAGTCTGATAGTAATGGGAAGGGAAAGGGGAGAGACTGGAGAATTTGTAGGGGATGGGGCAAAGACTGGGGAGAGTTTGAAGGGAGGGCCAGAGGCTCTGAGGAGCTGTGGGGGGGAGGTGCAGGTGGGAGAGCGAGCAGGAAGGCTGCAGGGGGGAAGTAGTGGACAGGACAGAGGAAGTGCCTCCAATACTTAGACAACCCTCCAGTTAGTATTGCTCAACCCTGCAGTAGTTAGATTCTATACCTAGAAATTTATAATACATTTATAAATTTTCCATATATAGAATTTAATTATTGGGGGGGTCATCTTATATTCAGGGTCCTCAGTATATTCATTTACTTGTGACACTTACAGAATGCCAGCTATAAGACTTCACAGATGGAACTTGGGCATTTCTACTCTAACATCCTATAACTCGAAGCAAATTATGATTGCCTTTACCTGTTAACAGCTTGTGGCCTATGTTGGGCAGGTTATATTCCATCCAAAAAAGAAGACAGTTGTTCACTGCTATAAATGCACTTTCTCCTTCAAGGAGTACTGTGACACTAACTGAATGAGTATAACACATTTAAAGAGTTAATAGAGATTTATTCCAACACAAGCTCAAAGCAAAGCTCAAGGGAGCAAACTTAAACCTAAAATATATATATTTTTTATGAAAGTTAATGATAATTTGGGCAGACTGGGAACTTGATAGTAAAATGGTTATCTTGATGCCCTATTTTGACTGAGTGATCTGTAGCTTTTGGGATCAGGCCCATATATCTATATATAGTATTTTGCTGACTTGTGTTTTACAAAATTGGTGATTCAGTACCCCTATTCTTGCTCCAAGGTAAAGCAAGAATATAAATCACCATGCTATAGCACTCATCTGTGATATAAATAAATTTAGCGCAAGTACATATTTTTGTATTGAGAACTCATTCCTTAATGAAGAACTGGCAAAATTCTCTATCCTTAAACTCCAAGGCAATATTGTTGACCATTAGCAATACTACAGTGACTGTAATAATGCATACTTTGCCTCTACATGGAATCTTTTTCTACCCTGTAAAAATGTGAGGGGGCTACTTTATAACTATTGTGGATACAGTAAGGGGAAGGAAAGCAGGCCCTATTCAATTCAGATTTAGATTTGGCCCAAATTGGGGACAATGATTCGATCTGTCGATTCAGATCACTGTCCCTGATTCAATTCAGCCAAATCTGAATCCAAAGATTCGATGCTGATTTGGAGAATCAGCTATTTGGACACAGGCACAGATTTAAGTGTTTTTTCTACATACCTTGAGGTACAAGCACGGCTTGTGAACACTACAATGCTGGAGCAGATGGAGCATCCCACAGGAGTGCAGGGAGGTCCTCCACGTGCTCGGCAGCAAACCCAGAAGTGAACCAGAAGTACTTTCAATCTACTTCCGGGCCCACCATGGACCATGCAGGGGAAGCCCCTATGCCCCTCTGGGTTGGCGATCGGCTGTGGGGGGACCCTGAGTGCCCCCCCCAGGGCCAGGGGGCACCAATTGCCAAGCTGGGGAGGCACAGGCGGACTCCCACGGCACTCCCCAAAGATACTTCTGGTCCACTTCTGAGTCTGCTGCCAAGTGCACTGGGGAGCCCCCCCCACTCCTGTGGGATACTCCATGCACCCCAGCATTGCAGCATTCACAAGCTGCCTGCTACCTAGCGGTACGTAGAAAAAACATTTACAGCTGTGTCTATGTCTGAATCTCTGAATCTTTCCTAAGTTCTCCAAATCGATATGAAGATTCTGATTCAATTTGGAGAGATTAAGGGTTCTCTGATTCCAGAGGAGAGCCACGTGCATGATCAGAGGTCAGGAAAACAGATTTTACGATGACAGGCTAAGAGCCATGGGATTCTTTAGCCTGGAAAAGCGTAGGCTCAGGGGTGATCTGATGGCCACCTATAAGTTTATCAGGGGTGACCACCAGGATCTGGGGGGAACCAGA
>NW_017728947.1:19197829-19202676 GCF_001723895.1 Crocodylus porosus
TCCTGCCCTTTGGGCAGGGGGCTGGACTCGATGATCTCCCGAGGTCCCTTCCAGCCCTAATGTCTATGAAATCTATGAAATCTATGAATTTTGATTCAGGGATTTGGCCAACAAATCGGGCTGAATCTCCACCGAATTGAATCCGGGACCAAAGCTTTGCACAGCCCTAGGAAGCAATACTCAAGTGAATGGGTTGCTTTAAACTGTGGCCAACTCATATCTAGTAGTTTCCAATGTTATGATTTGTTGTTGTTCTTTTCTCTCTTGCTACTGAGCGTATGGAAGCTTCTCTGAACCTTCCTAATGAGCATATGCATAAGGTGTATACATTTGCACTGGAGAACTGAACATTCCCTAAATCCTTTTGTTACCACTATTAATCTGAACCTAGTCTTACACTACTATTCAGGCCAACACTATATAATCAAATCTTACATTTGGGATTAATTTCCTTTAGAATTTTCTAGTCCTTCCATAATAACTTTGGCTTTTGGATTGAGTCCGTCACATTTTAGGATCAACCCTGGCACTCTGTATTAATATGTTCCCTTATCTCACCAGCCTTGATCCATAGGGGTATTTAAACACTTGCTTAACTTGAATTTACTTTCAATGGGTCCAGATTTCCCAAAGGAGAAGGAAGGGAGCAAAGGCTTATCTTGCAGTGAAGGCACTAATCATGTCCTTAAAGTGTGTGTGTAACTTCAAATATCCTTTGAATCAGAGCCACCATTGATGGGATTGCATGAAAACCTTACTTGAGTGAGTAAAGATTGTAAACTCAGGGTCCTGATATATAGCTGCATATTAAAGAGGAAGATTAACTTGTTCTTGAAATTTTCCAATTTCTCTTAACTGAGATATTCAACTGCAGCAGGCTCACAGCCCACTTACCACAACTCTAGTGTCCAGGTGGCCAGTCTGAGGTCAGATTACAGAAGGGGGTTCATGGATTTGTTTGGCACCAAAAAGCCCTGCAAGTAAAAGGAGCTTGCCAGCTGAACTGCAAGGGGGAGAGAAGGAGGAGCACTGGCTGTGCCACCAGATGCTCTCCCTGTGGCCAGAACTGAACCAGCATGACCCCACAGAAACCAGTTTCTGGATAAAGAGGCAAAAGGTCAGAAGGCAACTGAAAAACCCCTGGGATGCCAGAGTGCATGTTTACCTCTTGCGCTGAAGATAGAGACTCTTCCTGGGGCAGGAAGCCCTAGCAAACCAGAGAACACAGCAGATGACCAGACACCTGGGAGAGAGAAACCAGGTCTTAGTGTGGGAGTGACAACAGACAGGTTAAAGGGTGCAGACCTGAACTTGATCTTGCCCACTCATCACTTCTCCAACAGAGACACACAGGTCAGCTGGGATGGGAAGAGGGCAGCCCAAGAGGCATCAGTGGGACCTGCTGAAGGGAAGAACCCACCTGGGAACCCTTCAGTTCTGTCTGCTGCATTTGAGTGGTTACAGATCCAAAATCCCCTGGCAGGGAAGTATGAGGATCACGAGGGTCTTGCGGGTGTGAAGAAATGCCCCACAAGACACTGCAATATGTAGCCAGGTATGAGCTAATCCAGAGAATTGGCTCTCCCAGGAGATACGCACAATGTGGGACCGCGTGAACTATGCAAATCGCACTACACAAATCTTAAAGCAGTGATGGAAAGCACTGGATGTGGTGAGCATCATTGCCCAGTTCATCTACATCATTCGAGCAGTTTCAGTTCTAGTATTGTTCATAGATTTCATAGACATTAGGGCTTGAAGGGACTTTGGGAGATCACTGGGTCCAGCCCCCTACAAAAGGGAGCTGATGACCCCAGCAAGGTAAGAATCGAAGTGTTTCTTAAAGGTATCCAGGATAGGTGCTTGCACCACTTCTGGGAGGTCTCTATTCCAGACTCGGGAGACTCGGATGGTAAAAATTAGGGGTGCACCAATAGAGATTTTGGGGCCGATACCGATAGTCAATATATAAGGAGGCATATCAGCTGATACCACTTTGATATCTGAGATAGCTGCTTCCAGGTGGTAAGTGTGTTGTGGTAGAAGGTGGGAGGGGGGGGCAGATCAACACCCCCCCGCAGTGAGGGAGAGGGTGGGGGGTGTGGGATGGAGGCACGGCTGATGGGGTGGGGGTGGCTCCCACTGCTGCTTGCATCCTGGGAGGGCACAGGGAAGGGGGAGTGTGCCCCTGGATCTGCGTGGGGCAGGGCAGGGCGGGCAGCAGCTGGGTTGTGTGGGGCTGTTCTTGGTAGGGGCTGGATTCGGAGTGGGCACCAGCAGCACTGGGAGGATGCTGCAGCCACCCAAATTTCACCGCAGGTTTGCTCTGCTCCCAGTGCCACTGCTGCCAGTCACCTGGTGCAGCCCAGCTTCATGTCACGCTTCCACCCACATAATGGGAAGAGCTGGGCTGTGCTGGGTGGGCACATGGCAGCAGTTTCAGTGGTGAAATTTGGAGTGGATACAGCATCCTCCCAAAGTGGTTGGAGCTCACTCTGAGCCCCGCTTCCACTAAGAAGAGCCCTGGCTGCAGCCCACCTGTAACAGGAAGGGTGTCTTAGGGGTCACCGTGCTCTCCCCTAGTTGCCCTCTGTACCATGCCAAGCTGCCTACAAGCACCCTCAAATCTCGCTCACCACATCTTTGGTGTTATATATAACTGCGGTTCTTCCGCTATTACTAGTCCCATTTCTGTAATGGGTGTTCCATGCAACCCGGCCTTATGAGCTATGCGTGGCTCCAACCACCCCTGTACCACGCCCCAAGCCTCACAGATGTTCTTCAGTCTCACTCGATGCTCACTATCACTTGGGATCTCTACAGCCCTATCTCGATCAGCGCCTCACTGACACTTTGTGTCTTCACAGCCTAATCTCACTTACCGGCGCCTCTCTGGCACTCAGGTTCTCTTTGACCTAGTCTCTCTCTGCCTTACTGGGTACTCAGAACTCCCGATACTATACCTATCCTGGTGCTCAGAGTTGGCACACCCTCGATACTGCACCCTTTTGGTGCTCGGGGTCGGCACACTCACATTTCATGCCCTTTCTGGCGCTCGGGGTCAGCTCACTCCCCATGTTGCCTCTTTTGGCTGTCATAGGTCACTGCCCCCCTCTCTGGGGCTTCTCGCTGCCCACTCCCTGGGGCTGGGGTTCCCATGCCGCCATGGGTCCCCTATGAAGCCTCCTCCAATCCCTAACATCCTCACCCAAACCTCCTGTTAAATAGCGAACAAAATGCAAGCCCCTGGCCTAAAACATCAATCTAAGCCCTCTGGCTCCAACCTTCTTCTCGCCACACGTGAGTTGTTCTATCTCAAGCCATACCTGCAGTTTGGCCTCTACTCATTATTCACTCCAGGAGAGTTCTTTCCCCCTTGGCTGCCAGCAGGGAACTCCTACCAGGCCTCTGCCCTGGGGTTTAAATGGGACCCAGGCCCTGCCCCTTCCAGTCAGCTGACTGCTAGCAGGTGTGTGTCCCTGACTCTCCCTAGTTGCCCCAGCAACTGGCACTTGTGGAGTTATCCCGGCTCTCCAAGTAGCAGGCACCTTAGTGCCCTGCTACGCCACCCCATGCAGATCTGGGGATACATGCCCCCCCCACTCCACTTTCCTGGGTGCAAGCAGTGGTGGGAGCCACCTTGCCCCCCATAAGCCATGCCTCCATCCTGTACCCCACGCAACCCTGCCTGGGCAGCGCCTGCCACTTCCCCCTCCCTCATTATGGGGTGCATTGATTCTGCCCACTGCACACTCCTTCCCTCCCACCACCTCCCTCCCCTTCTACTACAGTGGATTTACCAGCTGGAGGCAGCTCTCCATGCTACCTGCCCTGCTCCTTGCTGTCTGAGTGCTGTGCTGTGACTGCATATAACATGGCATTTACTGGCCAAATTATCAGCCAATATCCGATGCAGCAAATTTTCTTTATATTGGTACCAATCCAATATCTGACTGATGTATTGGTGAACCTCTCGTAAAGAAGATTTTCCTTATGTCCAGTCTAAAACCGTCTTCTAGCAGTTTCTGACCATTAGAACTTGTTTTCCCTTGGGGTGCCCTGGTGAAGACAGTTCAGTTGCCAGTTTATCAGTCATAGAATCATAGAAAGTTAGGGTTGAACAGGACCTCAGATCATCTAGTCCAACCCCCTGCTCAAAGCAGGACCATCCCCAACTAGATCATCCTGTCTAAAGCTTTGTCTAGCCAGGTTTTGAAAACCTCCCAGAATGGAGTTTCCACCTCTTTGGGTAACCTGTTCCAGTGTTTTACTACTCTCCTAGTGAGAAAATTCTTCCTAATATCTAACCTAAACTTTCTTGCTGCAACCTGAGACTGATGCTCTTTCTTCTGCTATCTGCCACCACTAAGAACAGTCTAGCCCCATCCTCTTTCAAACTCCCTTTCAGGTAGCTGAATGCTGCTCTTAAGTCCCCTCTTGGTCTCCTCTTCTGTAGACTAAATAAGCACAGGTCCCCCAGTCTTTCCTCAGAAGTCATGTGCCTCAGCCCCCTCACCATTTTGTTGCCCTCTGCTGGACTCTCTTCAATTTGTTCACGTCCTTTCTGTAGCAGGGTGCCCAAAATTGAACACAGTAATCCAGAACAGCCACCTCCCTGCTGGGCCCCCCTCGGGCCCCAGGGGAGGCACCCTGTTCCCATTAAGAAACTGGGGGGCTGTGGTGTAGACACCCACACAGTCAAATGGGTCGCCAGCTGGCTGGTGGGCCACGCCCAGAGGGTGGTAGTGGATGGGTCCTTCTCAACCTGGAAGGACGTGGGCAGTGGGGTTCCGCAGGGCTCGGTCCGAGGTCATTGCAAGTCCCCTGGCACAACTTTACGAGCACTC
>NW_017728947.1:19203338-19239018 GCF_001723895.1 Crocodylus porosus
GCCATGGCAGGGGGTCGGACTAGATGATCTGCTCAGGTCCCTTCCGACCCTAGAAACTATGAAACTATGAAACTATGAAACTATGAAATGTAGCTTCACCAGTGCTGAATATAGGGGAATAATCACTTCCCTTGACCTGCTGGCAATGCTCCTACCAATGAAGCCCAGAATACTGTTAGCCTTCTTGGCAACAAGGGCAAACTGCTGGCTCATATTCAGCTTATTGTCCACTGTTAACCCTGGGTCCTTTTCTGCAGAGCTGCTGTCCAGCCAGTCAGGCCCCAGCCTATAGCGGCATATGGGATTGTTCTGTCCTAAGTGCAGGACTTTGCAGTTGTCCTTATTGAACCTCATGAGCTTTCTTTTGGCCCAGTCCTACAATTTGTCTAAGTTACTCTGAGTCAGAGAAGCCATAACCACATCCCTGCTGAAAACCACAAGGGCAGGCTTTTCATGGGAACAAACATTGCCTTCAGCACACCCAGATCTGATCTGAACCACCTGAGTGGAAAGGGGTGGGGTGTAGAAGGAGCCCCCCAAAAGAAGTTCCAGCTGACTCGCATGGAGTCTGGGAAACCACTGGACAACACCTCCAGGTAAAACCACAGATAACATCAAGTTGTGATGGATGAGTAGACCCTGGTGTGGCACACCTCAAATGGGCAGGATATGCTAGTGGCAGTGCTGCAAGCATGAGCCTGCGACATAACAAATAAAATTATTTCATATAGTAATGGTGGGTGGAAGAAGGTGTATGTAATATATCTTCTGGATAAGAAGCAATGGAGTAGGGGAAATTTTTGCTCCAGTAGGAGCAAGGGTCCATGCTATAACCCAAGACCCCTCCCTTTTAGAATAGCAGTCATCTCGCTGAACCACATACCCTTTATCTTGTTGTCTGTCTTCTTCCTGCTGTCTTCCACTCTTGGTTATCCTGGAGCACAGCCTCAAAAGGAACAAGTGAGAGGGTAATGGATAATGCTTAATCTGTGACATAGTGGTTAAATACTGCTGGGATGTCAGAGACCCATGTTCAGACTGGGTAAGGGGTGAGGTCTAGAGAACCAAATATCTAGCCCTCTGAATGAGTATTGTAACCATTTTGCCGTTGGGACAAAATTATGAGAGGAACCTTCTCTTCCATCTAATAGCACCTAAGTCTTGAGATTCTGGTTGCCTACATTTTCCAGATTTAGACATAGGTACTAGTCCACAAGGGGTACATGTATGTAGCTGCATATGCACATTACCTACCATATATGATCAGTATATACTTTCACACTTATGCACCCACGCTGGAAGGGAAGTAAAATTGTTGCTTTAATGTAAGTGGCATTTTTGGTACTTAATGCAGCTAAAAAACTGCTATTTAGGAGCACAGAAGGAAACAGCATTCTACACGGGCTTTACTGATAGAAGCTAAACACTGTGGAGGTTGGCTCACTATCAGTATGCAGAATTATGACATCCAGTATTTATCAGACAGTTGCACAGTCAATGAGGTTTTTGTAAGAAGGACAATTCAGGCATCTTCTTTCTCAGCAGACTTACAAATGACTTGTTTCTTTGTTTGTTGCAGTTAAAACAAATCCCAGAGTGTCAGATAAATAAATGAACTCTGCTGCTGTGCTAAATATCATAGAAAAAGTTAAGCTGTTTCTTTGAGGCATACATTTCCTAGAATCTTACCACAGCAAACATTAATAATTTATAATCAGATGACTAAAGCCACATGTTGACATGAAATTCTGTCAGGGGCTTACAGGCAACACCGTGATGAACACTTTGATAAGAATACAAAGTAACCTGTTTACACTTAGTTCCTTTTAATGTAATATGTCTATTTGGTTAATTGGAAGTGGTGATACTATTTAAATCAGAATAATACTTTTCTTGCCTCCTATTCCATTTCCAAAACCTGCCAGATTACTTTCATTCCCTTTGACAATAAGATCTTGTGAGGATGAACTGATGGAAGAGGTGCTGGGCCCTGGCCAGCTGCCTAATGCATCTGAAGTTTCCTATTTCCCCAATTTGTCACTTGAATCTGGAGAAGTCACAGAACCAGTAGGAGCTGATCACTTAGAATTTTTCTTTTGGACATTTTTTGACAAAGCACTTATTTCATCATTTATGGCTTGCCAGTGAGTAAGCATCCTTAGGGTAGCTGGAAGACAAACAGAGAGATCCTACTGTGTTTGCCATCAGAGGAAGGTTTTTTTACTGCTGTTAAAAGTACCCTAGCAGGAAGAACCCAGAACTTGTTATTAAGCAGAAAAGAATGAGTTATTTGGTTTAGATCAGCAGTGCTCAACCTTTTTGGTCCTGTGGGCCAGACGGTAGGGCTATGTGAAGCTTCAGTCACTGATTCGATTTGGTGGCCAAGTCTCTGAATCCGAATCAAATCAGGAGATCCTTGAATCTCTCTGAAATGAATCGGAACCTTCCAAATTGATTTGGAGAAATTCAGAGAGATTTGATGATTTGGACATAGACACAGCTTTAAATGTTTTTTCTACATACCTCAAGGTACCAGGCAACTCATGAACACTGAGACGGTGGGACAGATAGAGCATTCCATGGGGAGCTTGGGAGGGGGGAGGGTCCCCAGCGCGCTTGGCTGCAGACCTGGAAGTGGACCAGAAGTACACAGGTCTGCCATAGAACATGTGGGGGACCTCCCCCCATCACCTCCAAGCTTGGTGACTGGTACCTCCTGGGTTGGGGGGGCACTTCCAGTCCATTTCCGGGTCCAACGTCAAGCACATGGGGGACCCCCCTCTTCACTCCTGTGGGATGCTTCCTCCACCCTCCCATCTCAGTGTTCACAAGCCATGCCTGGTATCTTGAGGTATGGAGAAAAAACATTTAAAACTGTGTCTATGGCCAAATCACTGATTCTCTGAATCAGCATTGAATCTTCATATTCAGATTTGGCCGAATCGAATTGGGACAGTGATCCAAATCAATAAATCAATTCACTGTCCCCCAAATTGGGCTGAATCCGCATTGAATATGGCCCGCTTCACACACCCCTACTAGATGGGTGGTGCAGAACTAGTCTGCAGGCTGAATCATGCTGAGGCCTGGTCCCAACCCTTCCTGTCAGAGGTTCAGGGTGTTTCATAAAATATAAAAAACAATTCTTGGAACAGGAACCAGCACCAAGGCCTTTTCACTTGTAGGGGATTGACTTAACCACTTGGCTCTAGACCTTCCTTCCTTCCAGCCCACCCAGAATGGCTTATACTTTCATGCTAGTGGATGCTCCTTGAGGTGGGAGTTGTATATGGAGTCTTCTCAGGCAAAGAAGAGAATAGAATCCATTGGTAATGGTGGCACACTTTAGAAGAAAAGCCTGATGCCTGCTAAGTTCTTGAATGAATGGAGGTGCCTCCATGAAGCCCTAAAGGTGGTGACTGAACCATTAGCAATTGTCATGGAGAATGACTGGAGGATGAGTGAGGTTTGTGAGGACTGGGGAAGAGCAAACATAACAACTATCATGAAAAAACTGGAAAAGATAGGACTTAAACTATCTGTGAGGCAGCTGAATTTTGTTAGTTAAAAGATACTGGAACAAATGGGTCAACTTTTAGCTTATAAGCATCTGTTAGAATAGTAGAGAGCCAATGCCTTTGGCTGGCTTGACACCAATTACCTCTGCACCCTCCACAAGCATCACCATGATCCTCTTCTCCTGCCCAATTATCTGCTGTGCTTTGTGCTTTTTGCCTTACCTGCCACAACGCTGCTTATCCGCTCCCTGATCTCCTGCATGCCACACACAGACTGTCTGTGTCACTTGTGACACATGCCACATGTTGGGCACACCTGTATTGAAATAATAAGGGGGTAAGAAATAGTCAACATGGACTTGTCAAGAACAAACCATGTTAACCAAATGTAACCATGTTATGCCCTTTTATGATGGGGCAGTTGAATTAGTAAATGAGGGGGAAGCAGTAGAAGTAATGCACCCATAGAAAGGCTTTTAATAAAGTCCCATGTGACATTATCACAAAAAAAGTAGGGAAATATGGGCTAGACAAAACTAATCCAAGGTGGGTACAAAACCAGTTGAAAAAATCAGAAGCAGAGTTATAATCAATATTTTGTTGTCATACTGGGAGAGCAGGATGGTGCAGGGATTTGTAGCGAGTTTGGCATTAGTTATTATTGTCATTAATGACTTGAATGCTGGGATAGAGAATACACTTATGAAGTCTGTGAATGACAGCAAGCTTGAAGGGGTTGCAAGTATTTTGAAGGACAGCATTAAGATCTCGAACTGAAATTTGATGGCTGAAATCAGTAAGATGATATTAAATAATGACAAGTGCAAGGTGTTGCATGTAAGAAATCTCAAATGCACAAATACAAAATGGGGAAATAATTGGCTGGGCAGCAGTAATTGCAGTATAGCAATACTGGGAATATAGCAGATCATAAGTAAATATAAGCTAATAATGTGATACTGTTGCAAAATAGGCAAATCTCAGCCTGGGAAAAAGTGACTCAGAAATCACAGGCCTGTTAGTTTCATTCAATATTATGCAAGCTCTTGAAATACATAATGATGGACAGAATATTCCAGAATATGGCTTTGAACAGAAAATGTGATAAAATACAATGTGTCTTTATTCAACCAAGATTATATCAGACCACTCTAATAGTCTTCTATGACAGAATAACCGAGTTCTTAGACAGTGTACCTAATCTGTCTAAACCAGGCTTGTCTAACATACGGCCCATGGGCCGCCATGCAACCCTCCAAGTTGTTTTCTGAGGCCCAAGGTGCTGCGATGGGAAATGAAAGTAAACACTGTACTTTGGTTTCGGTGGGGGGTGATGTGATTCTGCTTCCTGTGAGGTCTTTGAATATGGCTCACTGGCCCACTGAGTGATAAAAAGTTTATGATCTGACCCCACATTCAAAAAGGTTGGAAACCCCTGGTCTAGATCTTTGCCTCGTACCTCATGGGGAATTATTTTCCAAATGGAGGGCATGATCATTCTTTATGAGAGGGATAAAAAGTTGCCAGAAGTGGGACTACATCAGGTTATATTGAAAGGGGAGTTATCAGACTGCAGAGAGGCTACTGATTGTGTTCTTCAAGACTTGATCTCGGGACACATCAATTTTCATTAGTAACCTTGGTGCAGGAAGTAGATGCATAGTTATGATATTAGGAGATGGTAAGGAAGTATTGCCATATATGGAGGAATAATTGATTATTACACAAGGTGAAGCACAGCATTTTTCTGTAAGACAAGGACTCATGGACTGAAGACAAGAGAGAAAGAGAGAGCGTGTTGGTTGAGTATATGGGTGCACAAGTTTGTTGCACCTCGTAACCGGCATACCCTTGACCTGCGAGCCTGGGTCGGCACGACCGGCTTGACGCAGAAAAGATAGATGACCGGACAGGTGGGGAGTAGCGGCAAGTAGGAGCCAGGCAGCTTGAAGCATATTGGTTGTATGAAAGGTTTATTGTACTTACGCTACCAACGGTCGCAGCGTAGGCAGGATAGCTGACTTGTTCAGTTACAGTGCATAAAACAGAACGGTCTAAAGGGGTCTGTTGGTTCACAGGGTTTCTGAGCCAAGCCCTTGCTTTCTAACCCGGAGGCTAGGTGCAGCTGCCCGACTCAACAGTCCCAGAACTGGTCAACAGCTCATGCACAGGGAAAAACTATAATGCACTTTCGATCAGTAAACTTCCGAGAGCTCTTTGACGAGACGATCAGATGAACCGGTGAACGAGATACGCCAAATGAAGGTCGGTGGCGGGGAGATGTCTACAGGTGGCCAATCTGCTGACTGTGTCTCCTTGGTGTGCTCAGAGTTCTCCGCTTAATGGCAGGAATCTGCTCTTATTTATAGTCAGCAATGACCAATCACCTCATGCCAATTGTGAATAATTATTGACCGCCAATTACATTTTTACACAGTGACCTAGATACATATTCAAGTGACCTAGATACCTATTCATTTGACCCAGATACATTATTCATCTGGCTGCCCTCAGTGGGTTCAAAAGGTCAACCTTGTGATTGACACCTGCAATACTTATCATTGCAGAGAACAAGCTTCTAAGTGTGGAGAACAACTTTTAACAAACTCCAATTGTAATGCTACCTTCAGCAAAAAAATAAAGGCTACTAGTGCTGAGGGGTCTTTATGGCCTGCATCCTTACTAAGTTATTATGGTCTTTTGCTTTGCTGGCATCGGCACTCTAACCGATAGGTAAAACTCAGACATGACAAAGTTCATTGTATTGTGACCCATTATATGGCCTGTATCAGGGATGTTCAGAACAGACAAGGAAGTCTAGTAGTATCATTGTATATGGCATTAATAAACCTTCACTTAAAGTACTATATACACTCCTGGACACAAATATTCAAAAAAAGATTAATTTCAACTGGATTATACATACAGAAAGAACATTAGATGTTTAATGGAATGGAGAACATATCCTATGAGAGAATAATAGAGGTTAGATTGTTTAGCTTAGCAAAATAAAAGTTGATAGGGGACACATCTACTTATTACACATCTATTCATTGGATACATATCAGGAAGGGGGGAGAAGTATTTAAGATAATAGCTCTAAACCTTTTTAGACCCCTTGGAAAATGCCAGCTCTGAATTCTCCCCCATCCCCTCTCCCCCGCCCAGTTTTTTTAACCACAGAAATTAATTGAGCAGTTTTTCTGTTGCAAAGAGCTCAAAGACCACGTCAAAATATTTTAGCTCTATGGATTCATATTTGAAATCTCTGGGTTTACGTTGTGAATTATGTTTGTGCACCTAATAGTGCTAACATTGTGTGGCAACTTGCAGTACCCTTGAAAGGATCTTGAGGCACCCCAAGATGATGCAGCACCGTAGTTGAGAATTGCTGATTTAAGATAAGAAGTAATACTGGCACAAAACAAAATGGCTACAAACTGGTTAGGAAAAAAATTAGATTGGAAATTAGAAAAAAAAGTTTCTATTACAGGGGTGACATTTTTTATGGTCTTCCAAGCAAAGTAGTAGGGGCAAGGAACCTGAACTGCTTTAAGATGAGCTCAACAGGGATAATATGATGGAACAAAGTAATTCTCAGATCATTAATCTTCACATCTGATATGTGTATTCAAGTATTTGCGATCTGTAATTTAGTACTAATAGATATCTTCATGTCTGTGGGAGGTGCCTGGTATTCCCATGTTTCAGGGCTTTTAATGGTCACTTATAAGGACCAAGGTCAGATTTCTCCTTCCTCCTTACCCCATTAAAGCTTTATTAGCTTCTTGCTTGTGGGGTTTTTTTTTTCCTTTCTTAGAAGCACTGAACATTGGCCACAGCTAAGGATGCAAATTTTGTCTTTGGTGTGCTGATACTCCTGCTGGCACTTAAATACCTGTCAGGTACCTGACTGGAGAGTCCTCTACTAAGCATTAAACTGATTGCCAGATTTGGAGGTCGGGAAAACAAATTTCCTCCTGGTCTTCTGGTCAGATTTGGGTGGGTTTGTGTGTGTGTGTATAGCCTGACTATAGCATGAGGTATGGTCATCTTCCTAGGACCCTCTGAGCATATATGAAACATTTTAGTTTTCTCTTGTTGCACTAGTAAGGCACTGGTTGTGTCCTTGCCTACTCTGCTTCCCTTTTTCTAATTTAATAACATCAATGATTTTCTGTAGGTATACAAAGAAACATGTATCAATAAATATGAGCAAAACTCTAAAGACTTCCCACTGAATTCCATACAAACACTGCTATTGACACAAATGTGGTCTGAATAGAGCCATGCTGACAATAAGAGCCTATGAAAACAGACCTGCACAAATGCTTTGGGCCAGGGCAATCTAACTGGTATCTCATGGGCCATGGAAAGTCTCTTGTTAATTTCAATAGTCCCAAAGACTGGAAGAAAAACTAAAGCTAATCAATTGGAGGGATAGGGGAAAGTCTAGTATGAGGGAGGTGAGTGCTTTATCCAAACTCTAACCTACAAAAGGCACATAAGTTTGGGGCAAGAGGTGACCTTCAAGTCATTGCATCATTTAAGCAAATTGATTAACCACTTTGTAATTTTGTCTGTACCCAGATTCGGAGATAAGCACTTTGTTGCTGTTCTTTCTGAAGGTTAAGTTCAGTCATGTCTTCAGTCCTTACCATAATTTATTTTATTTTTACTTTGATAAGCACTTAAATACTTTTCTTAGTTTATGCACTTCCCCAATCCAGACATGTGACCACACAAAGGTCTTATTTCTTTGATGGCCATACTTATTAAATTGTCAAAGGTCATTTCAATTTATCCCTTTTTTTAAACAAGAAGTATGTTGATAATTTTGGTCTTTCTTGAAAAACCATATAATCTATTCAGCAGCTGTCCATAATAAGATTGAATCTCTACTGTCTTGTTGGTAATGATGATAATGATTATTATTATTAAAGGATATTATCAGAGACCCCTTTGATGGGCAAAGAAAGTTAGAAATAATTGCATCTGGTCTTTCGTGAGATGAATATTAGTTAAATAAGTCTACAGGGAAGAAGCACTAATAAAATATGTGAAAGCACCATGCTCTCTGCAAGTGCATGTTCATACTGTGATTGGAGTTCTCTTGCATATGATCAAAGTACCTACAACTATACCATAGAAACCTGAATAATTAATGGCACAGCATTTATCTTCACTTATATCTTTTTTAGCATTTCACTTACATGTAACAACATGTGCATGTGTGTGAAACTGCAGAACTTCTTTAATTCTACTTATTTTCTGTTTTAAAATTCTGCTTTCTGTAATTCCACATTGTGTCTGAGGATCTAAATTTGGTTTATAAATGCTAATTACATTACAGTTGCCTCACACCATAAGGATAGCTGGATATAACTATGCAAGTTGTTAGATTCTGGCCTCAAGTACTGTTCTGAATATCAGATATGAGGCCAGGTTTCCCCTTTTGCTTACATGGGTAAAGCAAGAGCTGCTTGGGAAATGGTTTTCTGATCCCAGGAAACTTTTAGATTTCAAAAACGTTTTATGCCCTGTATGCAATGGAACAAAACTAAGATATTTCAAAGTATTCTAAATGAAAAGCAACAGATTCCCTCCTTTCTTGCCAATAGACCTCCCAAGATAAGTGGTTGGGAAGCTTGCATTGGATACAAGAGTCCTTCCTCTATTCTTTTGTTTTCTAGTTAAGTACCCCAGCTACTAAGTTGTTGGGTATTTTGGGGTGTGAACTCTCTTCCCCCCTCTCCCCCTCCCTGTTTCTGAGGAAAGGGTTTTGGTTTATTTGCTTGTTTAACATTAAAATGCTCCTATACAATACTCTGGTTTCAGCAAATGCATTTTTCCAACAAAAAATCCAAAACTAGTTCATTGAAAAAGCTCTGTTTCTAGTTATAAAATCCTGGAAGTCTGAAGCAGACTAGGAAACAGGGTCCCAGTCTTGTGCCTTAATCTCAAGATTCACCTTCCTCTCTCAGAACATTACTTCCTTTCTCTCTTTTTATTTATAAATAAATAAATAAATCCCATGAAATGTTTGCTCAGAGATGTGACCATTTGATGATCAGCTTCCTTCAGAAGTTCTAAACTTTTAAAACCCCAGTGTCCTGTTGCCTTCAGGTCAGTGCTGTTGATGAGAGCTTGCACTTCTTAAACCTAGTTACTTTTTCCTCAAACACCTTGGGGAGGAGAAATGATCCTTAGCTACTATAGCCTTTATTCTTTCCTGCTATGGTGTTTCTGTTAATATGCAGACTTTTCAATTTTAGAAAGCCATCTTCACATGAAATCTTAAATGTAATTGTAACCCCCTGGGTAAAATGGACTACTTCTGTGCCAATTGTACTGGTAAGGAAAAAGATTAAAGCATTCACCCCTGCTGCCTGATCTTTTGCTTATGAATCCCATTGCTAATGTAAAGGGATTAAACATTCTAAAACACTAGCTAGAACAATTGTTATTAGTTCCATAATTGCTGCTGATTAGAGTAGATTTTTAAAAAAATTCTAAGTGCATAAAATTACTACTACTTTTCTGGGGATAACTGGCAAAAATAGGTATTACTTGGTTAACACATGGGTCTCCATTACCATGATCTGACTTCCCCATACAAATCATCTTAAACAGCATATTCTGAGAAGTGTCATGCCTCTTCCAGTCCAAACGAAGTCAATAATATTGGTGGGGGGAGGGGTATACAAAATCTCAAAGAACCAGGGTCATAGGCAGCATCACAGAAGAATTATAAAACTCTGTGTACATTAGAGGTATCAAAAGGCTTCCTTTTCCTTCTTCTTCATGACAAGATATTTAGCAGAACCTGCAGATTAATTGGAAGTGGACAGGCTGCACCAAGAACACTTCTGTTGTGGCCTCATACCTGCAACCTCTGGGCTGCCAACTGTGAAGGAGCATGAAATAGTGCAATAGTGGACAGATTAGACAGGAATGCAATTCTAGGGTGAGAGCTGGACACCTACTCAGAAGTATGGGGAAAAACAAATTGGGGGAATATCAGGAAGGAAATAAAAAGGAAGACCAAATTACACTAGAAAAACCGATAAAGATTTTTTCCATAGAGAGAGGCTTATTTTAAAGCTAAATTCTCATGTTCTTGTAAGGGCCAATGCATACCTGTGCCTTGCACTCCTTATGCAAAGGTATTTCGTGCTGAGAAAGGCATTGGTATTAATGATGCACACTCTCTTCCTGTACAAAGCTTTGCTTAAATCTTCTGATGAAATTTTTCTCATTAGAAAGCACATAAAGAAAGAGCTATAATACATTTTCAGTGAACAGCTGAATCTTTATAGTATGTTGTCTTATTATCAGTTGTACAAAAGCATAAGGGATATAACCATAACCATTAACCTGATTTAGCCAAATTAAAGCTAAACTGCTCTTGACTCTCTTCCTGTGCAAATGAATTCATCAATCATACTAATGTGTCTGCAGCATCCTGAGATTTCAAGCAATGCTTGTGTATTGTTTGAGCATATGCCACTTTATACCAACTATCTTGTATGTAAAATAGTTAGCCATGTTAGTTTGAAATCAGACAGAAGGTAAGGCTATTGTCTATGAAAGGTCATGCTGCTCTCTGAGTTACTCTAAAGCTGTAAATAGGGGTGCAGACAAGTGCAACTCCCCGCTGTAACTGAGAACACTTTGCAGGAAGCATTCTGAGTTACAACGATCCCCAGACCAAACAGAAGTTCACTGTGCCTTCCAGGGGGAAGAGAAACCTAGCTGCTAGGGAGCTGGCAGCCAGTTTTCCCTGGCAACACCCCCTCCTTTCTCCCAGCCTGTCCCTGTTTGAGAATGGGAGGGAGCGGAGGGAGCTCATTTTAGAGGTTCCCCAGCCAGCTGCCACCCACCTGGGGTGGGGGTCTCCAATACACCAGCCCCACACTTCAGCAGGGGCTGAAAAACCCCCAGACCAAACTCCCTCCACTCCCTTTCTCCCCTCCCATTCTGAAAACAGCTTGAAGTTGGGAGGCAACACAGACAGGAATTACAGAAGATCTCTATTTTTTAAATGTTTTCATCTGACCCCTCAAGCAATGAGGATTCAGATTTTTACCTGATTGGCCGCTATTTAAAGCAGTTTGCAGCTGTGCACTGGTGTTTAGTCAAGGTTATCAGCTGCTTTCTGTGGCCAGATATGGGGAAAATTGTCACTTCTGTCTGCACCCTAAATGTCTCCTTGGAGGCAGTCCTGATTGTCCCGGGTATTGACCCACATGAAAACAAGAGTAGCACAGCCATTTACACACGTAGTCCTTCCAAGCTGCATTGCTGCTTCTCCATCGAGAACACACAGCCTGACAGGTCTCTCCGTGGAATGAGTCATAATAACCTTACAGACACAAAGCACAGTGTTCTGGGAAAAAATATTAGCACAGTGGTTCTCAGAGACCTTTTTAGGGGTGCTGCAGCAGTGCTCAGAGACCTTTTTAGGCTCTGCTGCATCCAGGTGGAACTGTCCACCACACCTTTCTTTGCAGAAAGGACATGTCAGCTGGACTAGGAAACAGCTGAAGCAGGAGCTCCTCTGCTGCAGCCTTTCCGGGTCCACCCACCAAGTGCTCTTCTGGAAAGAAAGGCATGAATGACAGTTGTGTCTGGCTGCAGTTCAGCAACTGGAGTACGATGATCCCTGGATGCTGACTGACAATGGGGAGGGAACAGGAATGCACAGGAGGCAGTAGTGTAACAAGGAGGGGAGGCAAGTGGGGCAGCAGCCCCAGGTGCCCACTTGGGATATGACAGTATAGCCCCCTCCCCCTAGGATTCTTTGTCACAGCAGCAGCAGCAGCCCTGGGCTGCTGATGGCTGTAGGAGCTGAGCAGGCACAGCCCCAAGCCCAGCCGTGTATGTGGGGAGAATGGAGGATGGAATGATACCCTGCCCCCACCCAAAGGAAATACTGTGGGAGACACAGCCCTGTTCCCTGGCTATGGGGGGCAATGAACTGGGCACCAGAAGCAGCCCTGGGAAGCCTGCGCTTCTTCCTGCCCCCTGGCTTTGACAGAACTTGGTACCACTCTGCCCAGGAGCGACGCTGGAGTGACAGCAGGGGTCTGTGCTCAGCATAGGTTCACCCAGAGCCTTTTTACTCCACTGGGTAAATGGGCTGAGCATGGCTGGTCAGGATTTCCCTCGCAGCCTGGCACCCTCTCCTCACTGCTGTCTCTCTCACAGATACAGCCAAATTAAATCTTTTACAGGCAGGATATCCATACAGATCCTGGCATCTGTGAAATGGCTAACGGAGGAGAGGGTGAGTGAGACAGAGAACTGCACCTTGGGGCCTCACTGCAATCACCCAGCCTGTGGTTGATAAGGTGGCCTGACCCCTCTAACCCTCCCTTTCCCAACCCATTCTGTGTCCAGGTCACAAAAATGACTAGTTATGTCACTGCAATTCTTAACTGGTTCTCAACACTGGTTCCCAATTACTACCAAAGTCAGAAAAGTTATGGAGGGGTGCCTCGACTCTGAAAAAGTTGAGAACCATTGCATTAGCACATTTTATCTTACCTGATACACAGGTACTTGCAGTGGGACAATGGATGTGCACAGCTGTAGGATCGCGGGACAAAAAGCTTTCTCCCTGAAGAAATGCTATATCTGTTTGCAGCTTAAGGTACTGCCCTGCCCTGCCTTCTGCCTCACTATCTTCTAGGTACTGTTTAGGCAAAAGAAGTAGTTCTTTTGCCTAAACTGGGAAAGTTGTTCTAAACTGATTTTTTTGCTTGCCTGTTAGGTTTTCTTTTGGGGCAGCACACATCCTTCTGCTTCATCCTTGAGATTACTTAGCTATTTCAGTAACTTCCACAAAAATTTATTTTAGAAACTCCTTTGCGTTATAGTAGGGCACCTCCAAAAATCTGGATGTAAGGCTGCTCCTACCTTCTTGTTGATCTCTGTATTCCTTAATGGCTGGCTTTCTTTAAAATAAGAGAAACAAATTGGTGGCTAATGATCATTTAACCACTCCTGAAAAGTCTTCTGAAATCTTCTCTTTGAAGGTGCCATTTAAGTGTGGGATATTGCAAGTATACATATATTGCAAGTGTGGGATTTATTGCAAGTATACAGTAACAGCAATCTCTAATGGCAGATACCTGGGTTCACCTCCATTTCTTCAAAATGTATAATGCTTTTGATTTCTAGATCTTTCTCTCATGTTTTTAAATAGTCTTTTAAAATATTGCTTCTTTATTACTCACTCACTCCCCTTCTCTTAACTTTTGTAACATGCAGCAGTCTTACCCATTTTTACTAACTGATCCAAGGTTCAGTGATGTCAGTAGTAGTCTTCTACCGGCTTTAGAAGGAGCACTTCCTTTTAGGAAGCAGGCCCATGCAGATCCCTTCCTACTTCCGGATTTCCTCTAGCTTGTTCTTCACTATTGCCTTACCATTCTTGCACTACTATTGCCCAACTATTCCAGCAGCATCCCAACAATTTTTAGCCCTCTACATGAGGAAAGGATTATGGAGCTCTTGTCAATATCCCATTTTTTCCATCATCTAGAAATTTTACTAAAAGACAAAGCAGATGATTGACTTTCTTCTGAGAATGTCTTGCCTACTTCTGTCTGTCCAGTTATCATATTTGGTACCTATTTGTTTCTGATTACATATAGACTTATTTTTATTCCTTCCTAAACCATTTCGTGATTTGTTGTTTTTAAATATCACTGTTGTGAAATATAAGGTCAGTGTGCTACCATCTGCTAGTGTTCACTCTGTTTCCCCGCCTTAATGTGTTCTTGATTCTTTTTATTGATGCCTAGGCATTTTTTCCTACATGCTCCCTTGCCTGCTATTCAGTAACTGGAACTGACCTATTTCTACTAATTTGATACATTACTTCTGAATTTACCTTATATGACAGGCCTCTTTCTGGTATTAGAAGATATTTATCCTTCACTTATATTTTACATTTAAATCATGTCTCCAAAATACTAGTATTTTAGTGACTCCTCCAATAGACTTCTGATTAATTTATTAGCCAGAGTAGGCTGTGTAGTAAGGCTGTGGAAATGGCACCGTTCTATTTCACCTTGAGTTTCAACGGTTCCACAGAACAGTGTTTCATATCAAATTTCATTTTGAGTTGAAACAGGTGTTCCATTCTGTTCCCTCAAAACAAAAAGGCTGTTTCAACGTTTAGCTGGGTTTGGGAAGTCAGCCCAGCTGGGCTGCCTTCCATCCCCCCACACACAATCTAGCGCCAGGGATGGAAAGTCAACCCAGCTGGGGTGACTTCTCATCCCCTGCTGGATCTTGTGCTGGGGATAGGAAGTCAGCCCAGCTGGACTGACTTCCCACCCCCAGCCTATGGACGAAATGTTTCAACTTTTGAAACATTTCGACTAGCCTCATTTTGTTTCGAGGCTATTTTGACAGCCTTTGTTTCATTTCAATTTTGCTGTTTCAACCTCAAAATTGGTAGAAACAGTGTCGAAATGTAACGGCCGGCAAAATTTCACACAGCCCTACTGCGTAAGAGTTAGCTTAATTGTTTATGCTTAAAGCCCAATGAAAGAGCCTCTTGTACGCATAGGAGGCTGGATCTTGGTGTTCACATAAAAGACCTCAATGCTTCACAAGAGGCACTTAGTACCTTCCAGAATCATGATCTTAATTATGGTGCTTTATAATTCCCAATTTTCTGAGTTCTTATTTACCATCCTCTAGATAATTGCTTCTTGTTTCACCTGCTGTTTTTATCTTTAGCCATGTCCATTCTGAAGTAGAAAAGGGCAACCTTTTTTTCCTAATCTTCTGCTAAGAAAAGAGGTTACTCTGAAACATGTAGGAATCTTTTCTGGGAAAGATGACTCTACTATTGCCCTTGCTACTGTCACCTAGCTCTAACTTCAATGATAGACCTTAGTCTGGATGGCCAATATGCTGTTGCTGTTCTGGCTTTGATGTAAGATCAAATGTCTCTCACCAAGGTACTTGCAATGCAACCTTTTAAATTTATAACCAGTATAATTATAGTGACAGCTAATGTTCCTAAGCATTGAACTATTCTGTATATCACCTGAGAGCAGTCTGCGTACCACAAGTGATAAAAGTAATCCACTCTCGCAACTACTTAGTACTAACTGCCTGGAGCAAATCTGAATTTGATCAGAAATTACTTGCAATTGACAGTCCTGAATTTATTTTCCAAGAGTCTGTGTTTTAGCAACCTTCACCAATATTCATCTGACAAGTCTAGCAACAAGGAATAATCATTGATTTTGAGCAACATAATCCCTACACTTTGTATACAATTTGACTGGAACATCTAGCATCAAATCAGTCTTGCAGTGATTACTGCACTTCTGATACTGCAGAAGTGTAAATAAACCAAAAATCAGTTGAAATTTTCCTATGAACATTTTTTACCATTCTTATTCAGTCATTTGATTATGATTAGAAAATGTAGATTGTGAAGTTCCTTGAAAGATGGAAAGAAAGAGGCTCTCATCTTTCATTTTCTTTCTTACAAAAAAGGTGGAGAAGCAACAGTTACACACAGTAATATAATATAAAGCATGTGGTGGTAGTATCCTTTTAAGCAAAATCTCTTTCTGGGTTTCCTCTATATTTCCCTAATGTAATCTAAATGGTTTACACAGGATTAAGTGCCTAAATTCTGCTAAAATCACAAAGAACAATCCTAAGTGACCCCACTCAGTGGCCACAAAATCATTTAAAATGAAGGCACCTACTGAATTTAGGCATTTTTGGCCTGAAATATGTCTAGACTTCAGCTACTGTATATGTTAAGAAGCAACTCAGATCACCAACCATAGCATCATACTTCTTTAATCTCTGACAGGTGCTGGACAAATTTAAACAGTCCTGGCTGGGAGTGACTAGAACTTTGGACTTCCCTTTAATTGAAGAATGCTCCCATTATTTGACCAAAGAACTGCATTTTTCTTGCTTGCTTCCCACCTAGCCTTTGGACTTCTACCTGGCCAGTAGGCTAACTTCAACAAGAGGGATGTATGGGCATCTATTGTACCATACCCTAGTTGTTAAGGTGCTTTCTTGGGAAGTGGGAGATATGGATTTGAATCTCTTCAGGCTGAAGATACAAGTGCTTTTAAACTAGGATTAGGAAGTAGGACAATTGAGATCTAAGCAGTCAGACAAAAGAAGTAACATTTTATTCTCTCTGGGCCTTTTGGTCATTTTGATTATTTTTTGGTACTTACATGCCTAGAGGAGTTCTATCCCTGAGCACATATGGATGACTACACAGTTGTGCATGCTAGCAATGAGAGAAAGAGAGACCCCCTCCCATCTTTCCTCCTCCCTGTCCCAAATAGAGGGTTTGAATATGGGTCTTTCTGACTTGTCAACACAGCACAGTGATTACCACACTAGAGGTAAGACATTAGTTACACCCTTCTCTGACACTTCTTTTTGGGGCTAGAAGGAAGGGAGTAAGTTGGACGTACTTGGCACAGTTGATGTGGCTGCTGGCCTGGGCCCTTGTTCTCTGTGGGCACATCTATACAATGCACTATGGAGTCATATGGTGCACTATGGTGATGTAGCGATTACGTGGATCTACACATGATTGGCAGCTTTATTGCTGTAGCAGCATACTCCCCTGGTGGGTTGCTGTAGCAACATCACCATATATTGATGTGTAGAGATGCCCTGTGGGTTAGAAACTTCCCCCTGCACTTTTCTTCTCTTCTCCACCCCGCCCCCCAGTGACTGTATTAATGGTTCCATTTCAAAAGGAATGGAAAGAAGTAAATAATAACTGACCTGTGGTGGGAAATTAGAGTGCTATCCTAGGGAGTGAGGGTGCCTTTCATTCAAACTTCCTCTGGATGAGGGGGTCCTAGACCACAGAGGCCTCCACTTTCTCAGGGAAGTGCCCTAGCCCCAAGTTATGAGGGCACAAGAAGCATATATACATGCTATGGGTGCTATTGCTCATGCTCATGCTCTACACAAGATGCTTTACTATGCATTAGACTAATCTAACTTTCAGTAAAGCATCAGTGTCTACAAGTATGTGGGACTTACTGTGCAGTAAATTAAGCTAATGAGCTGCTTGCTAGGACCAACAAATACAGGTACTAGGTTAATGATGTATTAGCTACTGTGCAGTAGAGCACATGTAGATGCTGACCGGGAGCAATTTGCTTCTGGCCAGCCCAGGGAGCAGGGGGCAGGAGGAGGGAGCTGTCTCAGGCTCTGGTGCAGGGCTTGGGATTGCAGTCCAGCTTGGTGGCTCTGACTTGGGGTGATGCCGTGTCCAAGCAGCAGCAGCGTTCTGAGCTCTCCCTTCACTTTACTTGCAGGGGAACAGGGGAGGTCTCTGTCCCTAATCCCAGTGCTGCTCATTTCTGCATCTACCCAGGCACAGGTGGGGAGTGGGAGCAGACTGGGGCATGTACTTTGTGGGCAGTGGTAGGGCTGAGGTGATGAGGAAGCTCTCTGTCCCCAGCTTAGCACTGTGGAAACAAAAAGCTCCCCCATCCCAACACTGCTAAGCTCTTGGGGGATCTGGGAGCTCCCATGCCCCCTCAGCAAGCAAAGTGAGGGGGAGCTCAGGCTGCTGTTGCCATTCAGCCACAGGACAAACACCCCAAGACAGAGCTGCTGAGTCAGGTTGTGATCCCAAACTCCATGTGACTAGGAGCTGTCCCTCGCTCTGGGACAGTTCCCCCCTGCTCTCTGGAGCTCAGGCCTGAACTCTGTTCCCCCTGCCAGCCTTGAGCTTACCCAGGCTGCTGCAGGAGGGCAGAACAGGGCAGGGGGACAGGAGCAGCCCTGGACTCAACAGTTCCCATTGGGAGCACATTTGCTCCCAATGCAAGCACACATGTAGACATATTCCTAGATGCATTTTAAGGCACCTTGTGGTTACTGCGCATTAATTGCACATGTAGATATAAACTGAATGAGGGTTTTGTGCTTTAGTGGTTCTGATAGGTATCCTCCAACTAATAGATTTGACCAGACAGAAATGCTCCCTTGCAGTCTAGAGTAAACTAAACTCCTGACAAGCAACAGGAAGTTAAAGACACTCCTGGCTTCCTGTTGGCTAACTTTTTAGGTGCCTTCCCACTGAGTGATTAAGTGGCTTGGATCATGTGTGGGAAGAACTAGACCCTCCTTATTCACTGTCTGGAAAACCTCAACACCTAACTCACTTGCCATGGTGCCTAAATTTTAGATGCTTTGCTATCTAAGCAGCGGCACCTTGGAGGTCTGGTCCTAACTGCTGTGAAGTTTTTTGTTGATATACTGAATATTGATAATACATTCAATGATATATGCCGTGTAACCCATAGCAGAGTGTAGGAAAAGCATGCAGCAACATGCTTGAAAATTTGTTTGCAAATCCCCTAATATTTAGCAGGATGTGTAGCCTTAACATTTCACACAGCATGTATTCTATGCTTTAAATTATACTTTATCATGAGTCTTTCAGATCAGGAATATAAATTAATTTAGCAGCAATTACTAATAATTGTAAATCACTCTTTATGCACCTGTACATACTATTTCATGTTATAATTACTCACATTAAGCAGGTTTTTGTATTCTCATTAAGGTTGCCAAAAATATTTCCATGAGGAAAGATAACTCTAAGGCTTCTTAAGCAAATAGAATTCTATATGCTAAGCAGGAGGCAAGCTCAACGATTATGAAGCACTATAGTGTCTGAGCATTGGAAAGAAAGCCATCACGTATCTCAGGCAGCATGTGCTATTTAAAGCTAAGGAGACCTTTCAAATTTCTCTGGCCTGTAAGAACAGAATGTATATTGGGGAAAAATTGACTTATCAATTGTTTTTTCCAGTAGCATCAAAAATGACAGTCACATTTTTAGCAAGAAGTTGTCATGTCTGTTTCCAGTGCAGCCAAGTGCTGATGTACTTTACAGTGAAAAGAGAAACAGTTTAAATACCCTCCCCAAAATGGTTGATTTAGATTCACTTGTACAGAATAAACCCTAGCTCAGGTGAGTCCTTGTTTAACTGCACTGGGTCACTCACCCCTGAAAGTATAGTGGTGCAACCTCATTAAAACAAATCCCACAGGACTGTGAGAAAAGTTCAGTAGAAGAGGGTGTTTGCTTTAATAGTGAGAGTGAATTTGCTGCATCACAGCGATGATAGATATTCATAGATTGTAAGGTCGGAAGATCATCAGGTCCAGCTCCCTGCACCAGCCAGGAAAGACAGCTGGGGTCTGGTGACCCCAGCAAGGACCAGTCTCCTCTTGAAGATCTCCAGGGTAGGCGACTGCACCACCTCTGGAGAGAGCTTATTCCACAGTCTGGACACCCTGACTGTGAAGAAGTTTTTCCTAATGTTGAGTCTGAAACAGTCTTCCAGGAGTTTGTGGTCATTACTCCTGGTTTTCCCCAAGGGTGCCCTGGTGAACAGGTGTTCAACAAACTCTTGTCACACTCCCCTAATGTAGCAGTAAGCTGCTACCAAGTCTCCTCTCAGCTGTCTCTTCTTCAGGCTGAACAGTCCCAGGTCCCTCAGCCTTTCTTTGTAGGGCTTGCTTGTGAGTCTCTGATCATAAGGGTGGCCCTTTTGGACTCTCTCAACCTCTTCTCTGTTATCTAGGTGGCAAGTTACTTGATTATAAAAGGAGATGAGGTTGGTAAGACATGACCTGCCTGTGATGAAGCCATGCTGGCTGTCGTTCAGAAGCCTACCTTCTGCAAGCGTATCTTTAGTTAAGACTCCTTAACTAAATAGTTGGAAAATTGTTAAAAAAGGAGCCAAGAGGTTCATTTTGAGGTGTGTCCATCCAGGAAAAATTTATAATACACTCCTGCTTGTTCTAACTTGGTACTTGGAATAATCTAGCCTATTGCCTATATGGAAGTATGATTAAACACTGTGTTTACTCCACACACACACACACACACACACACACACGTGCACCCATATGCGCATTAGGTTAGAATATGATACTGGCAAAAGGGGGCCGACACCATAATCTTTTCAGAAAAATGAATTGAATTTTATAATTTAATGGCAAGTGATTCAAAAGTTGGAACGATAACTGATCTTCCTTTGCTATATGGAAAGCATTTAATTCAATTGAATCCTAGTATAGAATTTACACTGGATTGAGTAACTATCTGGAGCATTTTATAACTATCGGGAGAAAACTGTATTCATGTGTGTGCATTTGTGTTCACGTTCACCTTTTTTGCTAAGGTCACAAAGTATGCAGTTAAGAAAGGATGTGCTATGCATGTATGGCAGATGCACTTGAATGAAGGTCAGCTTTTAAGAAGAGCACAGCTTCCTTTAGAAACCATAACAGGTTGCGAGATTTGTAAGAGAACACAATCCTCTTTTGAGAAATGCAGGGAGATGAGCATTTAAAAAAGTTGAGCCACCTGTGATGAAACTTGAACACATGATGAAAAATATATTAAAAGTTTTCCAAAAAACTGAGGAAGGCTACACAAGACCCATTATCTCTGTCTTCGAGTCTTGGTAGTTCTATATGCCATATACTTGTATTAACCTTTTCTCCACAGAGAGAGAGGATTTAAATGTGGCCCTTAGGATTATAGGGCATGTCTACATATGCACCTGACTGCATTACTAAACAACTGTGCAGTCCCAATGCCACATGGTTTTTTTTCCCTATGCTAGTGCAGTAGCAATCAGCTAATGGGGCTGCATGCAGCCTGTGGGCCACCAGTTGGTCACCCCTGCTATAGACCATAAAGGCCTGCCTTAACCCAGCACCTCCTATTCCAAAGTTAGCATTGCTGAGCACTAGTCTGGGGCTAACATGTGCAGCAACAAACTCCATTACTATATTTCAAATTACCATACAATATCATTATAGTGAGCCCTGCTCATAACAAAATCCCACTCTTAATAATCCCAATACCAAGAGGTGGCATAGGGTGCCAGAACTGGGCAGAGGTTGTGAGGGGCCCTGGAACCCAATCCTGACATGTGGGGCCAGAGAGAGGTAGTGCAGAGCCCCAGGGCCTGATGCCAGCATAGGGGGCTAGACAGAAGGAGCATGGGGCCTGATCTGGGAATGCAGACCCCATCCTGGCATTCAAGGTCTGATCCAGTCCATAGCTTGGTGACTTCTTATGCCTGGAATGGTCTATTAGACAATTGGCAACTGAACTAGTTTAAGACCATTTCCAAGCTTCTCTGACTCATTCTAGGATTTCTACTGGCTTCTGGATTGTTCTGGGAAGCACAAAAATGGCGTGAAGCCCCACATCCAAATCTGTCAGTGCTATAGCAATCTGCTTGGAATGAGTATTGCAAGAACAGGAGGGATTACTTTGGAGGGAGCACCAGGAGGTCAGCATGTATGCAGATGGCTGGAAATGCTAACTTACAATTGGAACAGCTTTATAAGTAGTTTCTTTAAGGAAGAGCCAGTTGGATTATTACCTAGTATGTGGTACATATAAGGGACAGGCTATATGGAGATCCAGTCCATGGACTGGCCCCATACAACTTAACTAGCCTGTGGGGCCAAAGGTTGAGTACCACTGATCTCTATCATTCTCTAAAACTATGAGCAGATGTTGTCCCAGGATCAAGCTTAAGATCCTGAAGACACACAAATCTGCTGTCCCACTTTCCACTTCAAGTCCCTCTGAAACATGCTGTATCAAATGTACTGACACTTTTGCATGGCACATTGTGCTATACTCCTGTTATTGGTTACAACTCTTGTGGTTAGTTCTAGGGACAAGCTTGTTGGGAAGCATACTCTCACCAGCCACTTACTGCTGAAAGAGTAACCATGCAGCTTGTAACACTCCAGTTTTGATCTGGGTTAAACTCAGGGTCAAATGAGACACCTGACTGCAGACTGAGTGAGTTTGCAAATTCATGGGATAACTGCCATATTTTTGTCTTGCATGCAATAGCCTGGATCATACATTCCAGAATGAGCTTCCTTCCTACCCCCACCCCATTCCTGACTTTCTTTTATTTTATTTCTTTATTTTTTTTTGCAACAGTTTCACTTTGTGATCTTGCACTTAGTGAGTGCATCTACACCTGCAATTATGATGCCCAATAAAATGTGGAGTGTATTGCTTTGGAGTTAATTGCTCTCAGGCCATTTGAACATGTGCCTGGGAGCAATTAACTTTGGAGCAATAAGCTTGGCAGTCAATTCAGGCACAGTGTGTGGAGCCCTGGCAGATCAGGCCTACCTGGCAGGGGCCCTGCGGGTCAGCCTGCCAGATCAGGGCGGCTTCTCCTGGCTCAGTGTGCTGTGGAGGGGCTGATTGAGGCATGAGGGAGCTTCACTACAGAGCTAGCTGACAGCTAGCCCCCTCACTGAAGCACCCTCGTGCCCTAGACAGCCGGGTAGTATCTACATATGTGCTATACAAGTACTATCCTGCTGAAGAGTAAATTAGTTTACTCTAGACTAATAAGGGCACACATGTAGATGCCAAGACATTTACTACACAGCTAATTAGTCAATTGCACAGTACACATCTTGTATAGATTCTCCCAATTTGTGGTCTGCTACGTCCCTTATACTCTTTCTGAAGTATTGCTGCTTCCACATTTTGTATCGTCCATTTGACTTGTTTCTCTTCCTCCTAAATATAGCACTTTGCATTTTGTCTTTATTGATTATCATTTGTTTGCTTCTAGACCACCTTTACAGTGTATACTTCTAAATCTAATTTTTTTCTCTGAGGTGATTATAACTCCTCTAACCCTGCTGTCATCCAGAATTTTAAAAAAGGACTCTTGATTCAATCATGCAAATAATTATTAAAAATATTGATTAGTCAGATCCAGGACAGAGCCTTGCTAGGACATTGCCTCATATTTTCTCCTACTTTGGTTTCAGGCTACTGAAAAAATATCTATGATTTTTAAAATGGTTTTGCATGCACCTTATAGTATTCTTGTCTAGCCCATAGTTTAATGATGAAATTGTCATAATGGTGTGTGTTTTAAAAGCCTTACTAATTCAAGGTATATATACCTCTCTGGAATCCCCAATCCAGTTATTCTGTCAAAGAAATAGTTTACCAATTTGTTCCAATATCCTGTCAAATATCAGAATAATCTGGCTGGTCTGTATCAGGTCCTTGGTTTTTTTACCCTTTTTTCAAGGTAGTTACTATTTTGGTTTTCTCCAGTCTTTCTTCCACCAGATCTCAACGATGACCACCAATGATTCAGAGATTACTTTGTCTAGCTCCTTAAGATCTCGAGAGTAAATTTTTAACCTAGCCCTGCTGACCTGATTACAGCTAATTTACCTAAATGTTTTTTAATCCCTTCTCCTATTCTATCATGTGGTCTGCTTGTTATTAATATAAACTGTACCAAGCATTCTGTTCACAATTAATCTTTTTTTTTAATGAACATGGAACTAAAACAGGCACTGAATAGTCTCTGTGTCGTCTTTTGTGTGTGTGTGTGTGTGTGTGTGTGTGTGTGTGTATGACTACTTTGTGCATTATCTACTGCTTAATTTTTTAATTTTTTATTTATTTTTAGGGTATTGGGGTTCCTGACATACCCTTATAAGTCTTTAACTACACTTTCTATCTCTCCTCTGCATCAGAGTAGTTTCTGCTCTAAAACTCTAAACTGTCTTGAATTCCTTTCCCCTTATAGCTCCTTCCCATAGGACTTTACCTATTAAGTGGCCAAGTTTAAAATGTACTTTTCAGTAGTCCACTGTCATTATTTTGCTTCTCTAATTCCTTTCTTTCCTTAGAATTATGAGCTCTATCATTACTTAATTACCTTCATCCAAATTGCCTTTCACTTTTGGATTCTCAAATGGTTTGTCCATATTAGTTAAGTCAGATCTAGATCTGAAGCATATTCCATGTTCTTTCTGGGCAGTCTGTATCTTGGCATATTGCTCATGTATGTAAGATATGAGCTATTGTCAGTAATTGATGTGTCATTCCAAAGCTGTGACATGAATCCTACAATACTATGGAATAGATCATCTAGCACATACTTAGCACATAATATTTTGACACAGGAGGACACCACTGTTCCACTTTTACTACAAACACAGGGCAAGCAGTTAGTGAGCGGGTGCTGCCCCACCTTGGAGGCAGCACCCTGCTCAATCCAACTGTTCCCCAAGCCTGAGCTGGGGCAGCATCCAGCCCTCTAGCAGTCTGCCTAGGCAGCCCTGGGGGTCACTGCCACCACACAGGAAAGGATCAGGGTCCCCTGCAGCTTGGGGGCTGCTTGACCTGCTGGTACCTTGCCTCCTGGCCATGGGAGGTGCAAGCAGGCTCCTGGAAAAAAAATAAGAAAAAAGGATCATGTCCTCTCTGTAACAGTGATGGAAGCCCCTAAATTGAAACAGTAGGTCTTCAATCATCACAGTTAAAAACCCGCTTTTTCAATATAGAGGCGCTAAACCCTCATCATGTGTACAAGCACCCATGGAGAGTGTCACAGAAAGTGTCCTTAGCCTGGTGATTTCCTATGCCTGGAATGGTCTATTAGACAATTGGCAACTGAACTAGTTTAAGACCATTTCCAAGCTTCTCTGACTCATTCTAGGATTTCTACTGGCTTCTGGTTTGCTCTAGGAAGCACAAAAATGGTGTGAAGCCCCCCGTCCAAATCTGTCAGTGCTATAGCAATCTGCTTGGAATGAATACTGCGAGAAGAACAGGAGGGATTACTTTGGAGGGAGCACCAGGAGGTCAGCATGTATGCAGATGGCTGGAAATGCTAACTTACAATTGGAACAGCTTTATAAGTAGTTTCTTTAAGGAAGAGTCAGTTGGATTATTACCTACTATGTGGTACGTATAAGGGACAGGTTATATGGAGAAGCAGAGGAAGGTGGTGATAAATTCATGGGTCACTGATGCCTCTTGAGTCTGGGGGGCACCAGATTGCCAACAGGGAGGGTGTCCTACAGCAGGCAATTGCTTGCACTTCCTGGTTTGCAGCTGGCACTTCCAGGGGGTGCAAGGCCTATCTCAGAGGGTGCACGTGCCCCCATGTACACCCCCTGTGCATCATCAGTGGTGATAATACTATTCTAACCATGTGTGTTGCCAAAATGAGACAGCTTATTGTAAATAGAAGTTCAAGATATGGTAACATGTATTGTCTGGGCTCCACAATACTACTAAAACTCTTATCATACTCAGTGGGGCTTGAATATAGCCATATTGAGCTATGCTAGGCTCCTTGACTGCTTCTTAATTGAGAGCAAGATGAATAAGTAGTATCTCCCAAATGCCATAATGAGACACCTTTCACAATAAATTGCATCTGGCTCCCTACTCACGTAAAGAATTAAATAGATAACAGCACTGACATTTTAAATAATCCTCACTGGACATCCAAGGCAACACTTCTCTGGGATAAACGGGACAGTTCACACCCTTTAGAGCTATTGTTTCAGGCTGTAATATACCAGTATTCACTTAGCTTACAATTTTGAGGTGTTTCATGACTAACAGTTACAAGTCTACTTTTAAAAAGAATGAATTAGGACAGGAAGTAGAGACTCCAGAGAACAAGAGAATAGCTTCAGAGAATCACTGGTGTGGCATATGGGTGTGTGAAGGAGTCCTAAGCACACGCTCCCTTTCTAATTCCCCCTGCAAGCATTCTAATCACTTCATAGCTGCAGAAGCTGATACTTTATCTATCATTTTTATGGTTAAGCTTTTATATGTTATGAAGCACTACTGTCTATATTTTTTCCTTTTTTGAAAGTGGAGAATTATGAAGTATGTTGCTCAAAGTTTACTGCAATAATAGCTTTCTTAAAAGAAAGACAAAGTGAATTATCAGTACTGTAGCTGTAATGGTAACATAACTGGGCCATGTTCTAATAGTAGGAATAAATTTTTTTTCAAAGAATTGACAGCAAGAGCTGAACAACAATAATGTGCCTAAGGATTTCTAAACCTAACTGGTGGAGAGCTCTCACTATTATATAGTGTTGGGCAGTCTTGTGGTTTCTAAATCTTTACTTAGTGTGATTTGACTTTGAGACACTTGTTAGGGGAAGCATATGCAGGGCACTGGTCTCCATGGAAACAAAAAGATTAAAAAATGACTCTGGCTGTATCTGTTGCCTGTATTCTGATATAAACAATTTTATATTTCCCAAGAAGGTTGCTACCCAGAGACTGAATGAAGCATTAACTATTTGTAACAATTTTCTGTCCTGATGAAGTAAGGAGGCTTACAGTAGAAGAGCAATAATGCCTTTCCTAATTGAGCAGCTTGGATATGCTATCCAACTCCAGTCTCTCACATTCTAATTAGAAATCAAACCTCTGCAAGGTGTTTCTCTTTGCCCAGTAGGATAATACTGAAGTTCCTAAATGACTGAAGAGATCCTCTGCCTCTTATAGATTCTTTTCGAAGCACATCTTTTTCACACAAGTCTTTTTGGCAAGAGCCTTGTAAAATACTATATTTACTCAAATATAATAGAAGGTTTCTCCCCAATCAGCATGGGGAAAAAAATGCCCCTTGCATACAAAGAAACCTCATTAAACACATTGACTATCTTTGGACTACTGCTAAAAGCAGCATGTGCTCTGTAATGGAAACCAACTATGAAGTTGATTAACTGTTGCCAACACTGACCATGATTATAATGTGCATGGCCCATATTGGGCAAATATGCTAATGGGAACCTACCACAAGGATAGGTTAATGTAATTCATCTGAATAAGATATATGGTAATGCCCATTGAATTCAGTTGCAAGACACACACACAGTAGGGTGGGTGAGATGGGCTGGTGGCGTGCCCTCTGTCCATGGTGGCTTCGGGTTTCCCTCTTGGGGACCCTTTGCTACTCTGAAATTCCTCCTTTTGTATTCTCTCTCATGGATTGATTTCCCTACGGTCATCATACTGCCCACATTTTGTCCTGTCAGCACATTCCTCTATTCCAACAAACCCATCACATGCACACATCTTAATTTGGTTATTTACTAGGTCTCTTAATTTGGTCTGTTCACCAAAACTGGAAATCCCAAAGGTTCTCCAGTTGGGCACTGTAACCTGGTGCCAGTACTGCAGAGTCCTTTATCTCTGTTTGGGTACACTGTTCATGTTATGGAACAGTGTGGTACACATCTTCAGTTTTCCAGCCTGTGTGTCTGGTGGCTTCAAACACGTGGGCTTTGTAAGAAACTGTGTCATAAACAGGCTTTTTGAAACTAATTAATCCTTGCCCTGGACCATTGTTCTAATGCAGTATCTACTTTATCTACAAGCTGATTCCTGAAAGCATACTTCTAAATACCATTTTTTAGTCATCACATATCACATAAGGAAAAGGTAAAGCAAAGTTCAAAGGTCTTCTTGAAAAAAGTTTAGATTGAGGAAGACTAGGAGACAGAGGGCATGTGTCTTGATTACTTCATTAGACTTCAGAAACCAGGAACTCTCCTTTTATAGGATAGAGATGGCAGGAGTGAGGTGGCTGCTGGTATGCAGCATCAGCAGTGGTAGTGGGTGTTAAGCACTGAGTATCTAAATGAAAGCAAAATATCTGTCTGTCTTTGGGACACTATTTCAGTCCAAGGAAGTTCTACTGCATCAAAGTGTTCTTCTTTCGTAGAATGCTTCTGTCACTTTCAGTGTTTGACATAGTTAATTATAGTCATTGCAGATGTCCATTTTCTGCTATCACTGTTTTGATCCATTTTAATTCCCAAAGATCAGTAGCTTTTTCATGCAATGAAAGTGTAGAATGCTTGGAACTCTCAGTCAAGACACCACAGATGATCTGAATTACTGAGAAAGAGACTTTTAAAACATTTTAAAAGGTTTTATACAAATATTAAAAACAAATGGTGAAAATGCAAAGCTATGTGGCCCTCCAAGGGGCTGAGAACAAAAATCTTGTCAATGACAAACAGCACCATGTCACCAGAGACTAAACCTTTTAACCCATGCCTCTTATGGGGTAACACATATAGGATAAGAAAGAAGTCTGGAATGAAGTGTTACAAAGTTTTTTTCTGAGAGGTAATAATTGTCCTTCTCTTATTCCACATATAGTGAAATAGATTACAGACTCACTATGCAGCTGCAGATGAGTCTTCAGATTGTCTGTTCCAGACCAAGATACACAACTTCAGACTTTTGAACCTCACTTCCACTCTACTCTGAGCATGGGATAAGTCTGGTCAACAAGACTCTTCCATTCAGCTGCCATTTGCAACCTAGTATGCTACCCTTGCCATGAAACTGAGTTTCTAGATCTGTCTATTCCCTTTGTAGTGGAAAAACACCCACTCTGTTGCTAGGCTGCTCTCTGCTTTCTGATAGAAGCTGCAATATTTGTCTGAGGTGGATATTTGAGAGGAAAAGAACAAGCTGATCATGTATTTAATATTGACTAGTTTCTGCATCTATAAGTCTCTGATTTTTGGTTTAAACTTCAGTATATTCTGCTTTCTAGTGGGTGTGTCTACACAAGCAGCCCACTGCACAGTTGTTACTACATAGTCATTTAATACTTTCATAAGCAGGTACTAAATGACTGTGCAGTAACTGGCATTACTGCTCAATACCATCGCTGCAGCTCATTACTATTGCACAGTATTGTCGCCACACAGTTAGTACTCAGCAACCCTACTGCACAGTAGCAATGAGCTATGGTTCAGTAGCTCATTGCTACTGTACTGTAGCATCGTATGTAGTTTTGACTAAAGCTCACTTTTTCTGTGATGTAGAAACTTTGATTGTAAAAGCTGTATAATCCTCCTGTGGAACTAATAAACCCACCAAAAATAAGGTGTGCTTATGGGGGCAGGAATAAATAAATGGTCCACTGCTTGCCTACAATCCCATGGAAAGAATCAGAGTTTCATTACCAAGAATGATCTTCCTTAGTCTTTTAAAATGATGACTTCCCAGTTAGAACCCTTAATTCTCCCCAGTATAATCCTATGATTAGATCACCAATGACTTTTCTTTAACCACAGCTGATTTAGAATTGTTAAGGGGAGTGTAAATGAAAATTAAGTTTTCCACCGTTATGCTATGTTATTAAAATCTTAGGGAATTGATACACATGCTCTGGGAGTGGGGGAGAAGGGTACTTTAATTAGAGTGGCTTTGAGAGCTGCTATGATTAAAGTACCCAGGGTATCTTGTGTATCAGCATCCCTGCATTTCAAAATGGCTTATTGAATGAGCTTTAGTGAAAGCACCCCCAACACCATTTTGAAGTGCAGAGACATTGATACACAAGACCCTGGAGGCTGCTGGAGTGCTGTTATTACCACGCTTCAGTAGACTCGAATTGAGTCTGCTTCAATGTGTTATAATTACAGCATGTCAGAGCAGACTTTCTGCTCATGTATAGGCACCCTTAAACATTAAAAAACTTAAATGTTATCTGCTCTAAGCTTCCTCTGACATCCCCCAATTCATGGTCTAATGAAGTATAGGAGTTATGCAATAATAAATACAAAAAATGATACTACTATTTAGCATGTAACTTGTTTTTTCACGTATTTTGCAGTCTAATGAGAACTAAGGCGTGTTTGGAATCCAAAAGATGCCATTTAAATTCCTTGTAGTACTATATTCAAGAGTTCATAGTAGGTCTTGAGTTTATGGGCACAAACAACTTGTATTTAACTCTAAACTTAATTAGGATTCTGAGATGGAACCTATTACTCCCACCTGGTATAGGGCTCTGAAACCCTAACCTTGTTACAAGGAAGAGAGGACCAAAGAAGAATCAGCAAGGACCCTTTAAAACCAGAACTTTTCCACCCCAAGAGGGGAACCAGTTGGAATGAACAGTTACTTGCAGCAGAAAAAAACCTCTAACTGCTCTAGCAAGACTAGTGGAGATCCCAGCTGCCAGGATAGACACATAACTGAACAGGAGAGGACAAGCTGCCTGCTGTAGGCAAAAACAGACTGCCTGGGGAGAAGTGTCTAGTCCTGGGTTATAAACTCATCCACTACAAAGCCCAGCCTACAACCAGCCAGCTGCAGGACACACCAGCTAAATAACAAGGTGGGGAGGGGGAGAATTAGCTGCCCCTGAGCTAGGTGAGCTGGAAGTCTCATCAGCTGATCAGTGGGGAGGGGCTGACTGGTACATAAACTTTCCTCCAGGACAGAGGAGTTTGCTGTCCCTGACAGCCAAGCAAGACAAGTCTTTTAGGGAGACAAGGGAAAGTACAAGCCCAGCAAGAGGACATATAATCTAAGAAGAGCCTCTGTTGACAGGGAGAAAGAAAGAGAGAGAGTGAGTGTGCATGGGAAGTACTGAGGACTGTTTACGTTAATCAGATAGAGGTCTGTGTTCCCTTTTGTTGTTCGCTTTGTTAGTAACACCCAATGGCTGTGAGGTTCAGAGGCCACAGAGCAGAGTGCTGAGCACCCTGTGATTCTACCCACTACCAACCACACACACATCCTTTTGTTTTTCCTTCTGTTACTCTTCCTTTTTGTTTTTTGGGACAGAGCTGAGCTGAAGCCCTGAAAGAGGTGAGGCCTGGGAAGGGGCTGAATCCCAGATTGGTCAGGGGCCCAGACCAAAGCAAGAAAGGCTAGTGGTGCACCGTATGTTACAAGCTAATTAAAAATAATGTGGGCACCAGATGTGGAAACTCAAACACTGAAACCAAAGTGCAGTGCAGAATTCCTGATTTTGTATCTTAAACCTGATCAATGCATGAATAAAGAGCTACTCTAAGGCTAGGGGCAAAAATTACACATAAACTGGTTTAAGTTATCAGAAACTGGTTTAAACTTGTAGCAGAACAGAAATTCAGTGCACATAAACCAGTTTCAAAATGGCTGAAACTGTTATGAGAGAAACTTGGTTGACTGAAGTATCAGACTTAACTAATTTGGGTCAAACTGGTTTATGAAACTTCTGTCCCAGGTCCCTTCCTGGTTCAAGTTAAATCGGAGTCCCCCAGAATCCCAGAAAGACAGCCCAGCCCAGGGCTGGAAAGCAGCTCCAGAGGCCAGGGCTGGCCCCATCTCTCTCCTCCCTAGCTAGAGCAGTGAGGGCTGGCTGACAAGAGGGTTGAGGGGGCAAGCCTGGCAGGGGATGCAGTCCAGTCTCCAGGGGGAGACTGCCCCCCCCCCCAGGCAAACCCTGGCTGGGGGTGGGAGGGTTAAACACCCCTTCCCCCCACTCAAACTTACTGCTGGCTACAAATGTGGACTACAAATCCCAGAGGTACCTGGAAGCAGAATGAAGAAGTGATAAGGAACCCTGCAGAATCCTGCAGCTGTAATTCTAGACTGCAAATCCCAGGGACTGTGGGAAGAGAAAGTGAATGCCCAGGATCCTGGTTTTCTCTGATTTAAAAAATTCCCAATTTTAAAAAAAGGAACCCCAAATCTACAGTTTTTCAGGATTTAAATGAAACGCCACTAGTATTCTCTCTCATATATATGAGAGAGAGAGCGAGAATACTATACATATATGGGCTTAGCCTATGCGTCTGTCTGTGTGTTTGTCTGTAGTGTGTTTGGCCAACTGTGCATGTGCTGCTAAGAGGGTAGGCGGCGATGGGCTGTGCAGGCCTCGGCTGTGAAGGACGAACTTTGAGCCTCTGCTGGAGAAGTTTGTGATAGCAGCGAACACGCTCTGGCCACCCAAGCCCTGGGACATCCCCATGCCTCCCTGCCTGAGGGTGAAGGGTGGGGTGTCATGGTGGTGGTGTCCCCCCCACCATCTGTCCCCGCTGCCCCCCAGGACAGCTGACAGGGAGGAAGAGGAACGGGGCAGGGAGGGTCATGGTGGCAGCTGTTGTTGGGGCTAGGTGGCAGGGAGGGGGAGGCAGCAGGGAGGGAGGGAGGAAGGCTGTGTAGGCCTAGGCAGGTGCAGGGCAGGAGGAGGCAAAGGTGGGCAGAGGGAGCAGTAGAGTTGAATTAGTGCTGAGCTCCACCAAGGTGACCTACCTATTTCTCAGCTGGGCTGATTAACAAAGGAGAAGCACTGTGCTGGTGCTCAACACTAGCATACTCAAAACTGGCTGGTGTTTCTTCCCATACTGAATTGTGCCATGTGGCTATACCTTATATTGGCTCTACAAGTATAAATGCTGTAATAGATTTTTTTGGTTGCTAAATAGAAGGAATGAACACACAGGAAATCTGTTGATACTTGCAAGCACCACATACACCCTAAACTGGAGTGCAGATATCATGTGTGGGGTTCCCAGAGCAGGTGCCATGTGGGGCGCAACCTGGTTAAGGCAGGCACTGCATGCTCAGGCCAGTTTGGGATCTGCCTTGCATATACCTGCCCAGACTATGCCACACACGGTGCCCATTCCAGCCACTTTGGGATCTGTACCACATGCAGCACAGGTTCCAGACTGGCTGGAGCAGCTACCAGAACCAGTATGCTAGGGGAGGGAGAAGGGGTTGAGCTTCATGGGCCCAATCCAGCAAGTTGTCTGGCCTCATGTCACTCATCCAGCTCACAGGGCCAGATGACTTTGACACCCCTGGGTTAGATCACATCACTCTTGCAGAGGTTACTTTTCACAGTAAAATTCTCAGCTGGTCAAGATTCTGCCCCTGTTCATGGCTCTTGGAATGCATCCTTCCAAGGATGTGGGGCCAAATCTTGTTTGCCTTTCTGCTGTAGATAGTTCTTACCTAACTTCTGCAAGTAAATATGGTTCTTCTTCCACAGGCAGGCAATGTTTCTATTACTATCTGCGGTTGTGCTACCTGAGGATGAATGGCAAGTGACGTCCCTGTGAGTTCATATTCTATTTTAAAGACAGAGAGGGTAAATTAAGGTAAATTTTACCATATTCCACTTTTCAGTCTCTTTCCCCAAGATGATTACTCCATGACAGGGTTGCTGCATAATGAAATATAATTTTGATGTCAATAATTTCTACTCTTAATTGTTTAATATGGAATAAAGTTAAATTAGTATTGAAGCTGTTACTTTATAGCTTGAATTATTGCTGGCTTTGGATTAAAGTGCGTTTGAGAAATATTGTCCCTCTTGAGAGAGTCATCAAAAGGTGCCTTTCCTCAGGGTCCTGTTAAATAGTATTTTAAATGAATGCAGTGAGTCACCTCAGTTCCATGATGCAGAGTGAAGGAGAATCCATGAGAGCTATTGAGGGAGAGGCAGTGTCCCCCACTATGTGGGGCATGATGCTGTATGTAGGTACAATCCAGAAGGGCATTAGCATGCAACATCAAAGGTGTTCTATAAAATGCTGAAACGTGAAGCAGTGAGCAACGTGCAAGGAGTTATTGTGAAGAATATGCATGTCACTTCTTAGTCCCAAAAATCAGTGAAGCAAACAGTACTGTGTGGCACAGTAGCAGTATACAGGCTCCCTTGAGAACAGAAGCTAATATTTCAGTGCACCACTTTGAGTGCAAGAAGGAAGCAAGCCACAGTTACACCTTTGTATGCAGCAGCCAGCAGAGAGATCCTCCCTGTCTGTGGGTGCCTACAGACATTTAGGCATCCTGTCAGGGAGGAGCTTTTAACTCCTTGTGCTTTACACAAAGCAGCCATGAGTTAGACTACAACTGAACACAACAAGCCTGTTGGGGGCGGGGGTCAAGCCTGCCTGCACGGGTCCTGCCACTCTTCCTAGCCCTGCCCCCCCACCCCTGCTCACAAAGCCACATTGGCAGCTGCATGCTGCCTATGTCAAAAGACTTGCAGTAGGGGGTGGGGAAAGGGAGCCCTTCCTTCCTCACACTCCTGTCCCCCATCTACCCCAGCTGGGGTACTGGGGGGATCCAGGATGGATCTGTGAGGTGGGGGGGGCTCCCTTCCCCTATATCCCCCACCTGAGCCTCTAGACAGTGGGAGCACACAGATGCTGGCTTAGTTTTGCTGCAGCTGGAGCTGAGGTGGGGGAAGGGGAGAATGAAGCCCCCTTGCCTTGTGGGCCTGGGCTGGCTCCCCCCCAAAACCCCCTCAGGGGTACCTTTTCCAACTCCTATTTCCACCCCTCTTCCTTCCTCCCCCGCTACACAGGGAAGAGACTGTCTCTTTTTTGTGACAGCTCGGGGGCAGGCCTGCACTGATGCCCACCAGCATGAGCACCAAACCACCTTTGCAAAGGTCCATGGGGTGCGAATGGAATTGCCCACACTTAACCCTCACAAGGATCCTGAACAAAAGTTCCCTAAGGTGCTCAGCTCTAGAGCGCCTTCAGCTAAGAACTGATGTAACAAGAGTTCATTTTTTGCATGATTGGTCATTTAAAAATGCACTCTGCAACTGTGAATGTGTAACATCACAACTGCACTTTCAGGGGCCTTATTGCACAAAAATATAACTTGTGTAAGCTCCTTGTGTCAAGTCTTTATGTTTGAGAGAAATTCTGCCACACTAAGTTGCCCAAACCGAGATGACACTATCCTGCTCCCTCACAATGAAGATGTATTTTAAGGCAAGCTTTCAATCTAAGACAGCCTTAAGTAGTCTCATCTTACACTATGATATTGAATGGGCAAGGCAGATGTACTTTTACTCCACATACATAATGCAATGCAGAATACAAGATATGCAGTGTGCAAATACCAGGGGACATGGGCATATAATGCACTGACTAAGACCAAGGAATGGGTGGAAGCCAATCCATAGCTTAACATTAATTTTACAAATTTAATACTTTTTGTGACAGCTTACCTAATTTGGAAGATGGATGCTGCTTTGCAGTGATTTCATATAGAGATGCTTTGGCTTTGGACACTGTTATTCAAGATCTTCCTCTATTCTTTTTAGAGCATTTTTCCATCTTCTGCATCAGCTTCTAAACAATGATAATTTCAGTGCCCATATAGAGCAGGAAATTATCAAAATATAACTTCCCATTAAGATTGTGGGTGGTTTTTCAAATGTGATAATAAAATTAAAAATTCCAGTGTGAGTGGAGTTTGACCAATCCAAAGTGCTTCCAATAAATCAATTCTAATAAACTTTCTTAAGATCAATCACGTAACCTTTTGCATAGTGAGAAATCAAAACCACATCTAAGCATGTTACTCTTATTCAGTATTTCTATACCTCCCTGATTTATGGGATGTTCTTATTTCATAGATTTCATAGACATTAGGGCTGGAAGGGACCTCGGGAGATCATCGAGTCCAGCCCCCCACCCAAAGGGCAGGAAGTCAG
>NW_017728947.1:19239698-19242766 GCF_001723895.1 Crocodylus porosus
CCCAAAGTTTGGTGTCATCGGCGAACTTGGCCAGTCCACTCCTGACTCCAGTGTCCACATCATTAATGAAGATGTTGAACAGGATGGGTGATTTGAACAGGATTTGAAAGGTGATATATATGCACGGAGGCTTGGAAAGCTGGGGCACAAGTCTAGCATGGAAAATTTTCAACATACAAAGAAATTATAACATACAAAGTATAAAGGCACCGTACAAATAAAAGATTAAAGAAGCTATTTCAGAAAATATCATTTTTGTGCATGTTTAATTAACACTACACTGTTATGTGAGACTTGCCTAAGGTGACATTAAACCAGCAAAATGAGTTTAAGATCTCTTGAGTTCATCAAATTGTTCCTTCATAGTGAGAAGCAGTAAAACCACTAGTTTCAATACCTATCTTGTCAGATTTATGGATTTAAAGCACAACTAGCCATTGTTCCATCTGTGAAATAGGATCTCTGCGTCCGAATCAAAGACCAATACCTGTTCAAACATCAGGACTGCAATGGAAAAAAGACTTTTAATGAAGAAATGTTTTACTGTTCTGTTTTCAGTCTGCCTTGCAGCAAAATCTGAATTGTTTCAGTCACAAACAAGAAAAGTAGAGATTTCTCATCTGAACTAAATCCATGGTTTTTTTTAACAGTAGCTGTATTTGGATAAAATGTGAGTATGTGCTGGGCTGCAGCTTTTTCTAGGCAGCAGAAGCCACTACTGCTACTACCCATTAGGAAAAACACTCCAATCATTATTGTTTTTAAGCCTTTGAACTAATGTGGCACAAACTTTGCAGTGTGGAGTTTTGCTACAGTACGATTCACTTTTACATGCAGAATTACTGTGAATCCTTTGGAGATCTAAGAAAGCAGTAACTTCCCCCCGTTCTTAAGTAGGGAAAAGTATTGTAGGAATATTGGCTTACAGCTAGAATCAATCATGCTGCTTATAGTGAAATACTCCAGCTTATTGTTTCTTCTTTTCAATCATGGTTTTTTGGTTTGTATACTTTTTATTGCATGTTTCTCATATTTCTCTATTTTGGATTTCTGTTTCACACAGATATACTTAATCTTTTTGTGCCGTGCCACTTTGTGCTGTGCAGCTGATCCTGTTTTATGGCTTTTCTTCTGAAAGACTTGTAGTTATATATAGAAATGATAGGCCATGTATGGATGTTACATTTCTACTGGGAGAATTGCTATGTTCCCAGTAGCAGCTACAAGTATATAAGCATTCATTCACTTTCTTGTTGGGGAAACATGTCCCCCAGTCTGAGACAGATCTTCCAGGTGCAAGAATAAAGTCTTGTGTGCTCTCCTCCACATATGATCTGGGGGGAGGGGAACGGCAGGGTAATGCTGCTCTCCTCCTCCCCAGATTAGGGACTGGCCAGTTTGGGCAATAGGCTGGGAGGTTTTATCCCAGTCTGAGGAGCTGGCAACAGGGGGGAGTTGCCCAATGGCTCCCTCTGCTGTGTTCCCAGTGACAGGGGGAGGGGAAGCAGAACAGAGGAGGAGCTAACCCTTGCTCCTCACTTGCTCTGCAGGCCAGGATCCCTAGCTGGATCGTACAGGCTGTATGAAATTTTGCCAGCAGTTTCATTTCAACACTGTTTTGACTCATTTTGAGCTTGAAACAGCAAAATAGAAATGAAACAGAGCTTTGAAACAGCCTTGAAACGAAACAAGGCAAGTCGAAACATTTCAAAATTTTCAAAACGTTTTGAGTTTCAAAGCTCAAGCTGGGCTTGCCTGCAGGGAAACAGAAACTAAAGTAAGGGTGGGGGAGGGAAGCAGGGGGAAGGAGTGCTCTCATTATTGACTGTGTACCTGGCCAGTGACTGTTATCTTTTCCTGAGGTCCCTTCCAATCCCTGCGTTCTGGGGGAGGGATGGAAAAACTGCATAAAAGGCAGCATTGTTTGAACTGCCCTGCTTTCTGCCATGTTGTCAGTTGAGTGAGGGTGCACCTTAACGCACACACGGTGTCACCTACCCATGTCACGAGTGTTGCCTGTCAGCAGCTAGAGGTGCAGGGCCCCAGAACCCAGACTCCCCCTGCACCTATCTCCTTGACAACTAACAGGCTTTGTGGCTGCAGCAAGGCCTAGAAGGCCTGAAGTTTTCACCCCCCTGTGCCTCAAGACAGATACAGTCCCACAAGCACCCATGTCACCCTGTCAGCTTTCACCTTGCTGGGCCTTAACACACACACTGTCACCCGTGTCACAAGTTTTATTGTCTGCAGCTTGAGGTACAGTTTCCCCTAAACCCCTGAACCTATCTCCTTGAAACTTAGCAGGTGTTGTGGTCTTGGGAGGGGCTAGCAAGCCTGAAGTTTTGATGCTGCTGTGGGTTAACACATACACGTGACATGAGTTTTTTGCTTTCAAGATTTTGAGGTGCAGGTTCCCAGACAATCCTGCACCTATCTACTTGAAACATGGCAGGCCTCATGCTCTTAGGAGGGGCTACCATTCCTGCAAGTTTCATCCAAATTCGGCAAGAAATGACAAAGTTATAGGTTGTTTTGAGCTTCCCCATTATAGTTTATGGGCAAAATGCCAAAACAGTGTCAAAACAATGAAACTGTTTCAACAAAACAAAATGGAACAGCAGTCTCAAATAGAAATGAAATTCAAAACAAAACTCTTTTCCATTGAAACGCAATGGTGCCATTTTGCACAGCCCTAATTTAGTCAATGCTTTCTACCAGGACAAGAACTGGGGCCAGGGAAGCTCTCTTGCTGTGGTTTCCAGCCTCATGGGAGATCAGAGAAATTCTTACTGATTGAAAGGTATGCCTGGCAATGGCCATAGTGAGGACCTAGGACTTCTTAGGTTCTTTCTGAATTGGTCATGTATATGCTTGTTGCCGGCACAAGGTGCCCGAGGGAGGCAACAATTGGGTTCATTGCCTGGTGTGCGTCACGCCAAATAAACACACTGGGGGAGAAGCAGACAGAGTTTATTTGAGCTCAAGTAAAAGGCACAGGGAGACTGTATAGTCTCAAATCCTGTGCACCTAACCCTGCAACAGCGGGATCTTTATACCCCGGTCAGTTT
>NW_017728947.1:19242777-19275391 GCF_001723895.1 Crocodylus porosus
TAACAGAACAGATGTTCAGTGCACATAAATCAGTTTGAAAATGGCTGAAACCAGTTTGAGATAAACCCGGCTGAATGTAGTATCAGACCTAACTAATTTGGGTCAAACCTGTTTATGCAATGTCTGTCCCAGACTCCTTGCTGGTTTAAGATAAACCAGACATCCCCAGCATCCTGGCATATTCTCTGGGCTGGGCAGGGCTCTCTGCTCCACAGCAAGGCTGGCCCCTCCCCTCCTCCCTTCTGTTCCCTGGCTGCAGCTCCAGCACAGGCTGCAGGCTGCTCTTTCCCTCCCCCACAGGAGTGCTAAGCAGGAATTTCCCTCTCCCTTCTGCCTTGCAGAGAGGTGTCTGTGCATTAGCTAGCAGACCACATGCTGGCTACAGTCCCTGTTGAATCAACAGGCATAATCAACAGATAGCTGGTAATGTTCCTCTGGTGTTTTCTTAATGGGGTGATAAACACTGAGTTAGGGGTGATAAACACCATTATCAATTCCCTATTGGGCTCATCAGAGCATCCTGCCCAGGTCTGGCCATGCCCCCCTCAGCTCAGTACTGTGAAGGAAAAGGAGGGCTGCTCTAGTGCCCCCCCAGCCTCCAGCCTGAGCCACTGCAGGAATGTGCCTGAATATCTGGGATGTCTGTGCAGTTATAAAGCAGTTCAGCCTAGCCAGGTTAGACTAACCTGCAAAGATTGAATAAATTCAGGCTTAGGCTTTTTGAATGTCTGTCCCTAGCCTCAGTGCTCATTACATGACACATTACTTTTTCACTGTTTTGCAAAACAATGTTTTCTTTGTTTTGCATTTATGCAGTCCTACTTAAGGCAAGTAGGTGCTGAAAGGCCAAAGAGCTTTTGTAAAACTAGTTTTTGTACATATTAGACAGGTGTCCAGCTAAAGTTCAGAATAGGCATATCCTTTTCCTGTACAAAGAAGAATGTGACCCTAGACCTCAATATCATAGATGTCTTCTCTTTCTTACAATCTTTTATGAGAAAGAACCAGAAAATCATTACTTACATGTAAGTCTTCTGAACTACACCATAGAATTTAATTTTCTGTCCCTGCAATAGAATTCTGCAGAATAGTATAAAAATCCCTCTTGAAAGGGATTGCTCTATTCAATATGTTTCTGCCTGTTTCATAGAATCTATTTTCTTTCCTATTCAGTTCTACACAGTTCTTTTAATATGGAATGAGCATAACTAACCTTGATGCTTCTCATATCTCTTCTTCCCCTTCTTTCTTCCTTCCCCTTCTCCTTCTCCTCCCGGCCTCTGACCTCACCATAGGCTTTATATCCAGAACTGAATTTTGTGACTGATTTAGGTAAGCCCACTGATTTCAGTAAGTGTTGGGGTTCAGATTTAAAAATATGGAACCATTTTGAGCTGGCTTTGCTTATGTTCCTTGTGAGGTTCCAGTCTAGAATTCATAGGAATAATGGTTCTCATGAGATTCCTGCTATATCCAAGCTAGAACAATGTTCAATACAAGACAACATATAGTCAGGCTCATATCTGGTGATTTAATCTGTTCCCTCCACTGCATTAACAAAGATTATATTTAATATTCATGTTTTGGCTCATGACTCATCATAAAAACCTATTAATGTTCAGATATGTTTTGGCTAGTGCATCTATTACCTTGTGCATAGAATCTGTATTGATTTTATGCTCACAAATAAAGGCCTCAAGGAATAACTGTATGCTTGAGTAGGAGATCATCTCCCAGACACACAACAGCCTGCTTGATTTAGAATTATTTCAGTGTTTTCTTTGTTTTGTAAAGATATGTCAAAGATATGACAGGCTATACATCATATACTGTAAAGCCACATGTGCTGTATGTCTAGGGTTATACAAGGGATTGTGATTACATTTGCTTTTTAACCTGGACAGAAAACTGAGATTTCATTATTAGAGCAGGATTACTGCATCTACAACCATAGGACAGAATGCATCCAGGCAAGTATTCCAAAAAAGATAGTTCTGGGTATTGAGCTATTGTTTTTTTTTTAAATAAGAAAAACCTTAAGGGAGGTAACAGCAACTTGAAAATCCTAAAGCTACTGAAGTAATTTAACTGGCTCAGTTTAGTTTTAATACATTAGGGATAACCCCCTTCTGCAATAGTAACTAGGGTTACCTATACACATGCTCAGGTGTGGGGGGAGAGGGGGCATTTAAATTGAGTGGTTCCCATAGAGCTACTTTAATTAACATGCTGCCTAGTCACATGTATTAAGCCCCACTCATTTAGAAATATCTGTGAGATGCTTTAACTAAAGTTCATTCGACAAGCTTTAGTTAAAATGCTGCTGCAGCAGCCATTTTTTAAAGCCAGGGGGCTGCAGCAATGTTAGAGTGTTCTAATTAGAATGCATTGGAAAATCTGTATAGGCATCCTGTGATCCTATACCAGGGATGACTGTAGTAGAAAGCTACAAATATTATCCTTGCCTCTGTTATACTTCCCATGTAGTTAAATTATTCACTGTATCACTACCACGTTGTCTTGTGATATCACATTCTCTCACACACATGCATGCACATACACACACATACACACACAGGGACCTAATTCTCAGAGAATGATAAAAGAACAGTTAAAAATCCTTGCGCCAGGACTGGGACACATCCAAATTGTTATATCAGATAGTATATTAGATATTACCAACATTACACTATTGTGTAACATTAAACTGGAAAAGAATGAGCAGTGAAAGCAAAAATATTGTCTTAAGCAGAATCAGCAATTTCATTAAGCATATTCTTGATATAGCTAAAAAGGAATTTATAGACATATCATTGAATACAATATCTTATATTAAAACATTTTTATGGCATGATTGAATTTTACCAGAAGTATTTGGTTGGTAAGTATATTGGTACACCAGACATGAACAAAAAAAAAAAAAGAAATGATGTTGAACTACAAAACGTAAACTACTGTATGTACTTAATTCCAAGATGAGGTGTCATCCCCTGCCATTTAACATGGGGGGAAAAAAACCCATAATCTTGGAATAGAGTATGAGGCAGTGGCAGCAAGAGGATGCGGGGGGAACAGGGATAACAGGCAGCTGTTGCCTTCCTCCTGCCTCACCCCTGCCTCTGCATCCCCTACCTCTGCCTTGGGCAGCCTCCACTCCCCATGCCTCCTTCCGCACCATATCCCTCAGGTTCTCTTCCACCCATCTCTCCCCTGCATTGTTTCTGCCCTCTTTCAGCCTTACCTGCCCCCCCGACTGCCATCTCTACCACCTGCCCCCCCTACTACTGCTTTCCCTACTGCAGTGGTTGTGAGGATGATCCACCAATAATTAGAATTATATATGTGGAAAATTATAACAAATTTATAAATTTTCAGTGTATAGAATCTAACTATTGCAGGGTCTGTCTTAAATTTAGGCTTGTCTTGGATTCAGGGAAATACAGTATTATAGCTATGAATAAACAGTAGTTACCATGATGATGGTAATTTAACTTCTGATGAGCTCTGAGTCTGACTCTTTCTTAAACATGAAATATTATACTGAACCTATGGATTAGTATTATGAAATCTTTTTAATAGGTTATTAAATTGAAATGAATAGAGAGATTAATAGGTATATCACTGAAATAAACTATGATATATGGTATTATAATATTGGAAAAATCATAAAATCTTGTTTTTAAAAAATCCGTAATAGGTCATGGTTATTGTAACAGGGGCCTTGGCCCCTGTCACTTCAAGAGGGAAAGAACAGCTGGCTGCTGCAGCAAAAGAAGGCAGGATCAACTCCAAGCATGGGTGACTGGTGCCCACGGCTGATCTTGCCAACCAGGGAGGAGTCCCCCTGCAGCCAATCATGAGACAACCAATTGCTGCAGCCACTTCTGGGAGTGGCTGTGGCCACTTCTCAGAGTGGAATGGTGTTCCACACCCCAGCTGGCACTTGCAGCTGGCTCCTGCCTGCCCCCTCTGCCCATCACCTAAGTGGCAAGCATGGCCAGTCAGGAGGTGCACCGGCACTCTCAGGGGGTGCAAGTGCACCCCTGCGCACCTACTACACATCACCACTGACCCCAACACATGGCTGAGGAGCCTCATGAAAGGAATGGGTTCATGGCACATAAGCCCGGTGCCTGAGGCCAAGCAGTCAATCTCCCCTTGCATGCTACAGAGAGATGAGATCCTGGAAGCAGACAGGCAGACACCCAAGACACCAGAGGGGCAGGAATAAGAGAGCTCTAAGGGATCTATGTCCTGTGGGCAACATGAACCTGAGCAAGGGAGGATTTTTGTGTTGAAGCAGTTTGCTTGTGTATATGTTCTTAAAGAACGTGTCATTTTGAGCTTGACACAAGAGGACCAGGTTGTGGTTACAGAGGAGGTGAGGAGGCAACAGAAGGGTTCCTGATGGGGCACTCTGTGACAGGAAGACTAGATTAGGGTCAGGGACCAGAGGGATGCTGGCTGAGGCAGTGAGCAGCCTGGCCCAGGATCAGGGACCCAGAGGGCCGAGGGCAGAGACAGTGAAGGCAGCCCAGCCTGGAGTCAGGGACCCTGGGGATTGAGGGCAGGCCTGGTACATACAAGGCAGGGCCCGGGTGCCCAGAGTATGCAAGTGAAAGATGAAGCTGGAACTGAGGTCCCAGGCCACTGCAGGTGGATCAAGGCTTAGGAGTCCACAGCTAGAGTAACTGGCAGGCAAAAGCTAAAAGGGCTGAAGCCCATAGAAGCCAGTGATAAAATCTGGAGAGACATCTGCAAGGCATGGGTGTGGCCACAGGGGCAGAAGGAACCCATGAATATAACCCATAAGGCACCTGGAACCCTGAGGCACTGGTAGGGCCATAAGGCCATAACTTAGTGCCTGAGGAGCTAGACTAGGGCCAGATGGTGCAAGGGGTACCAGCCAGCCAAAGTGAATAAGGGCTCATTCTGGGATGGTGGGCCAGCCTCTCTTAACATCATAATAGTACCATCAAGGCATGGCAGGGGAAGAAAATTGTGGGTCCCACAGGAGCCAAGAGATTCCTCCTCATGGCCACACAGCACGGCCACTCCTGGGGCATGGTCCTGCTACAGATACATTTAGTGACTGCAAATAGTTTTAAGGAAAAAAGAATCAGAACTCAAGCTCTAGCAATTTTTCAAGGTAAAATAGAGGTCTTCTTGCAAGTGAGGGTATCAAGAAGTACAACTCTATATTTATGCACCATTTTAAGCTGCCTTCTAAAAGGAAACTTTTAGGAAACTTTCTGTCTTTTGAATGCCTGGAAGAAGTCAGTTAAATATTCTACTTCATGTTTGACCATTGAGGCGGAAGTGGGGACAGTGCTGTTTTAGAAACATGGTTTAAGTTTGTAAAATGATGTATTACACTGAGACATCTACCTCCTTATCACTATGGGTGTTTTAGCAGACATAATGAAATCCAAAGACAGGAAGTTACCCAGCAAATAAAATGATTTAGGAAGTAATACATACTTAGGGAAGACAATACAGCAATAACCATAAATGGTAGTCTCTATGTAAATAAGCCTATGCTACTCCAAATAAATAAACAAATAAATAAATAATAACACATGGCAGTGAAAAAATGGAGGTGGAATGCAAATCAATAGATATAATATATCATCTTGAGGAGGAAGCAAGACAGATCTGAAAAGTCATGAAGATAAGAGCAAGAAAAATGATAAAGAGCAGTGCAGCATGAATGAAATATGCTAAGCAAAGAACTGTGTCTTTACTTGTTAAGCATTGGCATCTGGAATAAAAAGACAGGGCTAAAATTCTGTTTTGAAACACCATCTATCTCCACTGAAATCAATAAATTCTGTAAGGATTGAGGTAGACTCTTGCTTTTCTCAGGGCATATCCAGGGAAGATAAGACAGTCATAAAGTACTTGCATCTATTTTATGGAAAGTAAGAGACACTTGAAAAGCCACAGTAGCAATGGTCACGATTATATCCAGAACTCATGGATAGGTGGGGGGGGGGGGGGGGGTGTCTTACAGGAGTTCATTGAACGAGTTTATTGTATTCTTCATAAATCTATGTAGTTGAATATAATCACATATTGGTAATGGTAATTCCCACAGGGGAATACTCCACTTGCCAGTTCTTCCCCAACCCTGGCTCACCTCCCATCACTCACCTGCCATGCCATGATGTTGTTTATTGTTGATAGGAGGGGTCCTTGAGGGTCAGTAGTCATCTTATAGGGTAAGTTGATCTATCTGCCTTGATCGGCCACACCTGGGGCCTTTTTGCCTTCTCATGATACTTCCCCTTGAAGGGGACATACTCCATAGGTTTCTGAGGCAGTTGTTGGGGTCTCAGGTGTCACAGCCTCAGCCCCCTTTTCCTCTCTGGCCACACCATTCACCTGGCCCTACTGTTCAAGACTTCAGCCTCTGGGGTTCAGCTTTGCCTGGACAGTAACCCCCTTTTCTGGCATCCACCTGTACCTCAATAGTCTCTGACTCTTTCTTGGGGCCTGACCTCTGATGCTTACTGCAGTAGAGTACCCGCAAGCACCCCTGTCTGTGGACTCCTCATTACCCCTTACAGCCATTTCCGGTCCACTAGTCAGAGCTGATGCAGGCGGGTGCAGCCCAGGGCAAATTGGGCTGTTCGCGGCCCCCTTAACATTGTGCAGGGCCATGGTACCCCCACAAAGGTGGGGCGGGGGGGGGAGATCTCTGTGCTTCTGCAGTTCAGGGCTGAGTCACTAGCTATGGGTAGGCCCCATGGGAGGGGCCATCACTGCTCCACCCAGCTCTGCAGGGCCCCCCCAAAAGCACAGGGCCCAGGGTGGTCACCCCAATTTGCCATATCCTAGGGACAGGTCTGCCACCAGTAAACCTAACCAAAATATAAATGCCAGCCTGACATCTGTAAAACAAAATCCTCCCAATCCTGGGCTAGCACTTCCCTGCAGCCAAGGTTTCCCCTTGGTTACTTCTTTATGGCTCTATGGTACTGCATAGGCACCAGTCAGCCCACCTCCTGTGGCCACCTTACACAAGAGTTCTTTATCCTGCAGGGCCAGACTGCCTCTCTCCAGCTCAGGAACTAGTTTTATATTCCTCACCCCAGCTCCCTTCCAGCTACCTGATTGGTCCTCTTTGTCTCTTCCCCAGTACCAGGTACAGTTAATTGTCTCATTAGCTGCCTAATCCCTAGTCCTTTACTCACTCAAACCCTCCTCCTAACAGGGGGTTTTCTGTTACAGTAACTAAGTGAAGATTGGCTCAAAAGATACTTTATTCCAGACTACTGTGGACAGAGCTTTGTGTGCCAGGTGCCAGATTGAGGACCACCATCTGAATTTAGCCCATGGAAAAAAGGCTGGATGCAACTCTGCTGGGGAAAAAAAGTTGAGCACCACTGAGCTACATCAGTGATTCTCAACTAGGGTGCTATGGCACCCTGGAGTGCATTTCAAGGGTGCTGTGGGTGCCACACAATGTTAGCTCTGTTAGGTGTGCAACCAAGATTCTCAAGATGAACCCAGAGATTTTAAATAGAAATCCATAGCTTTGGTCTTTCATGTTCTTTGTAAGAAGGAAATGGGTCTATTACTTTTTCTGAAGTCAAAAAAGGAGTGAAAACTAAGAGCTGGCATTTTCAGAGGGGTGCCTTGAACCTATCCAGGGATGCTTTGAGTCTAAAAAGCTCAGATCGACATGCTATGTTCCTTGCTACATGTGCAAACATGGTGACCAGGAGCAATAAACTCCAGTGGAAACTGCTCTGGAGTTTATTGTGAAGTGCTAATTGCAAGTGTAAGATGTGCCCATTATGGATAAACTTACATTGTAGCTGCTTTAAGAAATCAGGGGCACACAGCAGCTGTTACCATCTCTGATACTGTGCATGATCCACTATTACTACAAGTTAGGTAAATTTCCCCAACTTTTTCCCTGCATGAAACATGGTTAAGGTTGGAATGGATATGCTAGGCATGCATTCTACAAAACCATTCAGCTGTAATACTTAGACAATGTAACAGCTTGCATTGATATTCTTTGAAAGTAAAGCAGTTGTTACTTTGTCTCTACCTCCAGTGTCCAATAAATGCTCATGTAAAATATTAAGTAAGCATTAGAGCCACAGCAAAAGGTTCAGTAACAACTGCTGCAGGCTCAGGCACCTTTATTTGGCATGTAAAACAGAAGTCTTGACTGCTATAAGGCATGAATGAAACGTCCTGCCCAGTGCACCTAAGGGTTGAATTATTCTATGTTCTGCAGTTTGAGAAGAGAGTTGAATGGCCTCTGTACAAGAATAACACCACCCATTTAAAAAATGGGAAAAGTTATTTATTTCAAAACAATTTAAGCTGACGTCAGTGTTAAGTAGAAATGGTTGGTATCAGTTCTTCTGGGAGGTCCTTACTATGTTTTCCTGTATGTTCTCTGCTAGGAGTGGAAAAGAGAAACCAAACAAAAGTTAACTATTTCTAAATGTGTCAATTTATTTTAAGTTTAATGCTATTTCTTATTCCAATTCCCATTACGTTTTGGGTGGAAACAAATGTTGCCTGACATCTCCTTTATGCTGCCCTAAAAATATCTTATGGCTGCACAAATGGTGAACTACCCATTGTTTCAACACATCAGAAGAATATCAGTGGCATGACAAAAAGTAGTAATAGACTCTGTTGCTTATCAAGGCAAATGTCTATTAGTTCTGTCACCAGAATCCTCCTGAACCACCTTCCTGGGTTTCTCCACTCAGAAAGAGGTACCGTGGGGTACCTCGGGGCACATCTCCCTAAATAGGGAAGTTAAGGTTCCCTGCTCACCCAGACCTGTCCCCAGGAATTCCAGGAGCAAGTCTTGGTAAGTGGGGAAACCTCCAACTTGTTGGGGAGTGAGGGGACCCCATTTAGGGGGGTTCCCCAGTACATATCTGCAAGCCACAGGAGTCCCACCCCCTGCATTTGCAGATATGGACCAGAGGAATCCTGTACAGGGTGTGGCACCTGTTGGAAGCTTATCACACTCCACTGAAGACATCTGTTTCCAGCTGTTATTAATAACAAATGGTGCAGTATCGAGTTAGGGAACACTCCATTTTATTGGAACCAGTAGAGCAACACACTTTCATTACCAATATATGATGGACATGTTTTGTCACTGGCACCAATCCTTCTGCTCTATGTAACACTGTATGTTAGGGTATAGACACATGTAACACGTGGACTGGTTTAAATGCAGTTTAAACCTGAAATAAACAGACATGCAAGTCTGTTACATTTGTTTAGAACTGCCTGGAATGGTTCAAAAGTATACCTGGAAAGTCAAGTACTCTGTTCAACTAGTTCCCTTTAATCAGGTCAATGTTTTGTGTAAAAATCAAGCACCCTTTGACATAGGTCTGGTCAGTCTTGCAGGCATTTCACACTACATCACTCCTCACTCCCATTCCCTCTGGTTGGCTGCTCTGGTACTTGGTCAGAACTCTACTACAACCTTTTTCTTCCCTTCTGTCAGTACTTTTATTACTGTTTGTTCAATAAAGGATATTTTTTAACAACCAGCTTTGTCCTCACTCCCTGTTCAGCCACAGCCCCTCATTATGTGCCCCCCACCCAGGTCCTAGGAAACCAAAAATGTAGGTCCAAGCACTCCTCCTCTACTGGAAGACGAAGGAAGCACACTTCAGAGTTCAGTCAAATTCAGACTAGTGATCTTTACTGAAATCCATGTTTAGGAGAGAATGGAAAGCAGAAAAGTGAGAATGACCTTAGCCACAAGTCACCCACCCCTGGGACCACCAAAGCGTGAGTGCAAAAATTCTTTCTCACCCACCTCCGACTGTCAGAGCCACAGCAATGCCTAAAACATTTAGGCATTTTAACTCAAATACCAAGACATGTACAGGTGGACTGGACACCTCTGAAGCTGCAACAATTGTGAACCAATTCCCTCCCAATCTGTTATATTTGAGAATAGTTTGATTGTTACATATGTCCACACCCTTAAAGACTAGATAGATCCATTAGGCTTCATGACAAAAATGGGGCAGAACTACTTCTGGAGGCCTAGAATGGAATAGTTTAGTATGTCCCTACAAAAACTTGCATAACTTCCTGTCCTCTGATCTCCACAGCTACAGTTTTTTCCCTCTTTTGCCATCTTCCACAGTCGAGACTGAATATGACTCTTCTGCTCTCCCTCTCTGCATTCAAAGCAAATCAACTCTTTCACAGTCATAAAAGGGACTGAGGGAAACTCTTGTTCCCAGGCAAGGCTGAATAAAATTAACAGAAAACCTAGACATTGCTTCATGGAAAAAGGCTGTATATAATTTTCTTTGTGGATGCTGTGATCTCATGACTTGTGTATATTGCTTTTTCTTATGATCAATAAATGAAACTGATAAACAGAAGTATGTTAAAATACCTACAACGGGGGTGTCAAATGGTCTGGTCCATGGGTCTCAGACCAACCCCATGTACCATATGTAGTATGTGCAGCTCATGGGTGACTGGTGCCTCCTGATCCTGGGGTGGGGCACCAGTGGCTGATCACCAACTGTGGGGAGGGAGGTGGGCCCCCCAGCAGCTAATCACCACCACCGACAGAAGCGCTGGCAGCAAACTGGGAGTGCCAGAGGCAAACCCAGAAGTCCCACCAGTGCTTCTCTCAGTGCCCCCACATTCTCAGTGGGGAGCACTGGCTGTTGTCCCCCACTCCTGGCTGGTGAAGGCCACTCTCAGGGGAGACACGTGCCCCCTTGTGCCCCCTTACGCATTGTCCATGGAGGATCCAGTCTGGTATGTGGGCTGGACCCAGCACTGTGTGTACTGCACACAGCACAAAGGGTTGGTGTGGAGTGTGTGTTGCATGTGGGACCCATGTGAGACTAAGTCTGAGCATTGACTCCAGGCCCAGTCCAAATTGGGCTACATGCATGCAGTGGGCACAACCAGTTCAGCCCTGTGTGCAGCTGGCACTGGCTTTGTCTGGTGTCACTGTGCACATGACACAGGGAGCAGATATGGGACATGTGCTGCATGTGCTGCCTGGCTGGATTGGCTCTGCATGCTGGTTTTGGCATATACCAGTGGCCTGGGGGTCTATCCAGACTGGTTACAGAGCCATCACACAGGGCTGGGCCAACATAGGTACCACATGCAACACACGCTCTAGACCCTCAGTGCTGTGTGCACTGCTCATAGCATTGGGTCTTTTTTCCGTCACATACAGCACAAGCCCTGGCATGGGGCCAGTACATGCTGCGTTCAGCATACAGGGCTAGACTGGCAATATAGGCTGCATGTAGTACAGGAGCCCAGCACAGGAAGCGTGCTGCGTGTGCTGCTCCACTGGCCAAGCCCTGCACCCAGATTCTGGTGCATGGTCCTGATCCAGCCCACATACCAGTTCAGCGACCCTTATCCATCGCATGGGGCTGCGTGAATTTGAAGCCCCTGACTTAAAATAGAATACGATTGAAATTTCTGAGATTCATATTTTATCTTGTAATATCTTCTAGTGAGTTCCTCCTAAATTTTGAATTGACTTAACTGATTTTAAAGATTTATGAAGCTAATGTCAGTAGAATATGTATTGGAATTAATTGATTAAATTTCCTTGATTCGTCCCGCCTCACTGAACAGTAAAGCTGGTCTAGTCCTGAATGCTAAATGCAGTGATTTTGTAAATGATCTCAAGAAGAGCTCAGAAGTAATCAAATGCAATTTAAGAAATACATTCAGTATGTATTCACCTTTCCCTGGAGAATGAGAAAGTATGTTAAACGGAGAAGGTCTACGTTAAGAGGAACATTTTCCTATGATTTCTTTAAAAAATACTTTGGAATTGTCAGTTTGCTAATGGCTTGGATCGCAATTTAATCACATTTTCAGTCTTAGTGATACTTCATTGTAGAGTTTTTAATCAATTTCCTATTGAAGACTAGAATACTGGTATCTTCATATATTTCCTAATGTAAAATGGCTTATTTGCCTTTTTTGCTGCAGAAATCTTTAAGTTTATAAGAACTTCCCAACTTAGAATTAGGTCAAATATTCTGTAACTTGTGAATTCATGAATTCTGATGGAAACTATTGCCATGTATTGTACATACAAAATGAAATATGAGAAGGTAAGGACCATATTCTTGCACTGTGTTATTTTTTCTTCCTCCCTTGAAGCCTTTCTTTTAACTTGAGGTAGTCAAACAATTTATAATGCAACTTATTCAGATCCAGATTCTACAGTCAGAAGAACTACTCACAGAGAAAAGTACAACTCAGCCAGCATACAGTCCTTGGTGATTTTCTCAGATATGAGTAAATTGTCTTTGAACAGATTACACAGGACTCCTAAATATCATGCATCAGGCACTTTACTACTACATTTTGGTCCTACCATGCACTTCAGTTCATGAAAGTTTGTACTAGTCTGTAAGGTAGTCTATAAGTTCATGAAAGCTTGTACTAATCTAGAAGGTACTTCTCTACCCTGCCTTCTGCTTACCATGCACCTTGTCAGAGATATCCAGCACCCTGTGCAGATGTGCCTGCAGAGTTTTTTGTCAGCCACAGGGGGCTATAGTGGCTTCTCTTCTAATCACTGATTTGGCTGGAGGGAACATTAGCAAGAGAAGAAAATAAGGTGGGTTGGTATTGTCTAGTTAAGTGCTTCCCAAACTTTTCCTCAGCGTGACCCCATTTATGACCCTGTTTTCTCAGCATGACCCATTTCCACAGCATGGCCCCTCACTCCCAACCCAAAGCCCCCCAACCACCCTAGGTGCCCCTCACTCCTGACCTGCAACCCCTGGCCCTGCTGGTGCCTCTCCCTCTAGACCTGCAGCCCCCACAGCCCCCGGGTGCCCCAGGGCCAGGGCTCACAGGCCTCCCAGCAGTGCCCAAGCCCTGGCTGCTGTCCGTGGAAGGCGGCAGCTACTGTGGTGGAGTGAAGTATTGAGTTTGGTTCCCACCCCACCCACCATCCCCTCCCCTGCAGTTGGCACAGCCAGAGCAGAGCCCATGGTGGGGTAGGGAGCAGGATGCAAGCTACCTTCTGTGGGCTTCTTGCTATGCTGCCCCCCTCCCCGCCCGGGAGCTGCATAGCCCAGTGGGTGGGACCTGGCATGGGAGAGAGCGCTGCACTGCCATGGCCACCAAGCTAAGGTGCTCCCTGCCTGCCCACAATGCTGCTGCACCTCACCTTGACAGCCATGAGAGTCTGGTGCTCCCTTCTATGCTGGGTCCCACCCACTGGGAAAGTCTGATCCCTGTTCATTGTGACCCCAACCGCTGATGTTGCCACTCCATTTGGGGTTGCAACCCAGTTTGGGAACTGCTGGTCTAGTTCTTGCCTCTGGATACTCCCATCCAATAACTAGCCCCATACATTCAGCACTTACCACAGTTGTCAAGTTTGGAATGCAATATGTTCATGGCTTTACATATTTTTTTGTAGATATGTCAATCAATTACTTAAAATTAAAATTTGCATAAAATATCACTTATACAAGAAACTTGGCAGCTAGGAGAATGTTTTTTAAATTATGTGTGTAGAAATTATTTATTGAATTGCTGTCAATAACCTCTGCATATGGATTGTTTACAAACAGTTCATGGTAAGTATTTTCATATTTAATAATAGGGTACTATAAATGAGATAAAGTTCAAACCATATGTTGCTATCCAATCAGAGAGTAGCTATCCAATCAAGACCTATGATTATGTTATTTTTTTCTGCTTGTAAATCTCTGCTTAAGTAGTTTGTAAACTTTCCTCCTAGCAAACTTGTTTACTAGTATTTTTGAAAGATGCAAAGACATGAAAAGAAGCATGAAGAATGTCAAAGCAAAATGTTTGTAGCATTATTAATCCAAGCATTGTTTTGTTAAAAATGTTAGCACTGAATTTATTCCATAAAACATAAAACTATAGAACTTAATGGACAAAATAAGTCCATTACACAAAACCAAGGAAGCAAAACCAAGGAAGTGATTCTTCTACTTTACTCTGCATTGGTGAGACTGCAGCTGTAGTACTGTGTCCAGTTCTGGGCACTGCACTTCAACAAGGACACGGGAAAGCTTGAGAGTCCAGAGAAGACTGTATGATCAGAGACTTGCAAGGCAAGCCATGTGAGGAAAGGCTGAGGGATGCGGGTCTCTTCAGCCTAAAAAAGAGAAAGCTATGGGGACTTGGTAGCAGCTTACAGCTACATCAGAGGTCTACATCGAGGGCTTGGGGAACACCTGTTCACCAGGGCACCCTTGGGGGAAACCAGGAGTAATGGCCATAAACTCCTAGAAGTCCATTTTAGGTTTAACACTAGGAAAATCTTCTTCACAGCCAGGGTGTCCAGACCGTGGAATAAACTCCCTCCAGAGGTGGTGTAATCACCTACTCTGGATATCTTCAAGAGAAGACTGGATGGTCACCTGACCCCAGTTGTCTTTCCTGCATAGTGCAGGGGGCTGGAGCTGATGATCTTCCAAGGTCCGTTCCAGCCCTTACAATCTATGAATCTATGAAAAAATAAAACTATTGTCATCTAGTCTAATCCTTTATCAGTCTACCATACAAAAAGGGTTTCTACCATTTCCCATGGACAGTTTTTCCGTAGCCTAACACATCTCACATTTCATTTCTATTGTTGACAAAAGCTTTAAAACAGAGTTGTTGAAATATTCAGTCATGAATTCTAAACAAAACCTGCAATAGCTTCATATTCCAGTTTACAGAGTTACATGTTTTTGCACAGATTGCGTTGGCTGACTTGTTTTATAAACCAGGTCTCAGTGGATTGTTGTACTAAATGTGGATACAATGAGAAGAGCTGTCACTTGGGCTTTAAATAATACTTCAAGGCTTTAGAAGTGGCAAATCTGCACACAGCTATTTACTCTGATGAGTCCACTACAGTAGCTTACTCTTCAAAAACAAATCGTATTGTCATTGTTCGTTCGTTTAATAAAAACATGCTAAAACACATCTGAAAACACTTTCCTCAAATTATTTTGTGTTTTTGTTTGATTTGGACTTCATGTGATAAGTATTTTATTTTTATTATGCTCCCTACGTATTTCTTACTTAAAAGCAACTGAAGATGTTTGACTGAACACTTGAGATCAAATCAACAATTACAAGTCCGATGTAATTGCCTGGAAAAGCCTGTATAAGTCTAATGTTCTACTCCATTAATTAATGTCTCACATCAGCTCCTTATGCATTTGGAGTTAAATCTCCTTCCTATATTACATTAGTAGGCAAAGGAGGATAGGGAGAAGCGACTTTGGGCCAGTATCAGAATAGAATCCATGAGTCCCATTCCTTACAAAGTTGAGCTAATGCAACAGCCTAAAAAATGTATCTTCAGAAGAGCAAGACTTCAGAAATTCATTTGGGAGAGTTTCTAAACCCTTTCTTCAGAGACTAGAAACACTTGTTAGCTGCACAGCTGGTTAAGAATGGAAATGCATTTCCACCTTGTCTTTTTGCCCACTTTTCACCTGTATATCAATTTAAAAAATTCCTGCAATGCATTCTGGTGGTCAGAAAATACTAAGTGGAAGTAAGTACAAGCAGAATGCACTCCTTTATGTTGAGACAGCAAAGTCTTCTCAGAGACAGGTTGACTCAGAGTTGGAGAGATACTGTAAAACCTGCTACTGTGATTGAGACCACTTAGGTTTCTTGTATTTGGTAAAGACAGGAGCTATTGTACTAGTCATTAACTAAGGCACCCCTGTAGGGGAGATGAGAGATGAATGTCTTGTCCTGTTCCCAAATCCTTGAACCTGATCATGAAAAGACTTCTGTGCACTAGGTGGGAGTATAAATACTATGGACACCTTATTTTCTTTTGCTCATACCACTGTCACCTTCAATTGTGTGTGTTTTCACCCCTTTTCAAGAGTGATCGCATTTCACTGGGTTTGGTGTTAAGAGAGAACACATGGATGCTATCAAAATAGATTACTGTGGTAGCTTCTATTTTCTAATTACCAATTCAGTATTTTTATTTTAAGGAATTATTTTTTTCTTACTCAATTTCTCTGGTACTGTTTGCTTATTTGTATGACTTCAGTCATGGTGCTTGTTAGAAACGTACCACAAAAGGTTTTAAGCCCCAGAAAGCTTGAAAAGGTCTGGACCATATTTTAAATAACATTATATGTTGAGTCCCGATCCTCCCATCGCTTTTTGTGAAACTGTCTTCATGCAAAAAGGCTGAGTGATGGGTGAAATTTCCCAGGTGAAGGCTGGTAAATCTTTCTTTTGCAACTTCCCTCCCCTTAGCTGTAGCGGATTAATACCAGTATTGCTTGGAGGTAGATTTATCTGAATGGAATGAAATAATAATAGATGGACCCCTTGTCTATTGTGATGATCAACATATCTAAATTATAGTTGGTAAATTCCCAAAGTCAATATCATATGTTGGGTACCTTAAAAAAAGAAGGCATTGATGGCTCCTTTGTATTATGTTAGAGGGTATTAGCTAATGAGAGGGCAAATAATTAGCTTTGTATGTTTAATGTGTTTGAAAAACAGACCTAGGTAAACTTCGATGGAATTTTCAATGCAATCTTGCTTGCATGTTCTGTTACATAAATAGCATGGGTTTTCAGAAAGAAAAATAAAATAATGTATTTCATCACTATATCTGTCAGAGAAGGGAGCTTCCCAGCTGATAAATAAAGTATTTTTGAGTAGTTGTAAAAAAAAAAAAAAGTAGAAGTTTCTGGATCTGCAAACTAGCAGATAGTCAGTATTCCCAAAAGACCTAGCTGTAATCAGACAAGTTTTATTAGATTGCTGAGAAAATTGCTGCAAAGGCATAACAAGTCAGCTGGACACAAAGAGCAGTGGTGACTTCTGACTGCTGCTATGCCACTGACGTGATTGTGCAGCTGTGGGGGTAGTTGCTGTTTTTTTATCTTTCCCCTCCCCACCTAATTCTGTGCCTAGCACTGCTGTCCCAGTCACCTTACTTTAGTTACATTACTGTCTCCTGGATGAAAAGAATACTGATAAGCTCCAAGTATTTTCCAACCTTCTAAATAATCATCACTAAAACATCAGTGGATGTATCTTTAATTATCTTTTTGTAAGACCAAGACTGTTATATTCACTTTATGTAAAACACACAATGTGGATTCCTTGAAGGGTTTAGGATTAATTGTCCTAATTCTGCAAAACCCTCACTTACCTGAACATCAATTCCATTGGAACCACTCAAATGATAAAAAAAATGTAGGCCCTAAATAAAGTAATAGTTTTTGTGTCATGTATATGTATGTGCATCTCAATAGTCAATATTATTAATAAATCAGACCTTAGAATTATAGTCCTGGAAAGGCTAGGAAAAATATTGAGTGTGTTTGAGAATCAATATATGATTTGACTTAAGTTGATAGTTGTCCTCTGTCATAATATATGGAGTCATGCTCATTAAGTAGTCATTAGGCAGAATAGCAACAAGCCAAAAACAAGACAAAATCGTCTACCCAAGTACTCATGCTTTCTACTGTTTGGTAAAGAATAAACAGCTGTGGCCAGCCAGCCTTCATGGAAGTGGATAAATTTGCAAACACTAATAGCAACAGACTTAAGTGTAGTAGTTTTTATGTGCTCTGATCTTAAAGCATGCTTTTCTAATTAGTTCATTCCTTATCAGAATGGAGCATTGATATATAAGTAATAACTGACTCAAGTAGTCCAAAGACCCATATTTTACCTCCTTTACATGGCATTTGTAGAGAATATTAGGTAATGTGATGAACTAAAGTTGTGGGAGGTAAGACCTGTGGTTGGACATGGGACAGTGCTTTAATATCTGAGGACTCCATAAAACCCTATTTTCTTGTTTGGAGCCAGAATAGGATGCTTGTTCAAAAAACCACCATTTATTGATAAATGGCAAAAATAAAGCTTGAGGCTTGTCAGCCCATTGTGGGTTTTTCAAGATGTTAGTGAAGGTGTCAGGAAAGGACTCACAAGAAACCAGTAACTAGTGCCTTATGGGCTGTAGGATGCTGGGCTATTGGAGAGGTGAGAACAAATTCAGAGGATTTGGGGCTCGGTAGATTGAGAGAAGGAAACTAAATTTGGGATCTGCAATAATGTGCTTGAGATGGTAAGTGTAATGGGGTCAGTCCAGAACCCTAGACCCAGTCCTCTGCAATGAAGAGCTCAGCACAAGTCATCCCTAGAACAAGCACCACCTGCTGCAAGCCCAAAACAGCACCCTGGTCCCAGCCAGGCTGATTGAGGTAATCAGTCCCCTGAAGCCACAGGTAGCAGGCCCCATTTGCTCCATCCCTTTAAAGCCAGGTCCAGCCTACAGTCTCCTTGCCTGGGAAAAGGCAAAAGTTTTTGCCCCTAACTGGCTGCGTGCTTCCTTGTTGGTCTTCTGGTTTTGACTCCTAGCTCTGGCTCCAGCTCACAACTCTGGTACAACCCTTGGTATTCCATGATTTTGGTTTGGACTTTGGCTCTTTTCTTTGCCTTTGGATTTTGGTTATGCCTTGCCTTGTTTCTAGTTTTGGCTTCTGACCCTGGCTTGTCCTGACTTTGGCTATGACTTCTAACTCCAGTTCTGATGCCAGACCCCTCTGTACCTCAACTCCCTGGGAGGCCCATTCTGGACCATACCTGCACTTTGGGTAACTGCTGTATTTACTTGTATCTACGATGGCTTTAAATTTAAGACAACCTCCCAATAATTAGGTTCTATATCTAGAAAATCTATAAATTTGTTGCAACTTTCCAGGTGTGGAATTGAATTATCAGAGGGCTGTCTTAAATTCATCCCTTTCCCATGGCTACAGCAGGGGGAACAGTGGCAGTGTCATGCTGCTGACTAGCTGGGCAAGCAATGCTGTAGTATTAGTAATGCTGACTTTGCTGGACAGGGGACAGTATCTATGTGCCCTACACATGGTAGGGGACCCGTCCAGAGCTAGAACCAAGTTGCACCTGATAGGTTGTAGAAGGCAGGAGGGGAGGGATGTAGGCCTGACTGTGGCCCTGACCCAAGTATGAAAATCTAATATGAGGGCCCCACAACCCCATGAAGAATGGGAGGGGAGAAACCTCATCTTAAGTTTGAGTAAATATGCAAATGTAGGCTAGACTGCCCATGCCCTGGTGCATAACAGTAAAGATATGGGTTGTCAGCTGCAGGAAGTTAAGTAAGGGTTTGCTTAACCATCTTGTAAGCAGGTCACTTACCCAGCTTCTGTATTAAGGCCAGTCAGCTATATGGCCTGGTTTCCAGATCTTTGCTTAGGCAACCTTGTCCCCAAAGAAAAAGAACAGAACAAACAGGTGTGCAAACATCAAACAAACCCTAAAACCTGTGATCTGTCTTTAGGTCCTGGGAGAAGTAACACAGCAGGCTCTGTGCTTCTCCCTTAAGCACTATACAGTATCACCAACAATTATGATTTTTTGCATTGTTCTTAAAATTTCTGCTTTGGGAATGTGAAAACCCAGCTAGGCAGCCAATGAACTGCTGCCTACTTACAACTTGGGCTTCAGCCCCTGAAGGCTGTACCTCCTTACACATCTTAAGTGAGGCTGCGGTGCTAAGATATTTCTGCAACCACCTCCAAAGAGTTCTTTTTCTACTTATCGTTGGCTTGGAAGAGATGAGCTGTGATCCAATATAAATACCTGAGTGAGAAATTTGCTGATAGCAACGGCTATCTGAGTCTAAACCATACAAAAACCTCAGTTGTGATACTACCTAAATGGAAGGTAGAGTTAGAGCTGGGCAAATAACTTATTTTTGATTCTCTAACTAATCCAGTAAATAAAAAATTTCAGATTGAATGTATTTTGATTCTGAGCAAGTATAAATGTTAGTTTTTAAGAAATAAAATTGAAGAAAATATAGATATACAATATCTTTTTTTAAAGCAAAAATTAAAACATTTCATTTGGAAAATTATCTAGGTATTTCTATGTTTTCCATATTTCTATAGGTTTAAATAAAAACAGTTTGGCAAAATCAGTGCAAATTCTTCTGTTTCTATAGATTTTTTTTTTTGGACTTTGATAACAAATCTTAGTAGTGTTGGAGTGCTGTTGTGGCTGTGGTAGTCTAGGAGACATGCAAGAGGCAAGGATTTTTGCATGTGATATCTTTTATTAGACAAACTGCATGCTTGGGATAGATTTGGACAAACTTTTGAATACCTGGTCACGCTCATAATCACTCCTTTCATTGTTATTGGATAATGTTAATGTTGATAAGATGTCTTTGGTAGTGTCGATCTCTGATGCATGACTTGTTCCAGTTGGTGTGACAGCTTGACAGTCTGCAAAATATGGAGTTGAGTGTTTGTATGAGAACTAAGTATTTTGAAGAAACAATGAGTATTTTGAAGTAATGAGTAGAAAACCCCCCACCTTATTTGTATATGTGAAATTTTTCTTTATATTTTCATATTTTCCTCCTAATAGCCAGTCCCTTCTTTGATAGGGGCAGTGCATATGTCACTAAGGGCTCAAGACACAATTTAAATATATTAAAAAGATATAGTTGGCTAACATGTAAGAATCAGACCTGATTTTTCCAGATTGATTTCCAGAGGTGACCTGCTCTTGACTGAATCAAAAACTTTGGCAACCAGGTTGGAAGTGAATTTTTGTTTCAAATATTTTGTACAAAGCATTTATTTGTGTTGAATTGTTTTGGATTGTTCAGTAAGATAAAGTTTATAGTAGGTAAAATATTTTCTGTTCTTAACAATATATTAGCTAGAGGATGGAACTGTTGTCATATTGTGTTAATATCTTGTGACAGTATTTATCTGTAAAAGAAGCAATACATTATTAACTAAAAATGTTCCTTAGAAGCTTTTCTCAAAGGATAAATTTTGCTTCAAATTTAGCATAGTGGAAGAAGATTGGCTAAAAAGCACCTGCACTAGCAAAGAATGCAAATTCTTTTAGCTACATTCTACTTCAATATTTTAACATTAGAAATTTCATGGAGTAAAAATAATGCAAGGAGAGCCAGCATATGCCATATAAATTAATAGATTATTGAAGAGAGATGCTAGGGATCTCCTTCCTACTATATGAAACAACATAAAAAGTGGTTTGCATAGGTTAGTTATTCATGAAGTTTTCAAAATTTAAATCAGTGCAAGGAGCCAATGGGTGACAGTCAGACAAAAAACAAATCCTGTGATTTTTAAAATTACATTTTTTTGGGTGCTTATCAATGGAGGAAAATCAAATTGATTTAGAATAGGAGCAAGGGCTTTTCTGCAAGAGAAAGCTATGGTGCCATAGTATGTATGTATTTTTTGTGTGTGTGTGGATTTGGTCATATACAAAACTTTTGTTTCCAAAAACAAATAAATAAATAAAAAAGCATTTTCCTTGCACTGTACTTCATCCTTTTTCTTTTTCCAGTAACTTGTTAGTGGCTCAACTTCAAGAGGTATTCTAGAGAAGAGTGTGAATAATGTCTGATCTGTGGTGTGATGGCTAGAGTGCTGTGCTGAAAAATGCCAACCCCTTTCTGAGTGAGGTGAGGAAGCCAGAAACTGTAGCTTCTCAAGTGCGTTCCTTAGCCTGACCTACACTGCTTAAAGTGCCATGCTGACAGCCAAAAGTGGCCTTGGTTCAACTGCCTCTGAGGGAGGAGGGGGCAGGACTTCTAGTCTGCTAAAAGAGTGCCTTAGCCATTCACGTGACCAAGGCTACTAGGTGTCCTTAAGTGGTACACGTATGGGCCCCAGCCACTACTACTCATGCTCAGCTGATATGACTGTGTAGTTGCGTGTAGCCATGCAGGGGCTGCACACACACCAAAGAATGCCAACTTGTGCCTAGACATCCAGAAAAGAATAGACTGCTTCCTTAAGTGTTAAGTAGCTTACTCCGCTTCCAAAATAATAATCTGGTAAATTGTTGTCTCATTATTTCATTAAGAGTCTTGTTCTATTGGTGACTGTTTTTAAAGTTCCAGATCATGGATTTAAGTGATTACATGAGACACTCAAGTTTTCAGAGTAAAAAACAGAAAATGACGACCACTTTTTGGGCTGTCATGACTATTGAGAAGCTTGAAAAATCTAACAGCAGTCCTGGCCATCATTGTAGAAGGGAAACAGTTTTTCCATCCCTCTGCCCGTTCTTCCATCCTTCCTTTCTGTTGAAAACTTTAATGTGAAAATGTTTCTGCTTCATTTTTGGCTGAAACATGAGTTGCACTTTGGGCATGTCACCCTGTTGTCTTCTGGGAACTGGGGTGTGGCTGCCTCATTGGTCCTATTCTCTTCCTTGGGCCAGGCTTCCCAGCAATACCAGGCATGTCCCATGAGCAATTGCACCAAAGAGTCGGTAGTTGGTAGAGCTTCATGGGAAGTATAGAGTGACTTGATCCAAAGATAAGAGTGGAAAAACAAGGACTCTGCACTACTACAATGCAAATATCTGATGGCATTTCAATTTTTTAAATAAATATTTCAGTTTTTGGAATTTAAACATTTCACCCTAAACTCCAAATGTGTAAACCCCCATGGTTAAACCAATTCTCATTAAAGCCAGAAGCTAAACCGTATGAAAGCCAAATCTATTTTAAAAGTCTCTTAATTGTGAATCTGTTTAAGGCCTGATGCCTGACTTTTTGATTGCTTGATGTTGGCAATAATAGTCTGGTCCTAAGGCCCCCATCTGGAATACTGACGTCAGTGAACCTCTGTGTGGGCGTTTGGGGTAGGTCACCTGGTTGTGAGTCACCCCAAAATCCCCGAATGGCCCCTGGAGAGGAGGGGGGTACGCGCCGGACCGCTTGCGCTACCGTTAATCTCGCCTGCCACGTCTTGATGGATAAAGGGGGTTCACCCAAAATGGGGCGCGGACAGTCCAACGCGAAAGGGTACCCCGGCTCCAAAGTCCGGGGGTCCTGAGGGCTCCTCGCTCCCCTACACCCTCACCCGAGCCTCCGGTTTATGGGGGGCCCTGTTGGGGCTCCCTTGTGACGGACTAGTCCAGCGGGGTACCCGCCCACTGACGGACCCGCCCCGGAGTCTGCCCAGCACCTAGTGTCCCTGGTACCGGTGGCCCCTCTAGTCCGGATTTGTGCTGCCCTCAAGGGCCTGAGTCTCTAGACCTGGGGGGGGCTACAAAGTCCGCCTCCCTGCCCGCGGGTCTTCTTCCTTGGCCAGCTGGCCACCAGTCTCCGGATAAGGGCTCCTCCGGCTGAGGCTCCCTTCCCGGGTTCCTCCGTCGGAACCGCCTCCGATCCCTTCGGTACCTGCGTCCCGACGGGATGCCCCGTCGATCCCGGCTCCGCTGCTACCGGTACCGCCGCCACCGGTGCCTCCGCCGCCAGCGTCCCTTGCGCCGCTCCCGGCTCTGCTGCTCTCGGGTCTGCCGCCGCGGATTCTGCTGCCGCCGGCGTCCCTCGCGCCGCTCCCGGCTCTGCTGGTCCCGGGGCAGGCTCCCGCCGGAGCCTCCGTCCCTCCCTGACCAGGGTAGGGGTGCTCCTTTTATCTGGCTGGGCCGGTCCCTCACCGGCCCGGTTTATGTTCCGGCAAACTTTCAAGCCCCGGCCAGACTTCCGGGTCCAATCCCGGAAGCTGGACGGTACCCCGGGCTTTCTCGCTCGGGCCGGGTCCCCTGTGGTCCTGGCCCCCTCACACTCTGTATATGTATAGGGTTCTTCCCATGTAGAACAATTTGTGACGTTGGAGTTCAAATATGCTAAATGCCTTCTTGCTTTGCAAAGATTGTAGAATGGGAAGAAAATTCAAGTTAAATAGTATAATGGAGACTGCTTGACTGAAAGGAAGGCATTGCAGAAAAAGCTACTTTACAGTGTAGCTGATTGTATTAATGTGCATGCCACATACACTGACCCTTAAGAACTATTTCATGACATTTTGTTTAATATGTATCGTATGCCTAATATGCATACACATCTGTTTAAAAACATTCTTCTCTGACTGTTTAAAAAAAAAAAGCAGCATAGAAGCACCCTATTTAGGGATTGTACATTTCTATTAAGTGATACTGGTAAAATGCAGTAATTTATTGTTAGAATTCAAAATGTACTTAAAAATAACCAACTCTGCCATAGGCTACCCACTAGAATATGCTTATGCTTCTATGTAGGATTGCAGAAACAGGGCCTAAATGCTTCCTCGTTGTGGAAACCACCAATGAGCCACCGGATGAAACTAGTCCTATAGACTTTTTAAACGTCTTGGTTATTTAAAAGATGTCTAAACAGATGGAAATAAACATCTTGTGTTTGCTCATGTACATACTTTATATTTTCTGTACTTAACATATTTGTGTTACTACCTTATGCTGTTTATCTTTCAATTACAGTAGCAAAAACATAGTATAGAAAGCAGAGATTCCTTTTTGTTTTTTTGGTTTTTGATCTTTTTATGAAAGTGCTTTCAAATTATTGTGAAACTGTGTTATCATCTATAGGTTCTGCCACATTTACTATAAATGTATAAATGTATTTACATAAATACAGATTCAAATTCTTTCCACCTGTCTGTGGTATAGTAAATACCATATTTTCTTGCATACAGCATGGCCCTTTTTCCAAAAGCCAACTGCTGGAAATTATAATTCACATGATGCATGAAATGGGGCAAGATCAGTTTCTGCAATTATCAGGGAAAAGTGAATATAAAATCTGCACGTGGCTCACAAGGACAGAACAGCGAGCATGCTTGCTCACTAGCTGCCATTATCCAATTACTTACTACAAGGAATGAACTTTTTTTCTTTATTCTTCCTTTCAAAATAAAGGCGCATATTTTATCTGGGGCATGTATGCAAGGAAATATGGTATTTAAGTATTACTCACTTACTATGTGGTAACAGACTTTACAGTGTACTTAGTTTGCAATTGGAAGAGAAACCATCTGACTATTTTATTTTTATTCACAAATACACAAGTCAAAGATGACAAAACTGCCAACAGACATCTTAACTTGGTGAAAACAAAATGAAGACATCCCCTTTTGTAGACCTATTGCAGTACAGAGCATGGGCTAGTAGTTTTTTATCCTCTTTTGTTCAGCTGTTCCTCAGTGCAAAGAAGAGAGATTCAATAATAACATGTCTGCTGGAGTCATCTTTCCTTTCAGCTGGTGTAGACAAGTACTTACCTAACATAATCCATGTAATGATTGTGTGCCTCTGGCTGCTATAGCCTACCCTTATGGAAACTATGTAAGATTTGTCTGGCTTTGGGTTTTGTTTTGTTTTTTCAGAGCAGGAGGGCTGCTTTGTGATGCAGCAACAACACAAATAAGCCATCAGTGTTCAGAAAATCCTAGGGGTGCTTGGGTGCTCCTAAAAATAACATCATTGCCAGTTATGAAAAGTATAACAGAAAGAAAGGGATATGGAAACAAGCAACCCTTAACTGCTGTCAATTGGTAACTGAATAGGTTGGTAACTGAATAGGGCAGTAAAACCAAAACCAACAAACATATTAACAAAGGCCCAATTAAAGCTGTGCTGCAAAAGTGCTTGGGGACTGTGGTGATAGAAAGCAAAAATAAGAATGCATATTTTGTAATAATTTGGGAAATCTAGAAGGCAGCAAGATTGCCTCTAGTTATTATCATCGTGTAATAACAAAAGAGAAAGAGCTTTCTGGAAGCTTGTAAAGGAGTATATTGGATATCTCTTAAGGAGTTTGTATTGTCTAGTGTAGAAAGGAACAAGGCAGAAAGGCAAATACAGAAGATGAGGACGTAAAGTAGGAAGGAGCATTGTTGAAGTAGTGGAGCCATGGGGAAAGTGAGTGACTTTAAAAGTCTCAGTAGAGAAGAAAGCAGTAAGAGAAAAGTGTTGGGAGGGTATAGGGAATTCTGTGAGTATTCTTTTCACACGGCATATGCTGTAGAGGCCATTCCACTACCCTGCAAGAAGGTGCAATTTATTCTTTGGTCTGTGGGCCTGATAATCTAACTCCACCATCAGTCATCTGCAACATGCTAGCTCAGGGGTGCTCAACCTCCAGCCTGCAGGACAAACGTGGCCTGTAGAGCCATTGCATTTGGCCAGTGGGGTTCCCCATGGATCAGGAAATTAGGTGGTGGGGGAGCAGTGACAATTAATATGCCCCCTCCCACAATTGGAGGGTTGGAGCAGGGCTGTACCCCTTCTCCCCCATGGAGTGGGCTGGGCTGGGCCAGGGCAGAGCTGCAACTTGCTCAGCCACATGAGGCCCACTGCAGTTGCCTCAAGCACCGGGTTAGGATCACCACTTGGATCCAGTTTGCAGACAGACTGGTCACTGCCCAATCGGCCTGCTCTAGATCAGGGACCAGTGACAGACTGACCAGATGTGTTTCATGGTGCCATTGGATCGCAGCGCAGAAATGCGGGGCTTTAGCTGCAAGCTCTCCTGCCCATGCCACCACAGGGAGGAGTGCTTGCTGTGGGTCCTAGCACCCATCTCACCATCTGTTTGCGTCTGATCCATGGTGGGTCAGTCCACCCTGCAGCTGGAAGAGGTTGCCTTCTGCTGCTCTAGATGTTAACTATGCCTCTCTATTGATTTGCACCTAGGGGAGTCATTTTAAATGCATGTCAAGTGAGCAAATCTCTGCCTAATGATAACATATCACTTGGGGCAGTTGTAAAAGATGCCATGTGTTTCAAGGCAGTGGAGCAGCAGCATAAGGAGGGTGGGTGACTGGGGCATGAACCCGAGGTGATAACTAAGGGGATACAGTGGCACCAGAAAGGAGGGAGGGCAGAGAGGCCTCATCCTCCTGAACCTTGCTCCTCTTCCTGCACCTTTCAGCTCCAGCTCTGGCAGCAGGAATGTGTGTTCCTCTAGTGTAGGTCAAGGCGAGGGAAGGTGGCAAGTGGGGAAGCTGCCCAGAGTTCAGTCTTGGCCCATTAAACCTTTCCAGTGGAGAACCAGGCCCTTAATCTAGCTGGTTTTTCACAAGCACTGTTTCCTGTATTTTTCAGCTGTGCTGGCTAATGTATGTCTTGTTGAAATGAACTGCAATTTTTCTCCCTCGGTATAACAGACGATCCTTTCTAGTGAATATGTTCTTCAGTTTTTGCCATTGTTGCTGTTTTCCACAGCAGCCATTCTTTCAGGAAAGAAAAACAGTTGGGTAAGCTTTTTGGGTAAATTTATGGAGAAGAAATATTCCCTGTTATGTCTCTGTCGCCACAATTTGTATTTAATCCTGTTCCAAATAGAAAAATGACGTATTCTCTGTAAATGATTGATCAGGCTGTGTGTCTTTTATTGCAGGAGTTATTGGGATGATTTTTTTTTTTGGTGAAGTAGCTTGACACAACTGACTTTCTTGAATTTTTAAATGTGTATGATAACATTGAAGGAAAAAGAGAAATTTTTGAAAGAAATTTTGTAGTATATAACACAATACATCTACACGTTGAAAATCCTAAATAATCTTTAGACTTGTGAGAATCATCTTGACTGTGGACTGAACCTGTTTAAAGAACAAAACAGAATAGAAAGTGGCAATGACCCAAGTAAGTCATCATTTGTGTTCAAACCAAATGTGAGAGACTACTAAATTATCTCCACCTCATAAAATTGGATTCAGAAAGAATAAATTACTGAACTATAATTCAGTATTCTAGCTATATTTTTCAAGTACTTCATTTTAACAATCTGTGGTACAATAACATATTTTAATAATATATTATATCATTATTCTTTTTGTCAGCCTCTAGAAATACCATTTAGAAAGCAGGCTTTTGATACCATATGCTATAGATTTCCCTGGTTTAGTTACCATTTAAAGAGGACATTCTGATTCAATAGGAAGTGAGTTCATCAAGGCAGAAAGAAATGAATAACTTAATCAAGAAGGAGGCTAGCTTATTGGAAAAAAAACAACCTTTAACCACGATGATGGTCTGCACTGCTCTAGCACCCTTGCATTTGAGTAACTGGAAACAACTTACATTGTTTAATTAAGTTTTTCTTTTGTATAATTTATCAGGTTTTCACACCACCTCTCAGAATAAGCAGGCATTTTCAGAGCACAGTAAACACTATATATAAAAAGAACAAATAAAAAAAACCCCTCATCCACCAAATCATCTTCTACCCTGTGAAAATAAAATGGTGGCAACCATGCTTGTATCCCTTTGGCTTTCTACAAGCATTCAAACAATCAAGTTTTAATGTCAGTAGGCACATCTATATGTGAAATTAGTGCACCTGAATAAAATCTGATGTAGTTCACACTAAGTTTATTGTACCCTGGTGCAACATCTACACATGCACCCAGGACCACAGCACATTAAACCAGAGTGGCACAGCCCTGGCTGGAGGGGCTCCCAGGAGGTCAGCCTGCCAGCCCAGAGGGGCTCTGCCCCAGCTCAACATGCTGCAGAGGGATTGGCTGGGGCATGAGGGTGGTACAGTGCGGGGTTAGCAGACAGGCAGCCCCTGCACTGTAGCACCTCCATGCCCCAACAGCCCTGGTCAGTGTATACACATGCAGTGCAGTAGAGTAAATAACTCAGGTGTAGGAAATACTTATATCTGTCAGTGTTATCCATTGGCAGAGTTGGTTAGTTTACTGCGGCTTAATAGGGCCATAGGTGTAAATGGTGATGTCTTACTGTGAAGCTAATTGGTCAACTCTTTAGTAAAATGTTTCATGTAAATACCCCCCAGTAGAAAGTAAAGCTAGCCAGAATATGTTGTGAGAATCAAAAGAAATATTCAAAGTCAATGTTTTTAATGAAAATTATTTTTTCAACAACAGTAGCATGATTCAACATATGATTCAGTAACGCAACTGTAGAGCCTCACAGGATTGACAGTATGAGTGCCTTCATGTTCCCTTTCTTTATTGCTCAGTTTGGTACGTGCCTATATCTCCTGATGTGCGATGGCCTCCTTTCTTTAGAAGAAAAGATGCCGTGCATCATGTGATTTCTATGATGAGAGATGAAGTCCATCTAAGAAGTCTGACCCCCAGGGGCTGAGACAGTCAAACTACAAAACCTATTAGCTGCTGCAGCAGCAAATCAAAATATTCTAATTTTTTAATGAAAGCCAAAAGCTTTTAGACTTTTAGGCTTCTGTTTTCTTTCTTTCTTTTTTATTAAAAACATTGAAATCTAACAGAAACGAGAATGAAAGTTGGATTTATCTTATTTACTCAAATCCAAGACAAGGTTTTTTCCCCTAAATCAGCATAACGGAAGAAGCCTCATATTATGTTCAAGTACTATTCTGAGACGGGCAGTCACTCAGCTACATCTTTGGCCCTGGGCTCAGGGCTGACGCCAGAGCTGAGCTATTGCGGTGTACGAAGCAGGCAGTATTCAATTTCGATTCAGCCCAATTCAGTGGACAGTGATTCGATTAGCTGATTCGGATCACTGTCCTGATTTGATCTGAAGATTCAATTCTTATTCGGAGAATTAGCGATTTGGCCATAGACACAGCTTTATATGTTTTTTTCTATGTACCTTGAGATATGAGGCACGGCTCATGAATGCTGAGATGGTGGGGTGGATGGAACATCCCATGGGAGCATGGAGTGGGTCCCCCCCACATGCTTATCGGTAGAACCAAAGTACTTCTGATCCACTTCTGGGGACACCCCCCATACTCCCCCTGGTTTGGTGATAGGCTGCACGGAGACCCTGGGTGCCCACCCGAGACCCATGAGGCACCAGTCACAAAGCCGGGGGACAGGGGGGTCCCTTGCACGCTCTGCGGCAGACCTTTGCTATGAATCCAAAATGGGGCTTTAAATCACAACTTTGGAACAATAGTGAGCTATATTAACCATTCCTCTACTGCCGGGGTTTTCAACCTTTTTTAGTTGGAGTATCCCCGCAGGCCAGTTTAGATGCAGGGAGTCCCCCGGTGCCTGGTTGAGAAGCAGGTGGGGGGTGGAGTGAGTTGTCCCCCAGTGGTTTGAGGGGGCGGGGGGGGGGAGTGCTGGTGGCACACAGCAGTGGAAATGCTGATGGTGCACAGCAGCATCAAAAACAAAAGTGTGTGACATGCAGTGATACAAGCAGTGCAAAGAGCTGGTGGCCCCAGCCCCCACTTCTCCTCACTGCTGCTGCGTACCCCTGGGAGCCTTCCCAAGTACCCCCATTCTACTGCATGCCCTCATGGCCATTGTAGGTACCCTGTGTACAATAACTGTACTATCAAAAATATTCTATCTATATTGCCTTCTAAAGTTTTAACACTTCAAGTAGCAGGAGTAAATAATGCAGTAAGCAGTTCATTTAACAGAAATTTTATTGTCATGGATAAAAGCAAAGCAATTGCAAGCTGTAAAGTGTCACACTGTCTAGATTTCAGGCAATTGGGTACACTTTAACTTTGCTGCTTTATATTTGACATGCTAGCTTTATGTAGAGAAAGGAAAAAATGAATCAATCAAAATAATTCACTTGATTATGCAAACTAGCAGTAGAAAATTTGTCATCCACTGTGATTTTCAGTGGCAAAGACATTGATTTGTTAACTTGGGGCCTTGTTGCACTGTAATTTTGGGTGGCTCCTGGAGCCTGGATTCTCTGCAACAGATGACACCTTATTGTAAACCCCTTACTGTAAATGGCCCACTTCCCCACCCCCTCACTGTCTTCAGACCTCTGCTCACTGCTCTCCCCCCACCTTCCTCCCCTGCCTACTTGTGGTTGCCCCCACTGTCTGTCAGAAGAACAGGCAGGGAAGGGTTAAATAGCATAGTCAGCCTTCCCTTGCTGCTGCTGCTCTCTGGGCAGCAGCCTGGGCAGACAGATTAATCCTTTCCTGCCTGGGAAACTTTGGGCCCCTGGGACAAACAGTGCAGGCAGCCGCAAGTAAGTAATGCCCATGGGGCAGGGGGAATCCTGGATGCGGTGGGAAGCCTAGAATAGGAAGCGGGGGCAGTTCTTACCTTTCAGTCCTCCAGGCCTCCACTGGTCTGAACGTGTGACTGCTCCACACTTAATCTAGCACTAACATCAATCGACACTTGTGCAGCTCACAGTGTAACAAGGCCCTTACAAATTTTGCTTGAAAGCAATATCTGGTAGAAGCCAACTGTAGCAGGGACTTTAAAACTGGCATAGCTTTGCAGAATATAACCTTCAACAAATATAGAATCTCAACTGTATCAAGACCTTGATGGCTGATATTCTAGCTTTTATGTTTCCTCCAAGTCATGCTGTGATTGTTACATGGTTCATTTTTTGTTTTTTCTATGGGTTCCCCATCAGTAGTGTTGCACAAGGGGCCGTTCGAGCTCCTGGAGGCTAAGTTCCAATTTGGTCCCCAGAAGTGAGTCACACCACAAGCCACAGAGACAAAGCCTCTATTGCTTGCAAGCAGGTCGGCCTGGAGTCATGAGACTCAGATCAAAGCCGACCCCGAGTGCCTATTCTCCATTGCTCATATACTCGATTACAAGGTATTGGAAAATTCCATTAGCGCAGGCGTACTTTGGGTTACATAGTTGTGAAATTGGTTGCAAAGTTTGGGACTTTCTAGCCGTTAGCTTGTGGTTTGCAGTCTCTCGCAACAAAATGGAAAATCAAGTTGCAGGTGCTTCTTTGGTACATTCTTGTGAAAGCAGTTCTAGCCCCAGCTTGTCCCACAGTAGGAAGCACTATGAATTCACCTATGATATCATTAGAAGCATCCATATTTTCCTCCCATTTGCATCTCTGATTTAGTTGGTCTATATGGTGCAAATCTGACAAATATAAATGGACATTACAAACTGCTCATGAGCACAAGCCAATGGCTGTTCAGCCTGGGTTTTAATTGATGTGTATTGTTGTTATTGTTGTTATTTTTACCTAAAAATAGACTTGACCCTAATTAGCCATTGTATTTCTTTTCCTGCTCTAAAACTAAGTTACATACTTGTAGGATTTCCAGGGTTGTATAAGAGCCCTGTTGCACTTTACAGTGTGAGTAGCACAACTTTTGATCAGTGTTACCATAGCTTGAGTTTGGTGCAAACACATATTCAGGGGCCTGGTTTGGTGCAAACACATATTCAGAGGACTGCAAGACAAAAATCTCCCTCCCTCCAACCCTAGGCTTCTCACCTGCCCCTAAGGTGCTCCCCTGCTCCTCAGGAAGAGGGGAGTGTTTTACAGAAGGCCCAGGCGCCAGCCACAAGGACAGCTTCCCAGTGGGGATGCTGCTGCAGCAGACCCAGGGAATTGCTTGGTCCCTCCAACCTCCAGTTGCTGCTCCTCCTCCTGTCCCTGTTGCAGTGCTCTGGGCATTAGGTAGGGAGATTAAGTAGCAGCAATGCTGGGGGGTGGAGAGCGGAGGTATAGCTTGCCACCCTCCCGCTGGCTTTGGAGTTGTTTGCACAGCTGGAGGTAGAAAGGCATGAGATACATGCATCCTTTCTGCTTTTGAGGCAGTTGAGCTCTTCCATGTCCCATCTCCCATCCATGCAGTCCCCTGCCCTGCCATGCAAGAGTGGGACAAAAGCAAAGGGTCTCAGACCAGTGTATGTGGGAGGGAGGGAGCCTGGCACGTGTGTTAGAAATATTATTAAAAATGCATTATCAATAGTGTTGTTAGAAAAGCACAGCTGCTAGCTCTCCTTGTCTCCTTGGTGGAAGAGGGGAGGGGTTGGAGATT